>NC_143190.1:60374629-60681388 GCF_051530095.1 Phoenix dactylifera | reverse complement strand
CCAAATCTTATATTTCCTTAAGCAATATGAACCCATATGAAAGCTATTTATGAAGACGTCTCATTCACTGTGGCTACAGAGATAAATGGATGATATTGTGGCAATATAAATTGTGATTAATCCCTAATAGCAAAGCTTTATCACATTTGTAAAGGATTAGCTTCAAAACATGACTATATGTTTTACAGCGAGCTCTCAAGTCCCAACATGATGTCAGCCCTCTGAATTGGTTCAGAAATATATTGTTGTGACAGATTTTAATAGTAGAGGGGATTATGAAACTAAAAGGCTAGTTGGACAGTAAAGGATCTAACCTACAGCATGCAATTTAAACTCATGAACGAAGGGGCAAATCTCCGAGGTTCCCACGGACCAAGAAGAAGTTTGCATAGAGAACAAAGAAGACACATTTGGTTATGTAAACATGAAGTTATATCCAACGCACAAATTAAAAGCCAAGATCCATTACAAAATCCCCAACCACAGGCACGAAAGAATGAAAATAAGAAATATTAATACAGATAATGCAAATAATGAACTCATTGGTAAAGTTCATTAAATGTAAATAAAGATTTGAGAATTTTAAAGAGTAATTGAGAAGCCATGGCTTTTGTGCCAACTGTATGGATATCTTATGTGGAAATTCTAAGTCAGTTTAAGGGGTTTAAGAATGCTTGACATGCTACACAATGAGAGCATGGCTAGTGCATCAAATTTTACATGGAAAAACCAAAGGCAAGTAACCAGGGTAGCACATTCCGACGTTAAAACTGAGGGTACTCGCATTGTCAAAAATATCAATTATCTGCCTCATGTAAGAGTTGGTGTCTCTTTCATATATGACAAAGCTAAAGTAATTGAAGAAGCATGGAGCTCTACAGCCAGTGAAACTTGAGTGACACAAGTGCAATACTATAAACGCCCCCAATATCCTCAGCTTCCGGCCTGCAGCAATTTGGCCTAGGGTCATTTCCCCAAAGTCCAGCTGCAGCTTTGTGGCTACTTGTTAAAGCTGAACATATGCAGACCAAAGAGTTAAAATAACAAGACAAGGAAATGTTCTGGTTACATACAACTAAGAACACCGAGAGGACCACAATTGCACTAAAAGGATCCTCAATCCAAAAGAAAACTTTATCATAGATATCAAGTGGCTATGCTGAATTATGCTCTAGATAGCATATTTCTTCAATTAAACTGAACGCTTTTCTGCTTCTCTACTTTGCCTCTGGCTAAGAACTAAAGCTAATCCAGTCTGAACACATAATAGCCTTCTTCAATTTCTAGTCTCTCCCCCAGCACGACCAAGCCAAACTTTGTTGTTGTTGTTATTATTATTATTATTATTACATTCTGTTACACAAACAAAGAGTGACAAAAAAGTACACTGGAGAACCATACACTACAATTTAAACACTACTACAGAACTTTAAGTACACATACACAAATATATTCATTAAGGCATACCTTCCTTGCAGATGCTTTCCAAGACTGGAACCCAATCCAAGCATTCTTATGTACACGATCAATCCGGTTAGCCAAAGCAAAAAAGGCTCCATATTCACCAAGAATATCTCGGTAGTATGCATTGCTAAGAAGTGGAAGACGGGAAGAAGCATCTATATCATCAGCTCCAGGTCTTTGGCCTTTGGAGGACTATAGTTAACAATTTTTCATGGTTAGATGGAGGAATGCCAGCTTTTTTCATTAAAAAGATATAAGGTCAATAAATTATTGAAAAATACATAGTATAAACAAAATTGCTATCTATATTCCTGCGGATGCCATTATATGCGAACAGGGCTTTTAACAAATGTGTTAAAGAATAACTACATAAGTTAATGAAATGATCAAGGTGCTCATTACGTGGTAAAAAGATTTTGTATGACCTACCTTCCTACAAGTTTCACACTATTTGGACTTTCTGCATATTTAATATTTACTTTTTCTTATAATTTAAATATTTTCAGAAAGCTGATGTGCAAATAATTTATGAAGTATTATAGAAAAAATACATTGTACATTACAGATGTATGCTTCATTGTTCCTTACCATTCAAATTATTTCAGAAGGCTGATATGCAAGTAATTTGTTTAGTACTAAAGAAATTTTTTTTCTACATTAAAGACGTATCACATCCTAGACTGGGTTGAAACCAAAATGTAATCATTAGGGATACACAACACATGGCATTATAATTGTTGTTTGCTCTTTCAAGGATCATTTCCATCTTGCTTCCTAAGCAAAATTTCTACTATATCCTTGGAAAAATTTTTGATGCCAAAGTCAATTATCTAATATGAGATACTTACAAGGCTAATTCCACGATAAAGCGAGGTTTGATGCAGAAAAGGCCAAGTTCCTTCCCCAAAATAAGGTTCATATATACACAGGGGCTGCCCTGTCCGTTCAAGCTCCCTATCATCCCTCTCCTGCAATGCATTCCTTGCCCTGTCAGCCCTTTTGACATTCCGGTAAACTTCCTCCCATGTTCCATGAGGCTGATCGCTCCTGTCCTTCAACTGCATTGAGTTTCAACAGAATATCCTCTGAGGAACAAGTGGTTAAAAAGTCAATATAAACTCACATAGCAAAATAGTGAAGACGCATTGACTCGCATTGGTCACCTCTTGTTCTTCTAATCTCATTCTGGCATTAAACATCTCGATTCTTTTTTCTTCCTCCCAAGCTATTGAGGAGAATGGTTCATCAAACTTCAATGCAGTATCAGCTGAGCTTTCCATTTGACTATGACTCCACTGCTCTTCAAGCTTGTCTAATATTTTTTCACTTCGGAAACTTCTACTTAGATTGTTTGTGTCTGCAATGTTCTTGAACAGATGCCATTGCCATTCCTCCTTCAGTATCAAAGGGATCTCCTTGGCATCCTTGGGAGACGAAATTTCTGATGGAAATTTAAGAATATTTTCTAGTAACAATGCATAGCCCTGGATACTTTCAGTAGCCATTAGGTTTCTGGCATGCACTTTGCCAATTGATGCAATTTTCTGGGCAAGTAGAGACAATTTTCCATTTGAGACGACTTGAAGTACAATCTGGGTGAGCATGCCAACATTCTTCTTTGGAAAAAGATATCCATGTACCCTATCATCAACCTAAATCATTAAGTAGTGAGTCAGTTGTTACTCCATAAGATGTAATAACCAGGTGAGCAAACATAGTATTCAGAAAAAAATCAATACGCGATAACGTACATATTTTCTTATCATGCCCAGATCAGGAGCAATGATTAGCTTTCCAAGATTCATAGCTTGCAGTAGCACTCTGGGAAAGCACGGCTCCTCAAGAAATGAACCATATATTACAAGATCTGCTATTCCAAGAAAACTGAACATGTCTTCATCATCAAAAACAACATGCTCCACAACACCCCTTGGATAGCCAACTTTTAAAGCAATGGTCTATGTTAACGCATACAATGTCAGAATTTTAGTAAAAAAATAGACATAGACAGATCATCTTCTTAGAAAAAATTAAGGCAACTGCGTCATTTTTTGAAATAGAATCCATCTTAGATAAGAAAACGGAAACAAGAAGAACTTGATTATATTAAGGAAGAAAATAAAAACACCTCTAGAGCCATCTGGTATGCACTAGTTAAATTCCCACTCAAAATGTGAATTTTCAGCATAGAATGAGAAGTCTTTTCAGGTAGAAACTCTTTGAGTAGTGGTGCTAATGCTTGCAAGATGAGTGCCTGCTCTAGCCACATACCACTGTATGTAAATTCACTGCCGACAATAGCAATAAGAAAATCCTCTGATCCATAACCCATATTAACTCTTATATCATGGTCACTGTGAATAGCCAAAAAATTTTCTGCTCCCAATGCTTCAGCAGGAGAACCCGGAATAATAAAGTAGTTCCCAAAATCAAATTCCAAATACATCATCTGGAAGCATGAATAATATCATAAACATTAGAACATATATCAACCTCAGTCTTAGTCCAAATTCCTGACTCCATAAAAATGAGTCAAATTAAGACTAACATACAGCTTTGGCATGTGGAGAATTATATTACCGGCAATAAATGGGTTGGAAACACTAGAACTGTAGCTCTGCTAAAAACTTGTTTCCAGTCATTTATAAGCTGAACCTGGCCATTTGTTGCATATTGACTAAGACGAAGAGCTAGGGACCTCTCCTGTATGGTCCATATGACAGGTATAGATTTGAAAGGCTCCTGAAGAAGACTGTAAACCAGTATAAAAATTCTACTTTGAGATCATATCAGCAGCAGTGCGATGATTTTGTTATAAGTAGAATACAAGTCACCCAAATTATCTAATCCAATGGCATGTTGCCTTGCTACTTTAGACCATCCAGAGCATATAGTAGGTAGGATATAATTAGACATAATTATACATATTCAGTACATGCATAAATGTGCATGTCTATATATTTTATGCAAAAATCATATGCTAACTGGTAATAACTGGATCAAGCAGTTGATTTAAAAACATACAAGTCCATCTTTCTTGAATCTCTGTCTATGCCAACACTTGAAATTTTACTTAAGCAAACCAAGAAGTTGAATCGATGAAGAGAATTTGTAAATTGATTTATATTACTTGACGAGCACTTCTTCTCCCATTCCTGATAATTATACCAGTAAGTAACAAGACATACCCAAATATTTGGGAGTGAAATCATAGATCAAAATTTACAAACTATTCCAACCAAAAGGCATAACATACGTGCTACTTCAAATTTTTACATGTTATACCATTGAATTGGCTGCCAACTCCTTTTCATTCCTTCTCCAACGAATACAATTTATATGAATCCCTCCACTTTTTTCAAGCACTGTTGGCTTTTGTTACATATTTATTATGACATATTAGCCTATGTACCATGACACTGTAATGCATTTCCTATCCTTTGTTCTAAGAGCTGCAAGACCAGTATTGGGAACCGTATCAATACACTACCAATTCGATATAGTACAAATCGATACGGTAGGCACCCCATAAAAAGACAGATTCAGCACTTTTTCTCACTCCTAGTCATGATATCACCCGAAACCGTGTGGTATGTGTCAGTACTAGGCAGAACCACCACTCAGTTTGGATTGATTCGGCCTGTCCCAAATTGAACTAGCAAACCAACCTAGTTCCGCACCGGTTTGATTTAGGTCAATTTTGTAAAGCTTGCCTTATTCTGTTTTGTAATTACACCTAATAAATAAACCAATCTAAGGGATCATTCAGGCCATGATGACAATTTTTCAAGAATACTCCTGTTTAAGTTATTCTGTAGCTAAACCATCATTTTGCACTCTTCCTTCTTTAATTGGTTTCTGACCTCTAGAGTTCAGCAGCATTGGTAAGAATTTACCAAAGGAGAACAGAAGGCAAGGTTTAACATGGGGATCTTCATTTAGCTCCAAGACAAAATTCTAGGCCACAGGACGAGAGTGGAACATGATGCCAAATACAAAATTATCAACATTTTTTTATTTGAACCGACCATAAGTGTATCTTCACTTTTGTAAAGTCATAAAAAAAAAAAGTAATATTTCTCTTTGGCTAAGTTCAGAACTATCAAAGCAGGCCCCTAAAATTACGTTAACTTCACGAACGTACAATTTTTAAGGTAAATTCATGAATATAGAGATGGCTTTGTTAAGTCAACAAAAAATCATTCCATTTGAAAAATATTATGCCTAAGTTCTCTGGAATCAAATGGACAAGAAGGTTTGATAAATTTTACATTCAGTGGGTTGATGGATGCCTAAGTAGAACCAAGACAAGGTGCATAGACTGATGCTAGACATCAGTTCAAAAATCATTCATGTCTGAGATACATATTGTGTACTTTTGTTTTTATAGTTGCAAGCACACAAATGGAGAACGAAAATAATTGGATTGTCATCAAAATGCAACTAACTGTTAATGAACAGCAACAGTCCAATGATGAACAGAAAGACTATTTGCAATATAAGTCATCAAGAAATTAGTCACAAAATACTCACACACCCATACCTGCATGTGCATGCGTGCATATAGAAAAACACACATGCATGCAAACAGAAATGGAAAAGAATACAGAATGCAACTAATTGTTAGTAAACTATGACAGTCCAATGATGAAAAGAAAGGGACTATTTGCAATATAAGTCATTAAAAACTAGTCACAACATATTCGCACATGCAAGCATGCATATCATGCTGATGTAATCTTACTTGAATCCAACACCTACATACAGACACAACATGAAAGAGCAGAAAAGTATACAAGACACTAAAAAGTGAAATCTGAAGGATACTAGATATATTTACCATGAAAGTACAGGCTTTGCCTCGAGAGAACTCACAAGAATGCCGTTATAGCTGCACAAAGCATTTACAAGAAAATAGGAAAAGGATCAGGAAACAATTATTCGGTAATGTGAAATATAAACATGTTTAGGCAAAACGAAACATATTGCTTGCTACAATTATAACAGAAGCTACACTTAAACTCAAACATGATATGCCGTACCGGCCCGAACCGAGCGGTACGAGGCGTACCAATACTCGGTACGCCAAAAAAACTCCATACCATACCGTACTGATACTGTGCTAGTATGGCACCAGTACAAGGTCCGATACCGAGATGGCAAACCTTGAGCTCAACACTAACAATAAACAACAATTCATTTTGAGAAGTTCCCAATCAATTGAGTAGCTTACTCAAACCAATCAACAGCAATTTCTGGTTTTGTGTTGATAGGCAGAAAATAAACAGGAATTCCTATAGCTCTCCAACCAGCAAGAGCAGGGCCCTCTTCAAATGATAAAACCTGCATTATACATAAAATGAAGCGTACATGATGTGAAAACAATGACAATTAGTCAGAAATTTACATGCATGAGATAATTTTTTACTCAAAAAACTGATAACAACAATACAGAGAGAATCCTGATACAAAGATTAATACACATACATAAGAATTGGGTAAAAGTGCCCATTAGAAAAACCAGAGGTGGTCTCAAGGATATGACAAACAAACTCCATAAACATGGGTTGTGGGATTTACTATGTTCTGATGCTTTGGGTTGTATTTACAGTAGGGAAGGGTAATTGTGCCGCATCACCAAAAAGAAAAAAAAAACTCCACAAAAAAATACATGTCCAATAGTCCCCACCAAGAGCAAGAGATAACAACCCATTACATCCTTAATTTATCCAGTAAAATTCCTCTAACTAGACCACTGAGAAAAAAGCAGGAATTCCTGCAAATAACATTCAAAACAGCAACAATTTTAAACAGAAAACTAAAGAATAAAGCATGCCATCAGTGATAAGAGGCTTCTATTTGAATTTCAAATCAAATCCTGGCATTCATCTCTTCTTTATATGGATTCACCTAAAGAATGTATATAATAGGAGTTACAAAAACTTGAGGGCTTTGTTTTAGCTGTGGGGACTATTGTAAAATTCAGGTCTTCAAAAAAAAAATGATTTAGTTCTTTATTCACAAGCAACTTGAGCTTTGAACAAGTTCCCTGTTCAGTTACTAGGATAACTATGCTTCATTCCATAATAGTTCTGAGCTTGCAATGTTTGATGCTAGTGATTTTTAGCAATATGAATCAAACACTCTGTTTGATCTTGAATTTGTTCTCCAGTCTTGTTATTTTATTTTTGAAGATAATGTGGCTAGTCTTTTTTGCTTGGCTTGCTAGCAAGAATCAAGCAAGGGGTTGTCCAAGATTAGACAAAGGCTTCCAAGATTAGCAAGGATTCAACAATACCCAACAAACAGCCAAAAGATTCCTTAGCCACGAGAAGATCAGCCATGTCTCTTGTAGTGCCTAACCATTATAACAGAGTTGTAACAAAAATATGATATGTAGGAACACTCTGGCCTAATCCAGAAATGAACAGCAAAGGTGCTTTATATCTCCATTCCAATTATGTAAAAAAAAAAATCTTGGTTCCAATTCACATTTTTCCACCCAATTCTATTTCTCTAATCCTTTTATGGTATCAAAGCTAGAATCTGTACCTTATGCTTCCTTCCTTAGGTCCTCTTTAGTGACCATTCAAATTTTATCTTTGGTAATGGAAACTACACTGGTACAAGACCAATTCGATACAGTATGGCATGATTGGTAATGTATGGTACGCACCCATACCAAGACAAGCTTCCAGAACATTTTCTCATTCTTGGCCATGGTACCATGGGTATCGAGCAGGACAGGGTGGTTTTGCTTGGTTTGGACCAATACAAACTAGTTTGACTCATATACCAAACAAACCTTGATACCGTATGGTTTGTACAGGGCAGTAAGGGATGATACGATAGATTTTGATTCCAATTATTTCCACTTCAGTAACCTCACTCACGTTGCTGCAGTAAGCTTAACATAAAAAATTCTTGTTTTTCAGAGAAATCAAATGAACCAGATCAAGTACTTTCAAGATATGCTAAAGTTTGTGATGGATCATTCCCACCGTAAGAGGAGAAGATTCAAGATAAAAAAACAAGAGTATTCAACTTCAAACAAATACTAAAATGTAGCAGTGAACAAATTCATAGCTTTGTGGCCGTGAACAAATTCATAGCTTGTCAGCTGGTTGTACGCAACCATGATGGAACTGATGGTGGCCAAAATCATAAACCTTCAAACATCAAAGGTATCATTAGGCACTTTGAAGCATATACTAATGTCCCATTCCACAGCCCCCTCCCAATGTTTGAAGATCCTAATACAAACAACATTGACGACATTGATCAAATCAAGCTTGTAGAGGATCAACTTTTAGCAATCCAGAGCTCATAATATTACAATGATCTAGTGAGGCAGTCTATATACCAAATAAATACAGATCAATTGGTTCTCAAAGACTCCTGAAATTTTCTCATTGAATTGAAATCTTGTGTAATCAAGAGGTCCAATGCATGCACCCTAAGATCAATATGCCAAGCCAGTCAGCTTTTGTTTTGACACAAGGTCAAGGCCTGGTTTGGACTAAAGAAAGTACAGATCTAATAATAGAGGCGCCACACATTCTACTGATGGCAGCATACTCATCCACCATGCTTTGGTTGAGGAAATAATTCAAGGTTCTTCCAATCGACATCCAGATACTTCAGCAAAACCAGAGTCAGATAAGCAGCATTATATTTGGAAGCATGCTAATCTGTCGGAGCGGGGAAATCAGTCACTACATTATGAACCACTTTCAGCCGTAAAACTTATTTTCACCAAATTACAAAAAGAAAAGAAATAAAAAAAATCAAGTTAACACAATCATCCTGTTAAAACGTGTCAAAAATTAAAAAGACACAAATAGAACATAAACTGCATCCAGTTTCATTGTTCTGAAAAGTATCAATTCCACATCAAAACCCAATTTTGAAACACGGTATAGTTTCCTTAGGCGCCACCCGATAAACCTGCAGCAAGTATTTTCCTATACATACCTCGATATCATACCCAATCTCCTTCAAAGCGGCTGCAATGCTAAGCATCTGCAACTGCATGGCATCCGGCGACAGATCGGCAACCACCTGCAAGCGAAATTCCCACATACGTCACGTCAAACAACACAAAACTCTCACAAACAAAGAACCATTCCAAAAGCCCGGACCCACCAATGCCAGCCGCGGCTTTAGAAGCCCGACCCGCTTCACGGGTCTCCCCAGCGCCATCAACGATAAATTTTCCTCCCTCCTCTCCCGCTCGAACCTCTCCAGCAGCTTCGACGGCGCGAACGTGATCCCCTCCCCGAAATCCGAACCCCCAATCCCCTCCAAGTTTCCCGGATCCCTCTCCCCCCTATGCAAACCCAAACCCCCCGATGTCTCCATCACAGGACCCGGCAAGAAGGCCTGAAAGAATATGACAACGAAGAAGAACGCGGCCATGGTGCAAATCCATTGGAGGTAGTCAACCTTCTCGAAGAGGAGGAACCGAGCTAGCCTGGATCTCGGCCGGCGAAAAAATGACCGCCCGCCGGCCGACGGCGCCGACCGGAGCAGCGGCGCCCTCTTCAACGCAATCCCCATCTCCAGCGACCCCATCTACGCGGCCGCCACCGCCACCACTACCACCATGGATTCCGATCAAACTAGGGTTCGATTTCTCGATTCCTTCTTGCTTCTTGGCGAGGGTTTCAGGGATCGGCCACCACGGCCGCCATCAAAGAAGGGCGAGAGCGCTGTGAGTGGAGTAAAGAAGAAAGAAGACTCCAGCGACCGACCTAGCGAGCGAGCGAGCGATAGGGCGGGATATGGGCGGGATATGGGCGTCGGGAACACCGGAGACTAGCGATATGACAGCTACCACGAGTAAAAGACGGGAGAGGAGAGAGAAAATGTTAGACAGAGAGACGATAAAATAGGGATATGGCAGGCGCGCTGGAGCCTGTATATGAGCGAATTCCGGGAATGCCCCTGGGGGGAGCATTTTGGTCATTTGGTGCCTTGGTGGGGATGGGCACAGGGAGGTGACTGCGTGGGAACCGCGTGGGAGATGAGCAGTGGGTTTTTTAACGGCATTGACGTGACTGCCTCCGTCTACGTGTTGCCCAAAATGCCCTTGCGGGGCCCCGGGGATCTTGTTATTTCGTCAAGGTGTATTGGAAAGTTACAGATGTGCCGGCAGTATTATACGGAAGTGTATGCAATCAGAGCCGTCGAAGCAGTCGGCCGGTTCCCGGTAAATCCTTGCAGTACTTAGCGGAAGAGCGGAACTGTAAAATTGACGTCATATCAACGTATTAAGATTTTAGACGTGCTTTTAATACGTTGATGTGAAGAAAAGCATTAATCAAGTTGTGCTTTTAATACGTTGATACGAAGAAAAGCATTGAGATCACATTCAAAAATATTGAGCGGTTCAATAGGGGTGGCAATTGAATCGGATTAGATATAAACAGATTAGATTAGATGCAGATCGGATCAGAAAATCATAAATCTGAACCCGAACTGTTTATTAAACAGGTTAGAAAATTATAATCTGAACCGACCTATTTATTAAACAGATAATCCGACCCGATCCGTTTAATAAAAAAAAATTTGGAGCTTTCATCTCGTTCTCCACCGCCTATGCAAAATTTCGAATCCCTCTCTATAGCCGGGCAGCCGGCCCTACTCTCTTCCTCGGTTCCTCCCATGATCTCATCCTTCCGCAAACCCCCACTCGGGCCACTCCCCATGGAAGAAGACGACGATCTCTGGCAGCGGTACCTCGAGATCGACGATAACTCTCCAGCGGAGGGCCCGACTCCCAGCATCTCTCCTCCTCCCCCTCCTCCTAAGGGCTGGGCTCTGAGGGGTTCAATGGATCCGACGACCTAAAACGAAGGAGGAGAATGAAAACCTAACGAAGGTGAAGAAAGCATATATTGAGGAGCTGCAGAACTCGTACCTTCTCATCGCCGCCACCGTCGACATCGAAACCCTAACCTTAAGCCACTAGGGTGGGCTCGGGGTCTTTGAGGACTAAAGAAAGAGAACGGAGAGAGGGGAGGGCCCGAAATCCTAACCCTAGCCCCCGCTGCCACCCCCGTGCTTTCGGATTCCCCCCCCCCCCCCAACCAGAGGTCGTCAAACTCCCGATACCCGTCGCCTTTGGCGTCCTCCCCGCCGCTCGATTTCAAGTCGGGGGTCGTCAAGGCCGAGGATGGTGAGGGAATGGATCTTGGAGGGGGCTTTCCAGGGATCCTTAGATGGCAGGGGGTGGCGGGGGTGATCGCCGACTAAGGAGGAGGAGATCTTCCACTGCTTGCGGCGGAGGTGGGGTTCGGAAGGGGTGGAGATCTTCCACCATGGAGATAGAGCTTCGAGTAGAGTCGTAGAGAGGAAGGAACTGGAGAAACGAAAACAAAAAGGAACTGCGGTCCAAGATACGAAAACAAAAATTATAAACTATTTTAAAATAACTCCCAGACTCCCATCAAATAAAAAAAACTATGGATATTAAATTATAAACGGATTAAACGGTTAAACAAGTCAGATATCTAAAATCCGTATCCGACCCAATTAATAAACAGGTTAAATGGGTTAACCTGTTTATAATTCGAACCTGTTTATGACGGACCGAATACGGATCGGGTTGGCAAGTCAGATCATATTTTACTATCCCTAATTCAGAAAGATAGGGATAAAAAAATTTATTTATTTATTTATTTAATAAAAATAGTAATTTATATAGTTCTAATGTGGGTACATTTTGCTAAAAAAATAAAAAGATAGAAATGAGAAAATTTATTGATTCTCTCTAGCCTATAGATGAATCAACTACAAAGAAACAAACACGCCGTGCCATAATGATTGCAGGGTCATCCTTGGAAATAGAATACAACGCGCCATTCCTTCCATAAATACTTCACGCGTACGCACCCGTACGCTTTCTCTTTTGAATAAATGGCCAAACAAAAGGGTAGAAAGCCAACTAAGGTCGCACGCCGCCGGTCGCCTTTGGCCGGTGGTGGTGCCCTCTTGGCTCCGGCCCCCCCGATAGCCAGGACCGGGTTGCCATGGTTGGCGACCCAGTTCCCGAACGGGTTGAATCGGGGGACCCGAGGCCCAGCCGGCGGGTCGACCCGGTTGGCTCGGTCGACCAGGCCCTCCAACGGGCCGACGTTGAGCCCAGCAAGGTGATCGTAGCCCGGGCCCAAAACCAGAAAAAGCCTAGGCCCCCTGCGGGCCTTGGCCCACAAGCAGGCCCAGGCCTGGCGATCCAGGCAGCACCGGCGCTGGCCCAACGCGCACGGGCCCACAGGGCTGGGCGCCGCGGCCGTGGGCCGGTTGCTGCGGGCCGAGTGGATGGCGCGCCCCGAGCCATCGGCTCATTGCGGCTCGACGGCGCGCCTGGTGCGCGCGGCGCGCCACGCGGTGTTGGCGCGCCCAGTGGGGGGCCCGTGCCGCTCGTGCCACCGGCTGCGAGTGGGCCCGCCCCCTGTTGCGAGCGGGCCAGTACCCCCCTCCCCGCTCCTTGTCGCGAGCGGCCTTGCGCCCACCGTCGCGGGAGGGGTTCACCATAGGCGATAGGCTTAGAGCCCAGGGCCTAGAGTACTTCCTCACCTTGGACCTTCCCACCTATCTTGGCCTAGTTCAAGAGTTTTACAGTACCGTCCATCGGGGAGATGGAGGTATCGAGGGCACGGTAGTAGGTGTCCCGTTGCGTGTCACAGAGGACCTCATTGCCCATATCCTTCACCTTCCATTAGTAGGGGTGGCTCCCGCACAACCTGAGGATAGAGTTGCGGCCCTTACGGTCGTCTTAGGGCATCCACCTCAGTCCCCCCTAGATGAGGTATCTGCTAGCTCACTTCCTATTGAAGTGAGAATCCTTTTGAGCATTCTGTCCAGGTCCATCTTCCCTAAGACAGGGAGATTTGATTTTGTGAATGAGAGGGACTTAGCTATTATGTCTTATATCCTTCAGGACACCCCGATCAACTTCCCAAAGCTCATTTATAGGTATATGTGTGAGCCCCTAGATAGACCTAGGCTCTCACTCCCATACGGGATGTTATTCACTCTTCTTTTTAGGCAGTACGAGATTCCCATTCCTGAGAGGGAACCCTCTCGTGCCTTACGATGGACTGATCGCTTATGTACGGAGACTATGCACAGGATGGGATTTCGGAAGAGAGAAGGCATCTGGGTTAGGAAGTCCACTCTCACTGCTCAGACCACCAGACCATCACCCAGTCCTGAGCCAGATTCAGACTACCCAGACCTTCCAGACCATCCAGACCTCCCATCCACTCCTCCTGCTCCTACCACCTCTGCCGGACCTTCCTCCTCAGTTCCACCATCTATGGAGGTCCGTATTGATACAGAGCAGCTCCGGGAGCTGCGGCAGGAGATCGTCCGAGATCTGAGGGATGAGCTGCTTCGGGAGCTCCGAGGTGCGGTGCCTGCCCCCACTCCTGCACCCGTATCTTCTCAGTTGGTCCCTTCCTTGACAGCCGTGACTGACATGACGGCTCATGTACGGAAAGAGATCTACAATGTCCGGAGTTTGGTCCAGGCCCAGTTCCACAGCATGAGTGAGGTCACGAGCTCCACTCGACAGATGCGAGAGGAGATAGGTCGTGACATGCACACCACCACCGAGGGGGCCGAGCGCTTGGCGAATGTACTCATCGACAAGCTGGACGCACTTCAGACATCGGTGACTGGGCTTCAGGCGTCGGTGACAGAGCTCTCCACTACACATAGCAGAGCCACCACGTCTATTATCACGCAGCTCGGACATGTGACAGATGCAGTCACCCTCCTCATGGAGCAGAGCCGATTGAGAGGAGGAGCACCATCCTCGAGAGGAGGTGCCACATCCTCCAGAGGAGGAGATGCATCCTCGAGAGGGGGAGCTTCATCCTCGAGGAGGACATAGATGTGTTTGAGTTGTGTTTTGTCTTGCTTTGCTTTACTTATTGTATTCTCACATGTATTCATATTCATATCAATACAATGAGTAGACATTTTATCTTCAATTATGTGCTTTGCTTTATGATTGATTGTGTGTGATTACCTCCTTTTTGGTATGATGACAAAAAGGGGGAGAAATATGTATAAAATGTGTAAAAGGGGAGAAATATGAAAAAAATATGTAAAAGAAATCAATGGAAATAAATAAAAAGATAAACTCTTAAAAACACACTCAAATTTGTTCTAAGTGGATTCGGTACCTCGAGGCTCATTATCTCTCTTTTGGGGCTCCTAATGGAGTAATCTCCAGAATCTATTCAAGGGATATTCGGAGATTAGCTGAATCCTACTCAAGAACAAATTGACAGATTTTCCCTCTAAAAAGATAAAATTCAGTTCAAAAACTTCAAAGCATTAAAAGGAAATTCAGAGAATCAAAACATAGTTGAATGCATATGTTGAGGGGGAGAATCTGAATCTTAATCAAGCTAAATCATTAATGACATATAAGCCAAACAATTGATTGCATAATATGAAGGCTTATATAATTCCAAATGAAAGGGGGAGCTTTAACTCCGAAATTTAATGTTTCACTCCTTTCAAACTTGGATAAATTAAATTATCAGACATTTGAATTCATTTATGGATTTTACTTCATTGTTTTATGAGCAATTCATTTTACATATACTCAAAGTTTTGTCATCATCAAAAAGGGGGAGATTGTGGAGTGATTGATTAAAACCCCATTTGATTTTGATGAGCTCAAAGCATTTGAGTATATCTTGTGATTACTAATGAATTCAATTGAGTGTTTCAGTGAAAATCCTGTCCAAGTGTCTCTAGATTTGGTTCATAGTATTTTGGATAAGGTAAGAAGTCTGCTGAACCAAAGTCTAAGACTCGAGTCGACTCCCGAGTATCACGAGTCGACTCCAAGCGTATCAAGTTCACTGGCACGAGCTCGAGTCGACTCCAGATCAGTACGAGTCGACTCCGACTGAGAACAGACAGAAAGACAGAAAGCTTCAACTCAGAAACTGTCAACGAGTCGACTCCCGAAGTGCGCGAGTCGACTCCAATGTTCAACGAGTCGACTCCAGGGTAGTAAGAGTCGACTCCAAGAGAAACACAAAGAAAAGTCAGAGAGCAGTTTTCGGGTCTGAGATTCGAGTCGACTCCAGTGGAACGCGAGTCGACTCCGATGGTTGGCAGGTCGACTCCAAAGAAGGTAAGAGTCGACTCTCAGAGGAACACAAGGAAAAAGTCAGAGAACGATTTTCGGACTCTGAGATTCGAGTCGACTCCCGCAGTACGCGAGTCGACTCCGAGACTGAGCGACCATCAACAGACAGAAGACCATGTTACTGCCTCTGAGATTCGAGTCGACTCACAGACAGCTCGAGTCGACTCCGAGACAAGCTTCACGTCAAAAGGCAGAAGACCAACTTTCGGAAACTGAGAGCCGAGTCGACTCCAAGGAAGTTCGAGTCGACTCCAAGACTGGATGAGCCAAAAGACAGAGAATCGGGAGTTCGGGCTCTGAGATTCGAGTCGACTCCCAGGACAGTCGAGTCGACTCGAGTGGACAAAATTCAAAATTGGATCCACGGACTTCAGTGGATGAGCCGACTCCAAAATTGCCAGGTCAGCTCCAGAAGTTGGCGAGTCGACTCCAGGTCAAGACGAGTCGACTCCCAGTCAAGACGGCAACTTTAATTCAAATTTGGAACAGTTGCCGAGTCGACTCCGGAAAAGCGTGAGTCGACTCCTGCTACAGCCGAGTCGACTCCTGATCGCGCGAGTCGACTCCAACCCACCAACGGTCATATTGTCAGGCTGCGCAGAGTGTGCAGAACGGCCAGAAAAAGCAGAGTAACGGCTAGTTTCCGTGGGGGTTGGCTTAAATAGCCACAGAGGACTGTAGCAAGGCAGAGAACAGATATTCCACTCCAAGCATTCAAGTTTTCAAGCTCTCCAAGTGCTCTTAAACGAAAAAGGGAAGATCTGCATTTACTGCTCCAACAACTTCTTCCCAACAATCAAAGCTTCCTCCTCCTGCATTCAAGTCGACCACTCTTTCAAGAGGAGACCGGAGTTCCAGAAGCCATACCTCTTCACCAGCTTAAAAGCGTTTGAGGGCTTCTAACTCCTTTACGATTATATTGTTTTAAATCTGCTTTTTGAGAAGCTATTTTCTATTTTCTTCTATCTCTTGTATTTACTTGATTCAATCGGGGGATTGAATCAAGGGGTTTAAGGTTGGTTGGTGAGCCAAGTTAAAACCAACGTGTGTAAGGGTTTGATTGTGAGCCCGGAAAAACAATCGGGGTTGGTTCTAGTCGGTGAGCCTGGGAAAACCGACCGAGTTCGTTGTGAGCTCGTAAAACAACAAGTTTGGTTGTGAGCTTGCAAAACAACCGGCTGTAATCCAAGAGGGTTATAGTGAAATTCCCAAGTGAGACTTGGAGAGTGGACGTAGGAGCAAGGGTTAGCTCCGAACCACTATAAAACTTTGTGTTTGTAGTGCATTGTCTCTCATCTTCTTCTCCGCACATTACTCACAGCACTAGGCTTTAATTAAATAACTTGCTATAGTTTTTAATTAATCATCCACAAAGTTTTAATTAGCCAAATTATTTTAAAAACCCATCACCCCCCCTCTTGGGTTGTCTATCTGGGCAACAAGTGGTATCAGAGCCAAAAACTCTTCCACTCAAGAGTTAAAAGATCAAAATGACAACCCCATTTGGATCTTCTCACATTGAGGGTCAGTCCACCCAAAGACCCCCTTTCTTCAATGGATCTGACTACTCATACTGGAAGGCTAGGATGAGAATATTCATTCAAGCCCAAGACTATGAGATGTGGTCCATTGTAGTAAATGGGCCATACATCCTATCCATTTACGTAGATGGTGTTAAGGTACCTAAACTAGAAATGGACTGGGATGAACATGACATGAGGAAGGCACAATTAAACTCTAAAGCAATGAATGTCTTCTATTATGCCTTAGACCGTAATGAATTCAATAGGATTTCAACTTGTAATTCAGCAAAAGAAATTTGGGACAGACTTGAAGTGACCCATGAGGGCACGAATCAAGTCAAGGAATCCAAAATAAACATCTTGGTTCATAAATATGAACTATTTAAAATGGATTCAAATGAAACAATCACATCCATGTTCACTAGGTTTACTGATATTGTCAATGGTCTAAAAAGCCTTGGCAAGAACTATACTAACAGTGAGCTTGTCAGGAAAATCCTTCGGTGTCTACCGAGGTCGTGGGAAGCTAGAGTGACAGCAATCCAAGAAGCCAAGGACTTGAACAAGCTACCACTTGAGGAGCTTCTTGGATCCCTCATGACGCACGAGCTCACCATGAAACAACACAACGAGGAAGAGTCCTCCCATAAGAAAAAGGTAATAGCCCTTAAATCTACATCTTCTAATAAGGACTTGTCTTGCAGCAGCAGCAGTGAAGAAGAAGAAGATGAGGAAGATGGTGGTGAGGCTCTTCTTGTGCGCAAGTTCAAGAAATTCATCAACCACAAGAAGTCCTATCATCAAAGGAGAGGCCTCTCAAATTTCTACTGCAAAGACAAAGGTAAGGAAAGGGAAAATGAGGGGATTGGTTGTTACGAGTGCAAGAAGCCGGGTCACATAAGAGCGGAGTGCCCCTTACTGAAGAAGGGGAGTAAGTACAAGAAGAAAAAGGCACTTGTCACTACCCTATCGGACTCCGACTCATCATCCTCCTCATCAGATGATGAACAAGAAGAGAAGGCCAATTTCTGTTTCATGGCCAACGAAAACGAGGTAACTTCCGACACGCATCCTGATTTTTCTTTTGTTGAACTTTATGATGCATTTAATGAATTAATGGTAGAATATAAGGCTATAAATCTTAAGAATAAAGAACTGAAAATAACTAATCAATCATACCTACATAAATACGATAAATTAGTTAAGGATAAGGATTTAATCACCAAAGAAAATATAGAACTTAAAACAAGCAACCAACTTTTAACTCAAAAGACCAACACCTTAACTAAAGAAAATGAAAAACTAACTAAGAAATTTTCAGAACTTAAAAAATATAAACAAACCTTAGATAAGGATCTTACTAAAGAACTTAATGATCTAAAAGCCGAAAATCAGACACTAACTAAAGAACTTAACAAATACAAACCCTTAGTTGAAAGATTTACCTATAGTTCTGAAAAATTAAACATGATACTAAATAGTCAACGTGCAGTGTTTAATAAAGCCGGTTTAGGATATAAACCAAGGAATAAGCAAAAACTTCTTAGTAACTTCTTTGTTAAAGCTAGGGAAACAAAAACTAAGAAAATAACCTGCTTTTGTTGTGGTACAGTAGGCCATAAAGCAAATGTATGTAATTTTAGGAAAAGTAAAACTAAAAGAAAAATTAAAAGGGTATGGGTTCCAAAAGGAACCAACTTGACTAACCATGAAGGACCCAAGAAAACTTGGGTACCTAAGATGACATGATTTGCTTGTGTAGGAGTGTCTTGCAGCCAAGGTCAACAAAAATTGCTGGTATTTGGATAGTGGCTGCTCAAGGCACATGACGGGTGATAAAGACTAATTTTTCATCCTTGAAGCTAAGAAGGGAGGTGCTGTGACGTTTGGAGACAACAACCAAGGTCACATCATTGGTATTGGTAAAGTTTAAATCACCCCTTCTACTTTTATAGATAATGTTAGATATGTTGATGGTCTTAAGCATAACTTGTTAAGCATCAGTCAATTATGTGATAAAGGATATGATGTTATGTTTAAACCATCACTATGTATTATAACAAATCCTAATGATAATAGCTTAGTTTTTAAAGGGATTAGACGTGGAAATGTATATGTTGTAGATCTAGAAGATCTTGCAAAACATAACCAATGTCTAGTTGTAAATGAAACTAAAGATAATGATGCTAGTTGGTTATGGCACAGTAAGTTAGGTCATGCAAGCATGGACACAATAACTAAATTAGTTAAAAGAGACTCCGTGATAGGTTTGCCAAAATTAAAATTTGAAAAGAACAAAATATGTGAAGCATGTCAATTTGGCAAACAATCTAGGAACTCTTTTAAATCCATAAAATGTGTCTCTACCTCTAGGCCTCTAGAATTATTACACATGGACCTATTTGGTCCAACTAGAACAACAAGCCTAGGTGGAAATAAATATGGTCTAGTCATAGTAGATGATTACTCTAGGTACACATGGGTCATGTTTCTAGCACATAAGGACCAAGCATTTTCAATGTTTAAAAAGTTCCATAAGGAAGTAACAAATGCTAGAGAGTCTTCAGTCATAGCCATTAGAAGTGACCATGGTACCGAATTCGAAAATCAATTATTTGATGAATTTTGTAGTAAAAAGGGGATAACCCATAATTTTTCTGCACCTAGGACACCACA
Organism: Phoenix dactylifera; assembly: GCF_051530095.1. Lineage (NCBI taxonomy): Eukaryota > Viridiplantae > Streptophyta > Magnoliopsida > Arecales > Arecaceae > Phoenix > Phoenix dactylifera. The sequence goes on along the minus strand of NC_143190.1, from coordinate 60,661,546 downwards.
ACAAAATGGAGTTGTGGAAAGAAAGAATAGAACTCTAGAGGAAATGGCTAGAACGATGTTATGTGAAAGTAACCTCCCTAAGTACTTTTGGGGAGAAGCCATTAATACTTCTTGCCATATATTAAATAGAGTTTTATTAAGACCCATTATAAAGAAAACACCTTATGAACTGTGGAAAAACAGAAAACCAAAAGTTAACTATTTTCATGTTTTTGGATGTAGGTGTTTTGTACATAATAATGGGAAAGATAATCTAGGGAAATTTGATCCTAAATCTGATGAAGGAATATTCCTAGGTTATTCTACAACTAGTAAAGCCTATAGAATCTTTAATAAAAGAACCCTAGTTATAGAAGAATCTATACATGTTGTTTTTGATGACTCTAGTGACATCTCATCTAGTAAGAAGGTTAATTTTGATGATGATATTGAAATACTTGAAGAAAAGATAGATGAGATGGGATTACAAGATGATAATCAAAAGTTGATTGAAGGAGAATCGTCAAACCAAGAGCCTATAGTGGATCATGGGCTAGCTAAAGCTTGGAGGTATGCTCACGGGCATCCTAAGGAACTAATTCTAGATGATCCATCACAACCGGTTAGGACTAGAGCATCCCTTAGGAATTTGAATAATCATCTAGCTTTTGTTTCACACTTTGAGCCCAAACATATAGAAGAAGCCGAAAATGATGTAAATTGGATAAATGCAATGCAAGAAGAACTAAATCAATTTACTAGAAACAAGGTTTGGGATCTAGTGGAGAGACCTTCTGAATATCCAATTATAGGTACTAAATGGATATATAAAAATAAGCTAGATGAAAATGGAATTGTTATAAGGAATAAGGCTAGACTAGTAGCAAAGGGTTATAGTCAAGAAGAAGGCATAGATTTTGATGAAACCTTTGCTCCCGTAGCTAGACTTGAGGCAATTAGACTTCTATTAGCATATGCATGCTCTAAGGACTTCAAACTATATCAAATGGATGTAAAGAGTGCTTTTCTAAATGGGTTTATTAATGAGGAGGTGTATGTAGAACAACCTCCTGGTTTTGAAAATCATCAATACCCTAATCATGTGTATAAACTGAACAAAGCACTTTATGGACTAAAACAAGCACCTAGAGCATGGTATGAGAGACTTAGTAAATTTCTATTAGAACATGAATTCTCTAGGGGAAATGTAGATACAACATTATTTCTGAAAAAGAAAAATAAGGATATGTTATTAGTACAGATTTATGTTGATGATATCATTTTCGGTGCTACTAACAATCGCCTCTGCGAGGAATTTGCTGATTTGATGCAGAGTGAGTTTGAGATGAGCATGATGGGAGAGCTGAACTACTTCCTCGGGCTTCAAATCAAACAATCTGAAGGAGGCATCTTCATCAATCAAGCAAAATATATCAAGGAGATGCTCAAGAAGTTTGATATGGAGGGAAACAAGTCAATCAGCACCCCCATGAGCTCATCATGTAAGTTAGACCAAGATGAATCAGGTAAATCTGTAAATCAAAAATTTTATAGAGGTATGATAGGTTCTTTACTGTATCTTACTGCAAGTAGGCCTGATATTATGTTTAGTGTGTGCATGTGTGCTAGATATCAGGCTAATCCTAAAGAATCACACCTAGCTGCAGTTAAGAGAATCTTTAAATACTTAATTGGAACTAAGAACATAGGGCTGTGGTACTCTAAAGAATCTAGCCTAAACTTAATAGGGTACACAGATTCAGACTTCGCTGGATGTAAGCTTGATAGAAAAAGTACCAGCGGGTCCTGTCAATTTCTAGGAGAAAACCTAATCTCATGGTTTAGCAAGAAACAAAACTCGGTTGCATTATCCACTGCAGAAGCTGAATATGTTGCAGCCGGGAGTTGTTGTGCTCAAATCTTATGGATTAAACAACAATTAGAAGATTATGGCATTAAACAAGATAAAATCCCCATTAATTGTGATAACACAAGTGCCATAAATCTCACTAAAAATCCAATTCAACACTCAAGAACTAAACACATTGAGATAAGACATCACTTCATAAGAGATCATGTATTGAATGGTGATGTGTCACTCCAATTTGTGTGTACTGATAATCAATTAGCAGACATTTTTACAAAACCCCTAAGTGAAGAGAGGTTTAGTGTGCTTAGAAGGGGATTAGGAGTGATTGATCCATCCTAGTGGGGTTTTTCACTAGATTAATTGATTTTGATGATTAGAATGAGGTTAAAATAGAGTTTCTATGCAGTGATCATCAAATCAGTCCTTAATTAGGTGATTTTCCCTCATTTGGCACGATTATGGCATGGTTTTTAGGTGCGTGCCAAGGTTAGAGACGACTCGAGTAAGTTTCAGAGCCGGCTCCTAAGGGGGAGTCGACTCGCACACTGTCGGGAGTCGACTCGCGCATATTCTGGAGTCGACTCGAGGTCGAGTCGACTCGCAGTCGGGATCCGACTTTTTAACCCTAGGTTTGTCGTTTCGCAAACACTTTTCCTCAAGCCGCCACTGTTCACAAAGCCCTAGAGCCGACTCCTAGGTCATCCCCGATCGTCTCCAAGCCCTTTTTCCGTCGATTTTTCGCCGGACATTGAGTTTCCGTCCGTTCCTAAGTCATTTCCGGTCCGTCCCGAGCTTCCTCTGTCGGTCCTTCACCGTCCTCTAGGTATTTTTCTTCCCGTTTAGGTCAAGATGCCTCGTAAGACCGTCGTTTGGAAGAGGTCCCGTCCCGAGGCCGGTCCCGAGCGGCGCTCCAAGGCGCGGCACGATCCCGCGAGGCAACCACCTCCGGATCGTTCTCCGCCTAGGGTGGTTCTCGTTAGGCCGTTGGCCGGGAAGGCCGTCACCTCCGGGAGGTTTGTCGATTTCGACTATCTCTCCCGGGAGGGGTTCACCATAGGCGAGAGCCCAGGGCCTAGAGTACTTCCTCACCTTGGACCTTCCCACCTATCCTGGCCTAGTTCAAGAGTTTTACAGTACCGTCCATCGGGGAGATGGAGGTATCGAGGGCACGGTAGTAGGTGTCCCGTTGCGTGTCACAGAGGACCTCATTGCCCATATCCTTCACCTTCTATTAGTAGGGGTGGCTCCCGCACACCCTGAGGATAGAGTTGCGGCCCTTACGGTCATCTTAGGGCATCCACCTCAGTCCCCCCTAGATGAGGTATCTGCTAGCTCACTTCCTATTGAAGTGAGAATCCTTTTGAGCATTCTGTCCAGGTCCATCTTCCCTAAGACAGGGAGATTTGATTTTGTGAATGAGAGGGACTTAGCTATTATGTCTTATATCCTTCAGGACACCCCGATCAACTTTCCAAAGCTCATTTATAGGTATATGTGTGAGCCCCTAGATAGACCTAGGCTCTCACTCCCATACGGAATGTTATTCACTCTTCGTTTTAGGCAGTACGAGATTCCCATTCCTGAGAGGGAACCCTCTCGTGCCTTGCGATGGACTGATCGCTTATGTACGGAGACTATGCACAGGATGGGGTTTTGGAAGAGAGAAGGGATCTGGGTTAGGAAGTCCACTCTCACTGCTCAGACCACCAGACCATCACCCAGTCCTGAGCCAGATTCAGACTACCCAGACCTTCCAGACCATCCAGACCTCCCATCCACTCCTCCTGCTCCTACCACCTCTGCCGGACCTTCCTCCTCAGCTCCACCATCTATGGAGGTCCGTATTGATACAGAGCAGCTCCGGGAGCTGCGGCAGGAGATCGTCCGAGATCTGAGGGATGAGCTGCTTCGGGAGCTCCGAGGTGCGGTGCCTGCCCCCACTCCTGCACCCGTATCTTCTCAGTTGGTCCCTTCCTTGACAGCCGTGACTGACATGACGGCTCATGTACGGGAAGAGATCTACAATGTCCGGAGTTTGGTCCAGGCCCAGTTCCACAGCATGAGTGAGGTCACGAGCTCCACTCGACAGATGCGAGAGGAGATAGGTCGTGACATGCACACCACCACCGAGGGGGCCGAGCGCTTGGCGAATGTACTCATCGACAAGCTGGACGCACTTCAGACATCGGTGACTGGGCTTCAGGCGTCGGTGACAGAGCTCTCCACTACACATAGCAGAGCCACCACGTCTATTATCACGCAGCTCGGACATGTGACAGATGCAGTCACCCTCCTCATGGAGCAGAGCCGATTGAGAGGAGGAGCACCATCCTCGAGAGGAGGTGCCACATCCTCCAGAGGAGGAGATGCATCCTCGAGAGGGGGAGCTTCATCCTCGAGGAGGACATAGATGTGTTTGAGTTGTGTTTTGTCTTGCTTTGCTTTACTTATTGTATTCTCACATGTATTCACATTCATATCAATACAATGAGTAGACATTTTATCTTCAATTATGTGCTTTGCTTTATGATTGATTGTGTGTGATTACCTCCTTTTTGGTATGATGACAAAAAGGGGGAGAAATATGTATAAAATGTGTAAAAGGGGAGAAATATGAAAAAAATATGTAAAAGAAATCAATGGAAATAAATAAAAAGATAAACTCTTAAAAACACACTCAAATTTGTTCTAAGTGGATTCGGTACCTCGAGGCTCATTATCTCTCTTTTGGGGCTCCTAATGGAGTAATCTCCAGAATCTATTCAAGGGATATTCGGAGATTAGCTGAATCCTACTCAAGAACAAATTGACAGATTTTCCCTCTAAAAAGATAAAATTCAGTTCAAAAACTTCAAAGCATTAAAAGAAAATTCAGAGAATCAAAACATAGTTGAATGCATATGTTGAGGGGGAGAATCTGAATCTTAATCAAGCTAAATCATTAATGACATATAAGCCAAACAATTGATTGCATAATATGAAGGCTTATATAATTCCAAATGAAAGGGGGAGCTTTAACTCCGAAATTTAATGTTTCACTCCTTTCAAACTTGGATAAATTAAATTATCAGACATTTGAATTCATTTATGGATTTTACTTCATTGTTTTATGAGCAATTCATTTTACATATACTCAAAGTTTTGTCATCATCAAAAAGGGGGAGATTGTGGAGTGATTGATTAAAACCCCATTTGATTTTGATGAGCTCAAAGCATTTGAGTATATCTTGTGATTACTAATGAATTCAATTGAGTGTTTCAGTGAAAATCCTGTCCAAGTGTCTCTAGATTTGGTTCATAGTATTTTGGATAAGGTAAGAAGTCTGCTGAACCAAAGTCTAAGACTCGAGTCGACTCCCGAGTATCACGAGTCGACTCCAAGCGTATCAAGTTCACTGGCACGAGCTCGAGTCGACTCCAGATCAGTACGAGTCGACTCCGACTGAGAACAGACAGAAGGACAGAAAGCTTCAACTCAGAAACTGTCAACGAGTCGACTCCCGAAGTGCGCGAGTCGACTCCAATGTTCAACGAGTCGACTCCAGGGTAGTAAGAGTCGACTCCAAGAGAAACACAAAGAAAAGTCAGAGAGCAGTTTTCGGGTCTGAGATTCGAGTCGACTCCAGTGGAACGCGAGTCGACTCCGATGGTTGGCAGGTCGACTCCAAAGAAGGTAAGAGTCGACTCTCAGAGGAACACAAGGAAAAAGTCAGAGAACGATTTTCGGACTCTGAGATTCGAGTCGACTCCCGCAGTACGCGAGTCGACTCCGAGACTGAGCGACCATCAACAGACAGAAGACCATGTTACTGCCTCTGAGATTCGAGTCCACTCACAGACAGCTCGAGTCGACTCCGAGACAAGCTTCACGTCAAAAGGCAGAAGACCAACTTTCGGAAACTGAGAGCCGAGTCGACTCCAAGGAAGTTCGAGTCGACTCCAAGACTGGATGAGCCAAAAGACAGAGAATCGGGAGTTCGGGCTCTGAGATTCGAGTCGACTCCCAGGACAGTCGAGTCGACTCGAGTGGACAAAATTCAAAATTGGATCCACGGACTTCAGTGGATGAGCCGACTCCAAAATTGCCAGGTCAGCTCCAGAAGTTGGCGAGTCGACTCCAGGTCAAGACGAGTCGACTCCCAGTCAAGACGGCAACTTTAATTCAAATTTGGAACAGTTGCCGAGTCGACTCCGGAAAAGCGTGAGTCGACTCCTGCTACAGCCGAGTCGACTCCTGATCGCGCGAGTCGACTCCAACCCACCAACGGTCATATTGTCAGGCTGCGCAGAGTGTGCAGAACGGCCAGAAAAAGCAGAGTAACGGCTAGTTTCCGTGGGGGTTGGCTTAAATAGCCACAGAGGACTGTAGCAAGGCAGAGAACAGATATTCCACTCCAAGCATTCAAGTTTTCAAGCTCTCCAAGTGCTCTTAAACGAAAAAGGGAAGATCTGCATTTACTGCTCCAACAACTTCTTCCCAACAATCAAAGCTTCCTCCTCCTGCATTCAAGTCGACCACTCTTTCAAGAGGAGACCGGAGTTCCAGAAGCCATACCTCTTCACCAGCTTAAAAGCGTTTGAGGGCTTCTAACTCCTTTACGATTATATTGTTTTAAATCTGCTTTTTGAGAAGCTATTTTCTATTTTCTTCTATCTCTTGTATTTACTTGATTCAATCGGGGGATTGAATCAAGGGGTTTAAGGTTGGTTGGTGAGCCAAGTTAAAACCAACGTGTGTAAGGGTTTGATTGTGAGCCCGGGAAAACAATCGGGGTTGGTTCTAGTCGGTGAGCCTGGGAAAACCAACTGAGTTCGTTGTGAGCTCGTAAAACAACAAGTTTGGTTGTGAGCTTGCAAAACAACCGGCTGTAATCCAAGGGGGTTATAGTGAAATTCCCAAGTGAGACTTGGGGAGTGGACGTAGGAGCAAGGGTTAGCTCCGAACCACTATAAAACTTTGTGTTTGTAGTGCATTGTCTCTCATCTTCTTCCCCGCACATTACTCACAGCACTAGGCTTTAATTAAATAACTTGCTATAGTTTTTAATTAATCATCCACAAAGTTTTAATTAGCCAAATTATTTTAAAAACCCAATTCACCCCCCCTCTTGGGTTGTCTATCTGGGCAACAAGGGCCGCAGGCCCCGGTGCATTCGGGCCGAGAGGAAGGCCCGCAGGCCCATGCCCTGCAGGCCCAGGCTGGTGGGGGGTCACGGGACATGCCTACGTGCAGTCCGTGTACTCAGCTAGCCTCCGGCCCAGGGGATAGATTTGAGCCGATTCCTTTGGCCCAGGATGAGCCGACTGGGGAGGGTGGCCCTATGACTGGCCCTTTCCGGTATAGCCCTCCCTCTCAGGAGTCGGCGGCTGGTCTGGGGCTCCCTCAGGTCGGTGGTCAGGACCCACCCATGCTGGGTATGCCGAGTGTGACTCGGACTTGGGATGCTCATGCGGGCCCCGGGAGTGGACCGGAGGGGGTCTTTCGCTTTGGCCCGCCTATCCTCACTGCAGGGGTGCGGGAGGATGCTACCCCAGGCGGGTGCTTGGTGGGAGGCCACCCTTCCCCACACATGGAGGGGAGCATGGCCGATGCTCTACCACTAGGAGCGGTTATGGAGCACTCTACCGCCGCCCAGCGGGTCAGGAAAGTTGTTATGGGGCTTGTAGCCGTACCTGGTGGAGTGGAGGAGGAGCGAGGCCACCTGGGTTCTGAGCCTGAGGATGGCCCTGCGACTTTAGGAGAGGATGAGTCTGAGGCCGACTATGTGGACTGTGATCCATGATGATTCTCTCTTGGAACTGTAGGGGGGCGACCAAGCCGTCCTTCATGTCTTCATTCAAACGTTTGGTGCAGATCCATTGTCCGGAGATCTGTCTCCTTTATGAGACCCGATTATCTGGTGAGGGGCTTAGCCGGTTGAGGCGGCGTATGGAGAGGGATTGGGAGACCTATGCTGTTGATTCCCAGGGGTTGTCGGAAGGGATTTTGGTTCTGTGGAGGCGGGGTGTGGCGACGATTGATGTCTTCCACAACTGCTCTCAACAAGTAATCATGGTCATATCAAGACCCGACGCTGCTCCATGGGTACTGTGCGGTGTATACGCTAGCACGAACCACCGGGTTAGGAGGATCCTTTGGCAGGAGATTACCAACCTGACCGCCCAGGGTATTCCGGCGGTGGTGATTGGTGACTTTAACTGTATTCTGAGTGAGGATGAGAAGCGGGGGGGCGCTGCCTTTACGGATCGAGTGGACAGGAGGGAGTTCCGTGACTTTGTGTCGCGGAACGGCCTAGTAGACTTAGGTTTCTCCGGACCACAGTTCACTTGGTGCAATAATCAGCAGGGCAATGCTCGGGTTTGGGAACGGTTAGACAGGGCTTTTGCATCCCCTGATTGGATTCTCCGATTCCCCTCTGGCCGAGTCAGCCACCTGCCTCGGATAGCCTCGGACCATTGCCCATTGCTACTCTTCACCTCACCGGGCATTACGCATCACAGCCCCTTCCGCTTCGAGAAGGTTTGGCTGTCGTATTCCCAGTCTTGGGATATTGTTCGCGATGCGTGGCGGATTCCTGTGCATGGCGATCCCATGCAACAGGTCTCACGCAAACTCGAGTTGACTAAAAGACGCCTTCGTCGATGGAATCGTGAGGTTGTGGGTGATATTTTCCGGCGACTGGAAGGCGTAGAGTCCTCGATCGCCGAGTTGCAAAGGAAGGAAGATCTAGGGGGTATGCTCCCAGAGGACGATATGGCTGATCTCCGGGGACTGCTCGCGACTCACCACTCGTTGTTACGTCAACATGAGATTTTCTGGCGTCAGAAATCCCGCGTGCAGTGGGTAAGCGAGGGGGATCGTAATACTAGGTACTTCCATCGGACTACTGTTATACGGAGACGGAGGAGCATGATTCACTCTCTGCGAGATGGGTCCGGACACCGTGTAGAGAGCGAGCCTGCCATCCGCCAGTCCTTACTTGACTTTTTCCGCACTAGATGGACGGTGGATGAGGAGGCCAGTGATGGGGACCGCCCTTTGAGGGTGGATGTGGGCATTCGTGACGCCGAGAGTGTAGCCTTGATCTGGCCGGTGTCGGCGCTGGAGGTACAGGAGGCAGTCTGGGCCTTGACTCCGGACAAGGCTCCTGGACCTGATGGTTTTCCCCCTTTCTTCTTTCGGCAGTACTGGAGTATTATCCGACTTGCGGTGGTGGTGGCTATTCAGTGCTTCTTTACCCAGGCAGCCATGCTTGTGGGCTGGAAGGCCACCTTCATTACACTTATTCCTAAGCGTCAGAATGCGACTGAGCCTTGTCACTTTCGTCCTATTAGCTTGTGCACAACCTTATACAAGGTTGTGGCAAGAATCATGGTGGGTAGAATGAAGCCCCTCTTACCGGGCATCATTAGCCAGGAGCAGGGGGCCTTTGTGGCCGGCAGAAATATTTCTCACAATGTTATGTTGGCTCAGGAAATGTTTTGGGATCTTCGGCGAGCTTCGAAGCGGCACAGCCTAATGGCAGTCAAGTTGGATATGGAGCGGGCTTATGATAGGATCAGGTGGAGGTTTCTTCAGCGGGCTTTGGAGGCTTACGACTTCCCGAGGCAGTGGATTGATTGGGTGATGGGGTGTGTTCGTGGGCCAAAATTTTCTATCTTGGTCAACGGCACACCGTCATCCTTCTTTGAGTCTACCTTAGGATTACAACAGGGATGTCCCTTATCCCCTTATCTGTTTATTATCTGTGCTGATATCTTGTCTCGATCCTTGGAGAGGGTGTGCGCCAGCCGGGAGCTGGAGGCTTATACCCCAGCCCCGGGGGCTCGACCTATCTCCCATTTACTTTTTACTGATGATTGTCTTCTTTTGACCAGGACACGGACTTCGGACGCTCGGGTTCTCCGCAGGGTGGTGGCAGACTATTGCGCGGCGTCCGGCCAGAGAGTGAACTTGCTTAAGTCCACCATCTCTTTCAGCCCCAGTACGGAGAGCAAAGTCAGACAGGAGATCAGAGGGATTCTGCAGATACCAGAGCAGGTGGGGGCGCTCACCTATCTAGGTGTTCCCATTACTGGCCGCAGGCTACGGATGGCAGAGTGCTCCGGTTTGGTGCAGCGAGTCTAGAGCAGGTTGGAGGGATGGAGGGCGTCCTCCTTATCTATGATGGGGAGAGTGACACTGGTTAGAGCGGTGCTGGGATCCATACCGGTGTATCTAATGGCCAACACAGTGGTTCCGAAGACGATTCTGTTGAGGATCGAGCGCCTTCTTCGGAGTTTCTTGAGGAGGTCATACGGTGGAGGTCACGGAGTGCACCTGGTGGCATGGGAGCAGGTGTGCCTTCCTATCGGCGAGGGTGGTTTGGGGGTGCAGTCCCTCATAGTGAGGCGCGAGGTGCTCCTTGCTCGGCACGCGGCTCGGTTCTTGCTAGAGCCTCATGGCCTCTAGAGCCAGGTGATGGCAGCCAGATATGGCCGGGGGGTTTCAGTGGCAGCGGGGGGAGGGGGGCGCCAAGTCTCCTTCATGTGGCGCGAGATCAGGAGGTACATGCCATTTGTTTTGGTCCACACCAGATGTTTGATTGGAGACGGCCGGAGTATCGATGTGACCGGCGACTCATGGGTGGACTCCCTTCCCCGGAGTTGCTGGCCGACTATGGTTCACACCGAGGCAGTGGAGGGGCTACGGGTGTGTGACCTACTAGTCCCTGGAAGGGCAGAGTGGGATGAGGCCAGACTCAGGTTGTTGTTTGGGGCTCACCTAGCTGCGAGGATTCGGTCCCTCTCGTTACCCGGATGTGGGGGGCCGGACATCAGGGTCTGGGGCACCTCGAGCCAGGCCAGTGTCAGATTAGGTGATCTTTCCCGCATTATTTTGGCGGGGCACGAGCCGGGGCCGGACTGCACCTGGACTTGGAGGTCGGGTCTTCACCCGAGGGTAGCCCTCTTCCTATGGAAGATATGTTGGGACCGCCTTCCGACGAGAGCCGAGTTGAGCAGGCGTGGCTGGGGGGTCTCGACAGAGTGTGAGACGTGTGGAGCTGAGGAGTCAGTGGACCATGTGCTCTTCCAGCGTACATGGGCGAGGGCGACATGGCAGTGGACTGGGTTCTAGCAGGGGGCGCGGAGTGCGCGATTACAGTTTCTCGGAGTGATACGACAGTGGTTAGCCAGTTCACAAACTCGCGATGAGGGTATCAGAGCGAGCTGCACAGCATACCAGATTTGGTTGGCTAGGAACGCTCGCACTTTTGGCGAGCGTAGGTTGTCACCGAGGTTTGTGGCAGAGCTTGCTCGGGCACAGGCCACAGAGATCAGAGCTACCCTACCTACGGACAGACCTTTGACAGCTTGGGACATCTGGGGCTCCTCTTTTGCTTCGGCAGCTCCTCGGATGGTGTTTTTCACCTGAGAGCCTGAGGATGATAGTGTTATTTTGATGATTAACAAGCAATTATCTAGAGTATGCTATAAGTTAAATTGATACTTCATTTATAAGTTCATTACTCTCAGTATATTTGTTTAATTGAAAATGGATAAATGGCCTTGTTCATTTGGATGAATCTAACCTTGAGAATGCAGCAAAGTGTGGTTTGAGTCGACCCATAGGTTGATTGGGTCGACCCCGGCACATCAAGAAGTCATCTGGCACACTCCTGCAAAAATGGCACAAATGAACAGTGAGTTGGGTCGACCCAAGGTAAGCATGAGTCGACCCAACCTCCAAAGAACCTCAAAACACAACAGAAGAATGCTCTCTGGATTTACTGAGAGGGTCGACCCACACAGTGGTTGAGTCGACCCAATCTTGAGTCGACCCAAACCCTGAGAGGGTCGACCCAAAGGCAAGACAGAAAGACAGACAGAAAATGGTTCTCTGGAATTACTGAGAGGGTCGACCCAAGAAGAAGTTGAGTCGACCCAAGTGAACTTTGAGTCGACCCAAAGAATGGTTGGGTCGACCCATGGGAAGGAAGGCTGAAATTGAGGTTTCTGTGGTTTCTGAGAGGGTCGACCCAAGGAATGTTTGAGTCGACCCAAGTGAAGGTTGGGTCGACCCAAGGACAGGTTGAGCCGACCCAAACACGGGCTGAACATAACGGCTAGTTGTGCAGAAATGCTTTTTGGACTCCCAACGGCTATAAACGGCTAGTTTCTTCAATCCAATGGTCAGAAAGGACTATTTGGAGGTTGGAGAAGTATTTAAGAGGGAGTATTCATCAGAGGAAGCAAGCTTTTGGGAAAATACATCAAGTGCATTCAAGAGAGAACCCTAGCAAGGCAAGCTTCATCCAAGTGCTTCATTCAAGAGTCAAAAGAAAGGGGTTGAGCAGATTCAAAGAGTCATCAAGAGCTCCATCCTCCCTTGAAGAGTGAAGCATCCTTGACAAAGAAGAGCAAAGCGACTTCAAAGCGATAAATACTTTCTAACTCTTCTTTGTAGTTCATATTGTTTTATATGCTCATTTAGGAGTTTGAATCTTTTCTTTTTATTTGTTAAACACTTTGTAAAGGTTCGTTGGTGAGCCCGCAAAACCAACAAAGGTTTTTGGTGAACCCGGAAAACCAAGTGTATAGGTTCGTTGGTGAGCCCGCAAAACCAACAAAGGTTTTTGGTGAACCCGGAAAACCAAGTGTATAGGTTCGTTGGTGAGCCCGTAAAACCAACAAAGGTTTTTGGATTGTGAGCCCGGAAAACAATTCAACTGTAATCCGCGGGATTATAGTGAATTCCCAAGGGGACGCTTGGGGAGTGGACGTAGGTGCTAAGGAGAGCACCGAACCACTATATATTGTTGTGTTTGTGTTGTGCTTGTGCTTACGTTTATTCTTGCATCATCTTCTATCTTTGCACTAGTTTAAATCATTCAAATAGTTTAAGGAAGCATCCACCGCACTTAATTAAGAAAACGTTTAAAGCACCAAAATTTAGAAGAAACCAATTCACCCCCCCCTCCTAGCTTGTCACCTTGGGCAACAAGTGGTATCAGAGCAAGGTGCTCTAATAGTACTCATTGATCTCACAATCAAGAGTTAAAGATCATGACAACCCAAGTGGGATATTCTATGAGTGAGGGACAATTAATTGATAGACCTCCACTATTTGATGGTATAAACTACACATATTGGAAATGCGCATTTTCATTCAAGCACATGACTACGATTTATGGAGTATCATAGTCAATGGGCTACACACAAACACTAATCATGATAAAGAAAGGGCTCAGCAAAATGCAAAAGCCATGAATATTCTATATTGTGCATTGGATGATAGTGAACTTAATAGCATATCTGTTTGCATAACTGCTAAGAAAATATGGAATATGCTTGAAGTTAAATATGAATGCACTAACGTTTCTAGTGAATTTGAAACTAGTTCCGAAGAAGAAGAGCATCAAACTGAAACTGAAAATCTATGCTTTGGAGCACATGAAGATGAGGTATGTACTCGAACACAAAGTGATTTCTCATTCAAAAATCAAGTACATACTGAAGCTCAATCTGATTTTACATTTGATGAACTTCATGATGCTTTTTCTGATTTATACTTAGAATATAAGAAGCTTAGTTTAAAGAATAAAAAGCTAAATCAGAAAAATCTATCTCTTGCTGAAAGTTATAATATAACTCAGAAAAATAATAAATTACTTTCAGAAGACAATGAAAGGCTAACTAAAGAAGTTAACAAATTTAAGCCTATAGTTGAAAAATTTACTATCAGCTCTGAAAAACTGAACTTAATGATAAATAATCAAAGAGCTGAATTTGAAAAGGCTGGATTAGGATATCAATCTTGGTACACACAAAAACCCTTAATGATATATGTGTTAAATCCTCCACTATCTATCCTAAAACGGATTCTAATTTATCTAATGAACCTAATGAACAAAAACAGAAAATTAAAAATCCATCATCCACTTATATTAAATCAATGTTTGTTAAATTTAATAAGAGTATGCAGAAATACATTCCTTATAATCCTAAATTCTGCAAGCCTATGGACAAAATAGCCATTAAGAAAATATGGGTTCCAAAAGGAACAATAATAGCTAACCTACAAGGACCCAAAAGAGCTTGGGTTCCTAAGTTGAAAATCTGAATATTTTCTGTAGGTGTGTCTAGCACTCAAGGCTCCAACAAAAGATGCTAATTTAGAAATTGGGTGCTCTAGACATATATCAAAGAATGAAACTTAAAATATACTTTAGAAAAATAATTGAAATGAAAAGAATAATGAAATTAGTAATCCTTGCATCTCATCATTCTCTTTGCCTTAGTATCTAATTAAAACATAAATTGGAGGTATTAATCAATTTTGTGATATAGGTAATATTTTTAAAAATATAATCAAATCACTTCATTTTATAGTATGCCTTACTTACTGCTAGATAAGTTGCTAAATGATTAATCAATTTATTAAGAATAACTCTATGAATTCTCTATCTACTTGATTGAGAGTTTTTATCAATGGTATTATCTTATTGATCATAGACATGAGAATGTATACTTGGTATGCCTTTAAATATATGCACTATGAATACCAAGATTAAAGAAACCACTTTTGGCATATAAAATCAACTCATACTAGTATGGACTTAATCTCAAAAGACCTTGTCATTGGTTCACTTAGATTAATTTTTGCAAGGTCAAAGTTTGCTATGTATGTCATCTAGAAAAATAAACTAGAATCATTTCTAAATTTGAAAATATTGTTTCCACCTTTTAGCCGTTGGAAATTCTCCATAAGAACTTATTTGGATCTCTAGGATTGTGAACCTAGGAGATAAGCTCTCTAATTTTGTAATTATGGATGATTTCTCAAAGCTAATGTTGGTTTTATTCTTGGCACTTAAATTGAAATATTTTCTGCTTTGGCACAAACTTACAAAAGGTTTCAAATGAAAAAGGTTTGCAAACTGTGAAAATTCATGGCACAGCTTTGAAAACCAATTTGTTGATAAAATGGTATTGAATACAATTGTTTCTACACCAAGAACACCATAAATAAAATAGGGTTGATAGAATCCTTGAAGAAATGAAAAAGACAATGTTGTATGATAGTCATCTACTTAAATGATTTCTGTTAAAGGCTATCATCATTGCTTGTCATACATATGGTTTCTATTAGAAAACTCCTTTTGATCTTCTGAAAAATAGAAAATGATATATTGTATATCTTTTATATTTTTCAGTCATACATGTCATGCTTGATATGTTCTTATAAAAATAATATCAAATCTGATAAAACAAATATTTCTTTGGATATCACTCTTCAAGCAATGTATATTGAAAATTCAATGAAAAGATACTAGTTGTAGAAATATCAATTCATACTATTCTTATTAAAACTAGATCCTTTATTGAGAATATAGTTTATCATTTTGATTCTATGTAACAATCTGAATCTTGATAGAAACAACTGTTTAAGATAATTTGATTAAAACTTAGCTAGCACGTCTTATTGATAATTATCTTATGCAAATAGAATCTAAGTTAAATTGATTCTGAAAACAAAAAAAAAATTGATTTAACTTTAATGAATCTTTCTATTGCCTCACATGCTTGTCCTTGAACCATTTTACTTAATGAAGTTATCTCTTTAGTTCAAGTGACTTGTGCTTGCTTATACTTAAGCAATCTCTTGAGTAAAGTGACTCAAATTCAATTATTGTCATGTCTCATGTTGAGTCATCTAGTTAAGAAATATGTTGTATGAATGTTTTTGTATCCTAGAGAACCTAATGAATTGCCTTCAAGAAAAGAAAAAGATTTTGCTAATGATACAGAATTTATGAGCAAGAAATTTCAACTTGAAGGACACATCGATGAAAGATACAATAAACATTCCCTTGCAAACAAAAAAAGAGAGAGATTTTCTTCAGCCAAGGGTGTAAAGAATCTAAAAGGTATTTGGCTTGAAGAATGCTAAATGCACTGGTAATCTAAACTCTTCTCTTGCGAGTTAGTTGAGCAAAATCAATAGTGTGAAATTATATGGTTGCATGATTAAACCTTTAATTGTTGATCATCTTGATATCATGCTTCATTCTCATGCTAGTAATAATTGTTTCATGGTGTGATTAAACTACCTTTTTCTATATAATGCATAACCATGAAATACACAAGCTTATGCCTCAAACCTCTAATTCAAAATAACTTGTGATAAGCTATGAATCATTGGGCATAATGAAAATGCTGTTTGCATGGTATATATTTATATGCAGCATATTAGATTAATTTTTTATTCTGCTCTTTCATGTAATTACTTGAAATAATAAAAAGAAAGAGAGATAAAGAAAAGAAAATGAACAATTATTCAAGGGAATACTCCAATCTTTAGGAAAAGCAAAACAAGCATAATATATTTGGCACATTTGTGAGACTAATATGAACATTCCTTTTGGAAGAGATAAAATCTGTAATTAATTACATAAAAAGTTTGAAGTGAACATTTTAACCCTTCTATATTGCTCATCATAGGGATGGTGCTAATGGGGAGGCTAGGGGTAGTACCCGGCACTATTTGACCCAACTATTCGGTGTAGGGTATATTAGGGACGGCACAAGAGGGAGGCTAGTGGTAGTACCTCGTGCCCCTTCCAACTCCACCGGATAGGGAGCAAATAGAGTATAGAGCTTAAGAAGGTAAAAATGAAAGTATATAAGAAGAATCAAGTCAAATTTTTAATCACTTGAAAACACACTTTAAGGATGAAATCAGTGCAAGATTATATTTAAATAGGAGGAGTTTATTTGAAAAGAATTGATTTTGATCATTGACATGCTTGCTCTTAATATTTTAATGCATGACTTAACACATAATATATTTTGCATATGGCATGATGTCTTGAATTATGGGTTCTCAATATTTTGTAATGCTCCAATCATATTTAAAATCTGAAAGTTGAATAAATTTGTAAAAAGGAGAAGAGAAGGATATCTCTATTTAGGCAAAATGAATTGATTTTGTTTTATCCTTCAACTTGCCTAACTTTGGTATATAATTCATACCAAAACTCAACATAACTACAAATATTCTGAATATGCTCTTATATGTTTGAAATATGTGTTTTCAATCGTAATGATTTAAGATGAGCTACAATGTGAAGATACATATCTCAAATTACAACTTTGAAACCCTCCTTGAGAATCTTTATGAAATTCAGAATCTGATTTTGTATAAAAGCTTAAACTCAATATGAATTTCTAGATAAAACTACAGCTTAAGAAAAATAGAATAATTCTGATGCCTTGATTGCTTGCCACGATACGCATCTGAAACATATCATTTCTTATCTTCAAAGTGTACTAATATTGGTCTGAATGATGTGTCTTTCGATGATCTTGATTGCAAACAAATATTTTTAATATATGATTTTATTTTGATATTGAAAAGATTTATTGTGCTTCATATATACATTGCTGAAAAACTTTGATTAAGAAATTGAGTTCTATAAATATATATACTTCAATGATCATCTATATGTTTTTTCCTCTCCTACATTATTAAAGACTTTCATCAAAATATATATGTATATATATATTATTAAAAGAGTGAATGATTTTAAGTCTAGAAATATTTCAGCTCACTCAAATGATTCTTAAGAGAAAGAAAATTTCAGAGGGAGAGATCATATAGAACTTAATCATGTAAATTCACAACTAAAGATGAGAGAAAGAATACTAAATGTAAAGTGGTATTAAACTTTGTGCTTCATTGAATATCTTTTGAAAGTTGGATTTTCATCTATACTTAATTGGTAAATCACTTGTTTTGAAAATTAATTGAAAAGGATTCCATCTGTCTTAGTTTTGAAAATTTATCTTGGAATCTACTTATGAGTTCTTATTGGCTTGCACTTTGGTGTTTCAATCCTGAGCCAATTCATTTTAATTGATTTTGATGCTATGATCTTTAAAGGAGTAAAAGAAAGTTTTTAAGAGAACTCTAAAAGAACTTTCAAAGCCTTGAATTTTATATCCTACATTGCATAAATTCATATTTTGGTATCTATGCTCCAATACTTTTATATCATGAAAGAACTTTGAAGTCATTAAGAATTAAGGATTCAACATAATCTTATGTTTTTCGAGTATATAAGTTTTGATCTTTATTTGCTCTTATACTATACTCTGAAAATTAATTAGATTGCTCTCATCTTGTTATATACTTAATATATATATATATATAAAGATGTTGAGTTTTCATTCGTGCCTTCTTTGAATATTATTCTTGATACTCCTTGAAATAACTTGAAAAAGATTCCATCTACACTTGATTTGAAAAATATCTTTGGAATCTACATTTAGAGATCACTTCTGGCTTACATCCTTAATATCTCATTCCTAAAGCCAAACACATAGAAATAAGATATCATTTTATTAGGGATCATGTGCAAAATGGAAACATATGTATTGAGCATATATGTACTGAAAAACAATTAGCCGACATATTCACAAAACCCTTGAGTGAAGATAGATTCTGCACGCTAAGGAGAGAATTGGGTATATGTGATCCTTTTTATTGAAGAAATATAAAAGGGAGCCAGTAGTCTCATGATACATTCCTCCAATTTCTAAAAATCCATGAAACATGAGTCAAACTTGTTATCTATAGATTCCTTACTCATGTATCATTGTCCCAGAAAGAATTTATAAGGATTGGAAGCCAGGAAAATTTTTAGAAGCAAAAAGGAAGAGAAAAGAAAAATACTGCACTTGGGTCAACCCAACCCAGAATAGGGTCGACCCAACGTTGAGTCGACCCAAGAAGTTTCTTGAGTTGACCCAACGTCGGGATCCCACTGTTAAAAGGGGGACCCGTGAGCTATCTAGGGCACTGTTTGCCCTTGTCCTCTTCTGAAAACCCTATTCCCCACTCTCAAATCTTCTCCAATCATCTCCAAACAGTAGATTACTTCAAGATCTTGGAGAAATGGGACCCAAGAGAGTCGTAGCCAAGCGATCCGGGAGAGTCTCATGATCTTGTTTAGAGCCTAGGATATGTATCTAGTTCTCATATGTATTTTGTGTTTATCATGCATCTTTAAACTTTGATTAAGGAACATTGTATCTGCTTTTGTTTTTGGTCTGAATGTATGAAAATGATTCCTATTTTGATCAATGAAGTTTGAAGTTTATCATTTATTGCATTTTTTCCCATGTATCTTTTTGATGATAACAAAAAGGGGGAGAAGTAAAGAAAGAGTATCTTAGGAGAAGTAAAGGGAGAAGTAAAGATATCTTTAGAGTAAATAGAGTAACAAAAAGGGGGAGAAGTAAAGAAAGAGTAATAAGAGGAGAAGTAAAGAAAGAAAGAGAAATAATTTGTAAAACAAATTGAAAATCATATAGGAAAGCATATACATCCAAGGGGGAGCAATTTGCAACAATGAAAATGATCAACTCAAAAATTTATATCAAATTTCAGAATTTGGCACACATAAATTCAGAATTTGGCACGCACCTCTCGCACCCCGATACATAGCCTGAAACTCATATTATCTCAAATTTTTGAAGTTTCATCGCTAATGAATTATAAATGAAAGGGGGAGCAATTCAAAGAGTCAAATTGGCAACATTTAAATGATATAGGGGGAGATTTCACAAGTATATATGAAAAGCTGAAATTCAGCAGTTTAATCCCTTTTATAAACTGATTTTAAAGACAAGTATCAATAGACTTATACTCTTTATTTTGTAATCATCAAAAAGGGGGAGATTGAGGATGATAGTGTTATTTTGATGATTAACAAGCAATTATCTAGAGTATGCTATAAGTTAAATTGATACTTCATTTATAAGTTCATTACTCTCAGTATATTTGTTTAATTGAAAATGGATAAATGGCCTTGTTCATTTGGATGAATCTAACCTTGAGAATGCAGCAAAGTGTGGTTTGAGTCGACCCATAGGTTGATTGGATCGACTCCGGCACATCAAGAAGTCATCTGGCACACTCCTGCAAAAATGGCACAAATGAACAGTGAGTTGGGTCGACCCAAGGTAAGCATGAGTCGACCCAACCTCCAAAGAACCTCAAAACACAACAGAAGAATGCTCTCTGGATTTACTGAGAGGGTCGACCCACACAGTGGTTGAGTCGACCCAATCTTGAGTCGACCCAAACCCTGAGAGGGTCGACCCAAAGGCAAGACAGAAAGACAGACAGAAAATGGTTCTCTGGAATTACTGAGAGGGTCGACCCAAGAAGAAGTTGAGTCGACCCAAGTGAACTTTGAGTCGACCCAAAGAATGGTTGGGTCGACCCATGGGAAGGAAGGCTGAAATTGAGGTTTCTGTGGTTTCTGAGAGGGTCGACCCAAGGAATGTTTGAGTCGACCCAAGTGAAGGTTGGGTCGACCCAAGGACAGGTTGAGCCGACCCAAACACGGGCTGAACATAACGGCTAGTTGTGCAGAAATGCTTTTTGGACTCCCAACGGCTATAAACGGCTAGTTTCTTCAATCCAATGGTCAGAAAGGACTATTTGGAGGTTGGAGAAGTATTTAAGAGGAAGTATTCATCAGAGGAAGCAAGCTTTTGGGAAAATACATCAAGTGCATTCAAGAGAGAACCCTAGCAAGGCAAGCTTCATCCAAGTGCTTCATTCAAGAGTCAAAAGAAAGGGGTTGAGCAGATTCAAAGAGTCATCAAGAGCTCCATCCTCCCTTGAAGAGTGAAGCATCCTTGACAAAGAAGAGCAAAGCGACTTCAAAGCGATAAATACTTTCTAACTCTTCTTTGTAGTTCATATTGTTTTATATGCTCATTTAGGAGTTTGAATCTTTTCTTTTTATTTGTTAAACACTTTGTAAAGGTTCGTTGGTGAGCCCGCAAAACCAACAAAGGTTTTTGGTGAACCCGGAAAACCAAGTGTATAGGTTCGTTGGTGAGCCCGCAAAACCAACAAAGGTTTTTGGTGAACCCGGAAAACCAAGTGTATAGGTTCGTTGGTGAGCCCGTAAAACCAACAAAGGTTTTTGGATTGTGAGCCCGGAAAACAATCCAACTGTAATCCGCGGGATTATAGTGAATTCCCAAGGGGACGCTTGGGGAGTGGACGTAGGTGCTAAGGAGAGCACCGAACCACTATATATTGTTGTGTTTGTGTTGTGCTTGTGCTTACGTTTATTCTTGCATCATCTTCTATCTTTGCACTAGTTTAAATCATTCAAATAGTTTAAGGAAGCATCCACCGCACTTAATTAAGAAAACGTTTAAAGCACCAAAATTTAGAAGAAACCAATTCACCCCCCCCCCCTCTTGGCTTGTCACCTTGGGCAACAGAGCCCCCACCCCCGAGCTTCCTCAAGGTCAACTTCGATGGGTCGGTTTTGGATGGCGGCACTCGTGGCGGTGCAGGCTTTGTCATACGGGACCCGGACGCTAGGGCAGTAGCTGCTGGTGGCTGCCACTTGTTTGATACATCGATTTCTGGAGCAGAGCTGCGTGCAGCCTGGGCAGGTCTTCGTCATGCACGGATTGTTCTGCGGGCCAGCTCGATTATGCTAGAGGGTGACTCGGCCACTGTCATCCAGTGGATTCAGAGGGGGCTGAGGGGCGGGGACACAGACCACCCCTTGATCCGCGATATTGTGGCGATGATGAGAGATGGAATGGCCATCCAGGCCAAGCATGTATTTAGGGAGGCCAACGGGGCCGCCGATTGGGTAGCTGCCTTCGTGGCCCACCATTCAGGGTATGCTCTTTGGTCAGGGGAGGGGGAGTTGCCATTGGCACTCCGTGAGTTACTGTATTTTGATCTTATTGGGTGTATTCACACACGTACTGTTTGATGTAGATTTTTTGGTTCCTTTCTATTTTTTTGTTAAATTCACCTCTCTCCCTCCCTCCCTCTCTCTCTCTCTCTCTCTCCATGTCGGCTGCCGTATTAAAAATATGAGAACGTAATGAATTTGGAGTTAACCAAATTAAATAATTTAATGGATCCAGTATATCGCAACCAAACCAAAATAAAATCGCTGTACCAGTGTGCTCGGTTTGATGGAATTGGACTTGGCCCACAGCCCTTGGATTTAATAGGACTCCACTGTTCTCCTCGAGCGGTGCGCTGCTCTATAGCTTGCACAAATTATATCATCCAACACATGCACCATGACATGGCACACCATGCCAATCACAGCCGTCTATTTTTATAGGCTAATCATAGATGAGCACTTGATTATTGAGATCTATTGGAACGAGCATTTGTGATTGACATTATGTACTACTATGGGCTCGTTTGGTTCACGAAAAAAGAAGGAAAAAAAGTGTGGTCAACAGAAAAATGAGATGTCTCTTATTTGATTGGAATTTTCAAAGAAGAGAGATAGAAAAGTTGTATTCCCATAAAAATATGATTTCCACATTTCGGGCTCGTTTGGTTTGCGGTAAGCATTTTTCCTTCTAGAAATATGATTCCTGAAAAGCAGATTCCTAGAAAGAGGATGCCTGAGAAAGTACTTTTGGCATGTTTAATTGACCATAAAAAAGTGACAGATTTTCAGATTGCTTATGTTTGGTTGACTATGTAATTTCTATTATACTCTTAATAAAAATTAGGTCTTTAATGCCTCTTTAATGCTAAAGGGCCTTTTTGGAAAAAAAATAAAAATAAAGTAATTTCCGGTTCATGGAAAAGTAACTTTTCCATGTTTCTCATGGGAAAGACTTTTCCATAAAATGTGGGAATCATATTCCCATGGAAATCCAACTTTCTCATCTCTCTACTTTAAAAACTCCAACCAAATAAGAGGCATCCCATTACTTTTTCGTTGACCACAATTTCTTCCCTTATTTTCCCGCGAACCAAACGAGCTCTTCATGGAAAAGTCTTTCCCATGAGAAACATGAAAAAAGTTACTTTCCCATGAGTCGGAAATCATTCCATTTTCATTTTTTTCCAAAAAAGCCCTTCAGCATTAAAGAGGCATTAAAAACCTAATTTTTATTAAAAGTATAATAGAAATTATACATAACTTTTTCAAAAAAATGAATTGTCAACCAAACATAAGCACTTTAAAAATCTATCACTTTTCCATGGTCAACCAAACATGCCAAAAGTACTTTCTCAGGCATCCTCTTCCTAGAAATCTGCTTCCCAAGAATCGTATTCCTAAGAGAAAAAATACTTTCCGTGAACTAAACGAGCCCTATATGGTAGATGCAGAATATAATTTCTCATGCAGCTGGACTTATGTGACAATGAGGCATCGACCACTGTAGATTTGGACCGTCAAAGCCAAATTGCTGAGGTTCACCGACGTCCAGGATGGAATAATAGAAATTATGCGGTACAATCCAAGGGAAACTGTCAGCCACCAATCCATGCATCAAATAAAACAATCCCTCTACTGTAGCTTTCGATTTGAGATTACAAAAGTTGACAATAACCGGTTGATTCCGAGTTCTAGTGGACTTTTTACGCAAATCAAATCAAGGATGATAATTCTTGGGTTTCACGGTTCAGAAGGTATGAGAGACACCTTGGGTGACTGAATCGACCACGCACCCACCACTTGAGCTGCCATCACAGCATCAAACTCCGGTCCACCATTTGAGATTGAATTGGAAGGATCGGTCCAGAAATTACAACCATTTATATATTACACGATGGTGGTGATTTCACGGGCTCCACAAACTACATGGCACAACAGCCTGCATACAATGCATGATGCTCATACAATCATTGGATAAGACCACTCTAGCTCAACCTTATCGAGAAGATCCTCACTTGGCAAAAGTTTGCACGGGTTAAATGAAGCAATAAGTCAATATTAAAAGGTTCAAGTCTATTATCCACTAAATAAGTCAATAAATGCTAGCTCAGAGCAACTAAATTCAAATTTAAATATTAGAACCCATTATCTCAAAACTCAAAAAGTCGTCAACTACAAATTCATAATAGCACGAACCCTCTAAGCTTAAATCAATTTATGCTTCTAGCAAGCTTACTAATATGAAACGATAGAAAGGAGAGTGAGCTATATAGCTCGTTAAGTAATTCTTACACTATCTTACTGAATCAAGCATAAATTTTCATATTAATTTATTTAAAAAAATAATAATTATTGCAAGATAAAATACTTTATAGTACGATATAATAAAACAACTCATAAAGCCAATTATATTTGAATAAATCATGAAAATTTATACACATGGTTCCAAGAATATAACATAAGTCATAAATCATTGGTCATTTAACTATATCATAGTTCAAATTACTTCTCTTAGACTAAATACTAAGATCACTATTATACCCATAACAGGGTCATAAGCGATAAAATACTAACTACTAATATCTACTGGTAAGGTCGTATGCCAACTACTATTTTCTGTCAACAGGATTGTACCCAACTATTATTATCCGTCGGCAGAATCATATGTTAACTGCTACTACCCACCGGCAGAATCGTATGGAACTAGCTCTGGATATCGATCTACCCAACTTTTAAAGGCTATAGATAGTTAGTTCAGATCTTTTAGCTATGTTTCTTAAATCACATTCTTTTGGTAAACCAGCAACTCACTATACAATGCGAGTACACCTCGAAGCATCAAAATACAAAACACGAGCTAGGCCCTGCAGAATGAGGGTAATACCATCCCATAAAAAGGCCCCGGTATGATGTGCTGCAAAGGAGGCGGCCCAGTTAGCCGCACTGCTCGTCTCCCCTAATACATGTGCATACTTGAAACATCTTTTCTTAAATCATGCATCTATAGCGCCATAGTCCACAAATAAATCATCAATAATAAAATAGTCATGCAATCATTCCTTCACAACAAAAATGCATATTTTATCAATATAGTTTATAAACAAATCATGAATATTAAAATATTCATAGAACTATTTATTCATGACAAAAGAAAAGTTTCATAATATCATGTGCTCGATCCTTAATTTAAGAAAATATAGAATCCTCAATGCCAAATATTCTTTTTATATTTCATAAAGATGTAAGCACTGAAAACAACCGATAATTCGAAAACTAGTAAGAAGTGCCAAAATTGCTTATCTATTTTTGTTTTGGACCTTCAAAATTCAACCATGTGAAACACCCAAACCTATTGAAAGCCTTTAAGATTCATAAGCAACAACAACCTAACAGAACTGAAAATGAGTTAAAATTGGGCAAAAAGATTTAATTTAGGGTACTAGAGGCTGTGTGATTTCATACCTAAATCGGGATAGAGAAAGGACAAGATTGGTCAAGATCAGCTATAATTTAGATGACTCGATAGGGATCAATGGTGACTATATTTCAGAGATACCTAGCAACGACCAGGGTAATGAGTCAACATACTATCCTAGTACTAAGGCGATTTGGGGTATGTTTTTTGAAGGTCAACTTGGATCTATCGTAGAGGAGCACGGGTCCCTCTTCTGGGGTCCATGGATCAGATAGAAGAGAGAAAGAGAGAGGGTAGAGAGAGAAATAAGAGGGAGATAGGTTTTTCTTCTCTCTTCTTTTTTATTCCTTTTTCTTCTTTTTCTTCTTTTGTAAAACAGGGAAAGGAGGAGGAATTGCGGTTGTGGTCGTGGTTAACACCGGATGGCTAGCGACAGAAGGGGACAACGATAGCACAATTGGAGGTCCGGCAATAATCGAGCATGCAACTATCAGCGGTAGCGATTGATAGAAAATGAAAAGGGAACGAATAGGGGCTTTTCTTGGCTCGATCATTTTCGAGTCTCAGCTTGCTCATCGACGACTAAGGCTCTGGGCCAACATGAGGGACCAGTAAAAAGCTTTGACTACAAGCGTCGGTGGTGGACATGGCCGAAAAAAGAAAAAATAAAGAGGAGAACTGGGGTGAAATAGGGGAGAAGGCCTCAGCTTGATCTCCGACAATTCCTCAATGGAATCCAACCAATGACGGCTCAATAAAGAAGTGGGAAGGTTGGAGAAGAAGATAGAGAGGGTTTTGAGGCTTCATACCTCGCCTCCAGCAAGTTTTTGTGGCTGGCACAGTGAACCTGACATCAGCTTTCAAAAGGAAGAAGGGGAGTTAAGGAGCGATGGTTGTCGGTAATTGTTGGCGCCTCGAGGGATAGAGAATTTCCAGAGCCGGCTCAACTTTTAGGCGACTGAGGCGGCCACCTAAAGCCCCGGCCCAAAAAAAAGGCCTACCGCAGTCTAAAGCTACAGTAAAATTGCAAACAGTAAAACTATGAAAAATACAGGCTACAGGCTATCTTATGCCTTCAGCTTCAAGACGACAAGACGTACAAAGCCGTCGTCCCAATCCTATCAGAGCTAGGCTTCTTGGCTCCCTCCTCCCCAAATCCTTCCCTTTCTCCTCCCCCAACCCCAACCCTTGCTTTCTCCCCATCTGCACCAAGTTCCGCACCAGGGCCAACGGGAAGAGAGGCAGCAATTGGCCGCCACCACCACAATCGGTGACGAAGAAGAAGTCCTTCGCTGTTGCCATGGGCGAAATCTTCCTCGGCTTCGCCTTCTTGCTCCTCCATCATAGCAGGAGCTCAGCTGCCCCTGTCCCAGTGCCGCCTAGCGGCCTGAAGGTGTTCCAAGATCAGGAGGAGGCGTACTTCTTAGGAAAAAGGGAGTCGATTGCATTGGTGGTGGAGGACCCGATGGAGCAAGAGGTGATCTGGGAGCAGAGGTTGAAGGATTTAGAGGCCGAGAAGGAGAGGAAGAAGCCAAGAAGGTGACGAGCCCAAGGTTCAGCTTCTCGATCGCTGGCCTTCTCTTTCTCTATCATCTTGGGGTTGCTCACTTGCTCAGCTCCTTCTCGAGAAAGGCTACATCAAGGTAATTCTTTTGGCTCTCATCACAAGCATTTCTTGTGTGCGGATTGTTTTCCGAGAATCTGAAGGTAGATTATCTTAATGTTGCTCTGGTAAATGATATATATGTAATAGATATTCGATGTTTCTAGGCTCTAGAAATTAATGACTTGGGGCCATAAAACTGTTATGCATGAAGAACATTGAGTTGAGCTGTGCTGCACGTCTTCTATCTGGTGCTTCTGTTTAAAATTCAAATATTTTTAAGAAATGAAAATTAGGCTTCTATGGTACATAAATACATTGAGATTCAATGTCTCAGCATGCTTACTAAGTGATGACAATATATGTTTTGGTTCCTTTGTTAAGTTTATAAAAGAAAAAAAGGGTAGCGAAGTAATTTACAAATTACACATTACCAGAGGATTCCACATATGATCTATAGGTGCAAATGCTAACATTATCAGTTTAACTCAAAATGCAAAAATATCCCTTCAAGAATTGAAGTACTGGTTATACATATAGCCTGTTCATCTCAGCGATAGTCATAATCAAAAGAACTGTTATGATCTATCTAGAGCACTTATATATGCCATTTTTTTCTGGATTTTCATTTACAAATGATGCCTATGACCTAACCACTAAAAGAAGTAAGGAATACTTTTATCAGAGTCAGATACTAGCGTATTTTAATATCTTTAGTACAATATTGAGCTTATCTTACAAGTCAAGAAACTTAAACACCTCTAATGACTAGCTCTGCTTCAAGTTTCTAGAACTTTGCTTAGTTTAGGATTTGTTGCCAGCAATCTTAGACCACACATCTCTTGGATATCATTGGATTTTTTTTTCATTAAACAAATTTTCTAAGAGATGCTTCAGAAAATGAACTTGGCCTATTGACATATTGATAATGAATCTTGAGTACAAAAGTTTGATTAGTAATTTTGCATCTTAAAAAATAGACGAATTATTTTTAAATAAATTTTTAACATATTTTTACTTATTAAAAATTTTTTATTATTTTTAAAAAAAAACCTCCCTTAATAAGTTCACCTTAGGCTCCTAAAAGCATTGGGCCGCCTCTGAGGATTTCGGAAGGATGAGGGGTGGGGGTCCGGTGAAGGCTAGGTTTCCTAGCCTCCATCAATATCCGAAGACGAGGAGTCCATCATCTTCAAATTGGAACAAGCGCTCTACCCCTATTGAACTTGGGAACAGGCCTGATTTTTCCCACTTGTATAGTTGTTCTTCCTTTGTCCTCTAAAATATGTGCTGCCAACTAAAGAATGCGATGTGTAATGGTAATTCAACTAATTTTTGCTGTTTCATTCTTTTCGGTTAGTAAAAGAGATGGCAATGCAATTGAAAAGTACGAGAAAAAGGATTCAAGGAAACCAAAGGTTAACATGTTCTACTATTGAAGAGCTATAATTTAGCTACGGTGCTTATATGGTCTTTGATTTTATTGTTGTAATCCAGTTACTGTTATAGGTCTATACTACAGATGAAGCTGGATATGATAAATTTACAGAGAAGAGTTTAGAGGAGCCAAAGCTACACATTCATGTGTCTTTACCTGGATAAAATAACTTCCATTTTCAAATATCAACTAAGTAAATATTTTATTGAATAAAAATTACTTTGTTGGGTGGACGAGTCTGTCAAATTTGCCAGGTTTTAACTTTTTTAAGGAATAAATGTAAATAACAACTGATTTTAATGAAACCCAATAGTTGGATGTCCTTAAATAAAAACTGAGAATCATCCACACTAGAGTTTCAAACACAAAAAATAGTTTGTATGTGTGGATGTATGTATATATGTGTTAGGCATGGGGCTTATGTATAATAATGGTTAGTTAAAGTTTATTTGTATTATCTCGTTCTTCTTGTTTTTCCTTCTTATGATATCTTGAATAGTTAAAGTTATATATAAGGGAGTAATTCCTAGTTTTATTAGAAATTTAAAATGTGTTTATTAATATAAGATAATTAAGTTCATAATTGTTGCACCCCAAATCCAGAGCATGACATGGTCGTGTTACCGAAGGGTACATCCCATGATAACATAAAGCTAAACATTTCATCTAGCTTTCAATTCCATCTCAAATATAATAAAATAAATTGGAGTCCAGTTTCATTATCCATTAAATGCAACCATTATTAGTTTAGAGCTTCTAAATCCAAACATACATACCAAACCCATAATTCTCAATATTCAAAAAATCATTGACTGCAAATTCATAGTCAATTTAAAATACTAAATTTTTTCTATAAAATCACCAAGCTTACTAGCACAAATCCAAGCCTAGACCAATCTTCGTCCCTACTGATCCTATTTGCTTGGGGAGAGAAAAATAAAAATAGAAATTTATGAGCGACATGGCTCAATAAATAAACCTTTCACTGCCTTACCAAATCAAGCATAAGTTTTTGCATAAATCGATGCATTATATAAAGAAAATAATAATTATTGCAAAATAGAATATATCATAATATTATATGATAAGGTAATTCATAAAGTCAGTCATGCATACATAAATCATCAATATATCGTAAATATGATTCCAGATGTATAGCATAAATAAAATCATAAATCATTTACCATTTAACCACATCATTGATCAAATGACTTCTCTCAGACTCAATGCTAAGGTTACTATTATACCTGCGACGGTCGTAATCGACAAATACCAACTGCTATTATCCGCCGGTAGGGTTGCATGACAACTATTATTACCCGCTGGTAGGATCGCATGCCAACTATTATTACTTGCCGGTATGATCATACGTCAACTACTATTACCCACTAGTAGGATTGTGTAAAACTGGATGTCGTTCTACCCAATTTTCAAAGGCCATACATAGCTATTTGAGAGTCTTTTTGTCATAGCCATTAAGACAATTTTTCTTAAGCCATATTTCTTGAATCATATTTTCTTGAATTATACATGAATAAAATACTAAATAGCTTTATAGAGTTTATAGCCCATAAATAAACATTTAACAGTAGATTAATCATAAAATTATTCTTTTCATAACAAAAATATAATTTTCATAAATATGAAATTCAGAGTTCATAAACAAGTCATTAATATTAAAATATTCATGAAATTATTATTTCGTAATAAGTCATGAGTTTCATAATATCATATGCTTGATCCTTAATTTTAAGAAAACATAATATCATCAACATTAAAAACTATTTTCATATTTTCATAATACCAAAAAATAAGTAAAAATTTGAAAAATAATAAGTCTAAAATCTACTTACAAGTTCGAAAACTGGTCAGGAGTATAAGGCTTACCTCTTTTGTCCTAGACCGTCAGACTTCGCTAGGCGACTCCGCCAGACCTATTTAAAATATTAACAATAAAATTAATTTTTAATTGATGACTTTAATCAAATAATATGAGAAGGCTTGACCTGGCGTACGGTGGTTTCGAATAGGCTTAATGAATCGGACTCAATCATGCTAAGATCAATCAACAAGATTCATCGATGGGGGTTTCAAGAATATTTAATAGGGATGGAGTGATCGGTCAAGTAAGCGGCCCTGAGCACCAGAGCAGTTTAGGAACTCATTCCAAGGGTTAACTCGGATTTGTATGGATCAATACGATCCAAAAACTAAGTTCCATAGATCTTTTAGAGAGAGAAAGTAGAGAAGAAAGAGAAAACAAGAAAAAGGGATGGTTCTCTCTCCCCCTCTTCTTCTTTTCTTCATTCTTGGCAAAACAGAGGAAGAAGAAGGCGGTTGGTGGATGTGG
Organism: Phoenix dactylifera; assembly: GCF_051530095.1. Classification (NCBI taxonomy): domain Eukaryota; kingdom Viridiplantae; phylum Streptophyta; class Magnoliopsida; order Arecales; family Arecaceae; genus Phoenix; species Phoenix dactylifera. The sequence goes on along the minus strand of NC_143190.1, from coordinate 60,631,167 downwards.
TCATGGTAGTCTCAACTCCCTTCCTTTTATCAGAGTTGTTCTCTGAATTTTCTCATTGGTCATTTTGAGTTTCTGCAGGTTTGGGCCTCTTCTTGTCGCCCCTTTTCTTTTCTGATCTCTTCAAATATGATTCGATAATCAGGGCTCTTTCAATCACATCTTTATAACTATTGAAGAGGTGAGACAACAAACGAGTTCAGATCAGATACCTCAGACCTTATTCAAATCTGTTAGCCTTACTCCTTTCGGACTTCAAGAGTTGGGAACAGAATCGGCCTAACTCGTTAAATTTGTTTGCATAGTCTAATACTGTCATGTCATCCTTCTGCCCCAAGGCCAAGAACTCATTCTCCTTTGCTAATTTCACTGACTTGGGATGTGAAGGCCCGGCTTGGGCCCAATCCACTCGATTGGCTCGACCTGAGGCCTGGCCCATGGAGCGGCCAAGCGCAAAAGACTCCTAGAGGGAGTCTTCTTCTCCTTTGCAACTCCGAGTAGAAGTCAGAGTCCTAAGGTCGCCGGGACACTAGGGCTCCTCTATAAAAGGAGAGCTCTTTCCCTCCAAAGCTCTCCATCCCGAGCAATCCTCCTCTTTCTCTCTCCTTCTTCCTCCTTTTTCATGTTGAGTTCACGGCTACCCGTTATTGTGCTTGCCGGAAATTGAGGTTGTCGATGCCTTCAGAGTCGAGGTAACACTTCGATCTTCTTCCCCTTTCCTTCTTCTTCTTCCCTTGACCTGGAATTGCGGCTGCCATCCAAGAAATAGGCCAAAAATCTACCAACAAAAAGGATACCCTATTTTTTTCCTATTTTGGCTAAGTGTTTCTTTCTCTTTTCAGCCACCAGCACTGCCGCCTCTTGGCGTCGGACCTCTAGTTGAGTTCCACGACCTTCCTACTCTCTTCCATTATGGAACTGTGGCAGTCAGTGAGCGGCCAATGGTAGGAAATCAAGAAAAAGTCTGATTTTTCTATTTTTCGGGCTTTTTTTTCTGGATTTTCTCACCAATTGGCCACCGCTGTCGACCATCACAACTGTTGGCTGCCACCTTGCCAAACCACCATGACCACAGCTACCAACCACCTCCTTCTTCCTTTGTTTTGCCAAGAAAGAAGAAAGAAGAAAAGAAAAGAAAAGAAGAAAAGAAGAAAAGGAGAGAGAGAACCATCCCTCTCTCTCTTATTTTCTCTCTCTTCTCTTTATTTTCCTCTACTTTCTCTCTCTAGAAGATCTATGGAATCTAAATTTGAATCTTGTCGACTCGATTTACGAACCTGAATTAATCCTTGAAATGTGTCCCTAAATTGCTCTGGTGCCTAAGCCGCTTACTAGACTGATCATCCCGACCCTATTAAATGTCCATGAAACCCCATCGATGAACCTTGTTGATTGATTTTGGCCTAATTGAGTTTGATTCATTAAGCGAATCATCTAGATTTGACCTACCCGTAACCATGGTACGTCCGATTAAATTTTCTCATATTATTTAATTAAAGTCATCAATTAGAAATTAATTTCATTGTTAATATTTTAAATAAGTCTGGCGGAGTAGCCTAACGAAGTCTGACGGTCTAAGACAAAAGAGATAAGTAAGCCTTATACTTGTTACTAGTTTTCAAATTTTTAAATAAAACTTACACTTCTTATTATTTTTCAAAATTTTACTTAATTTTTGATATTATGAAAATAGTATTAAATATTGATGAGATCATATTTTCTTAAAATTAAAGATCAAGCATACGATATTATAAAACTCATGACTTATTGCGAAATAATAATTCCATAAATACCTTAATATTAATGACTTGTTTATGAACTATAAACTTTATATTTATAAAAATTATATTTTTCTTATGAAAAGAATAATTTCATGATTAATTTATTGTTAAGTACTTATTTATGGGCTATAAACCCTATAAAGTCAGTTAGTATTTTATTCATATATAATTCAAGAAAATACGATTCAAAAAATATGACTTAAAAAAATGTCTTAATGACTATGGCAAAAAAACTCTCAAATAGCTATTTATAGCTCCTAAAAGTGGGGTAGAACAACATCCAATTTTATACGACCCTGTCAGCGGATAATAGTAGTTAGCATACGATCCTGCCAGCGGATAATAGTAGTTGGCATACAACCCTGCCATCGGATAATAATAGCTGGCATACGACCTACCAGTGGGTAAGTGTTTGTTGATTACGACTTTGTCACAAATATAATAGTGACCTTAGCATTTAGTCTGAGCGAAGTAATTTGATCAATGATATGATTAAATGGTAAATGATTTATAATTTTATTTATGCTATACATCTGAAACCATATTTATAATATATTAATGATTGATGTATACATGATTGACTTTATGACTTACTTTATCATATGATACTATGATATATTCTATTTTGCAATAATTATTATTTTCTTTATATAATGCATCAATTTATGCAAAAACTTATGTTTGATTTGATAAGGTAGTGAAAGGTTTACTTATTGAGCCGTATCGCACATAAATTTCTATTTTTATTTTTCTCTCCCTAAGCAAATAGGATCGGTAAAGACGAGTGTTGGTCTAGGCTTGAAATTCGCACTAGCAAGTTTGGCATTTTTGTAGAAGAATTTTAGTATTTTAAATTGACTATAAATTTTTAGTCAATAATTTTCTGAATAATGAGGATTATGGGTTTGCTATTTATGTTTGAATTTAGAAGCTCTAAACCAATAATGGTTGCGTTTAATGGATAACGAAAACGGACTCTTATTTATTCTATTGTATTTGAGATAGAATTGAAAGCTAAATGAAATGTTTAGCTTTGTGTTATCATGGGTTGTACCCCTCGGTATCATGGCCATATCATGTTCTAGATCTGAGGCACGACAGCTATGATCTTAATTATCCTATATTAACAATCACATTTTAAATTTCTAATTAAACTAGGAATTACTCCCTTATATATAACTTTAAGGGTTCAAGATATCATAAGAAGAAAAAAACAACAAGAACGAGATAATACAAATAAACTTTAAGAAGCCATTACTATACGTAAGCCCCATGTCTAACACATATATACATACATCCACACATACATACTATTTTTTGTGTTTGAAACTCCAGTGTCGATGATTCTCAGTTTTTATTTAAGGACATCCAACTATTGGTTTTCATTAAAATCAGTTGTTATTTACATTTATTCCTTCAAAAAGAAGTTAAAACCTGGCAAATTTGACAGACTGGTCCACCCAACAAAGTAATTTTTATTCAATAAAATATTTACGTAAGTTGACATTTGAAAATGGGGTTATCTTACTAATCCAAGTAAAGACATATGAAGGCGTAGATTCGGCTCCTCTAAACTCTTCTCTGTAAATTTATCATGTCAGCTTCATCTGTAGTATAGACCTATAAGGATAAATGGATTACAGCAAAAAAATCAAAGACCATATAAGCACCGTAGCTAAATTATAGCTCTTAACAGTAGAACATGTTAACCTTTGGTTCCCTTGAATCCTTTTTCTCCTGCTTTTCAATTGCATTGCCATCTCTTTTACTAACCCAAAAGAATGAAACAGCAAAAATTAGTGGAATTACCATTACACAGCGCATCCTTTAGTGGGCAGCACATATTTTAGAGGACAAAGGAAGCACAACCATACAAGTGTTTACATGGTTTAGCAGCTTTAGCTGTACGCCTATGTCCATGGGACTAGGTTATCAGACAGAAGTTACAAGCTATAGTACATAAACACTGACACAGATATTTAACCAAATTCATGACAACCTCACCATTTTAGATATGATATGATCCATTAACAGGATGACTGAACAACCTTAATCTAAGATGGGAAAAAACTTTTTTTCTTTTATTTTTTTGAATTCAAAAACAAAACTCATCTTCAGATTTGGCCCCTAAGAGAAAATAGCTATCAAATATCTTACCATAAAAGTCCTTCAAACATAAAAGTCCAAATGTTTTTTATGGAAAATCACCTCAAGTGACATCATGCACCTTCTCCTACTTTCTTTTCTCTCAACTGTTGGCGAAGATCTTCCTTTCCATCTCTATACTAAACCACGAATGAATACGGAATCTCCATTTATGTTAATCTCAAATGTAAATGTAGATGTTTATGATCTCTTATCAGTAAAAATAGCTTTCATTTTTCTCGGATGGTGATAATTCATATTCAAAAATACTAGAATCTTTATTTTTAATGAAATCAAATAATATCAAAATGTTCTTCAAAATACAAGGAGATGGTCAACAATTAGAAATAGAGAGCAGAAATCAGACCTTCGTGGCAGTTCGGCTAGGTGAAGCAGCAGCCTCTAGCTTCCTCAATGCATCTTGGTCCCACTCTGAGCCCCTCCAGAAAATATAAATCTTAAGAAAATAACAACATCACATGAATATCAAAGAGAACTCTTTTTAAACCAATCAAGAAAGAGAGAGGAATTGTCCAACTTTTAAAGAAGAAAGCCCAGTTATCCCCTCCACAGCAGTAAGCAGGTGGGACTGAGTCGGAAAGCAGCCCAGGTGATACAATTTCACGAGGTCAAACCCTCCAAGGTCTTTGGTTGTAGAGTGCAGCCTCAGAGAACCTGCAGCTTTGGCCTTCCCGCAATTCTTGCAGGACGATCGGTTGGATTTGGCATACTCTGCAACCACTTTATCGGGAGGGACCATTGGAGAATTCTTTTCAGTGAATTCTTCCTTCCCAGCTTCATCTGTGCTAGAGCTGAAAAATAGAAAGGATAACAGCAACAACATTAAGACAAAAAAAACATCCAACTAGTTATTCCAATTCAACGAGGAAGCATATTAACCTTTGGTTTCTTTGAACACTTTTCCTCTGACTCTTCAGCCGCATCCCCATCTATTTTACCAACCTTTTTTGATGGAAAACAGAGGGAGCAAGATGCTTCTTCCTTGTATGTATTAAAATGTGTAGAGTTTACAAAATGCACAAAATGGGTGGTACACCCAAGTACAAAATTGGGAGTTAAGAGGGAAGAAGGAAGCGCTGAGTACAGGCTAATGAGAATTCATGAGAAGTTGGTATACCGGGGAGGAGATAGGAGTTGGAATCAACTTATCATCACTCTATTTCTGGCAAATTTGGTGTGAGAGAAACTCTAGAATCTTCCTACAAAAGCAATCTTCAATTAGAGTGGTTCTATGCAAGACTCTCCTGAACAATTTATGTATCTTTTTACTCCTCCAAGAAGTCCACAAGTCTTTCAAGTTGGGTGGCCAACCTTGAATTTTTAGGCACAACTTCAGTGCAAACTAGATGTTTTTTGTGAAGGGACACTTGATGAAAAGATAGGAAACAATTTATACGTTTGCTCCACACAAAGGGCAACCCGAACTCACAGCCCATCCTTTTCTAAAAAGAATGTCTCCAGTCTGAAGTTTGTTCTACCTTACCAACCCCAAAAACCAATAAAATTAAGCTAAATGAGCCTAATACATCATATGAATATAATCGACAACTAACCACACCTCCAGACACTTATGCTTCTATCAATCTCCATTGTACCATGCTACTGACATTTGCCATGCAATACAAAAGCAACAAGCAAATAAAGAACATACAAGAACATTATATAGCAATATATCTGCGCCTATGGAGCAATATCTTGGTTTTCCTCAGTTAAAATGGAGAGAATAACAGGAAGCAAGATATAACCTACAGGCTACAGTACCTTTACATTGACACAAAGAATATTTTTAACCAGATTCACAAAACTTGACAATTTCAGACATGATATAACCAATAAATACTGTAACTGCACTAAACATCAAAGGAAATTGGTAGCCGTCAATGTTTTGAATCTCTTTAAATCCAAGAACGAAACTCTCTTCCATGGCTCTCGAGGATCTTGATGTACAAAAGGCCTCCACATAAAAAAAAACCATTTTTTTTTGCGGAAAATCACATACAGGCGGCATCGGTGCCTTCTTCCTACCATCTTTACTCTGATCGTTGGTAAACTCCTTTTTAACCAAGAAACAGATAATAGGCCTCTCCTTCTGTTAATCAAGGAGGTACAAGTGAGACTGTACACCAACCCGAATTCTTTCTTCAGACCATTTTCTTTTTGTGCAGAAAGCAATGCTTCTTGATCAAAGAAATCAAAGTTTTGATCAAAGAATCAATGTTTCAACGAGATCAAAACATACCAAAATACAGAAACTACAATGAAAGGACTAACACTTTGAAACAGAGATAAAAATTCAGACCTCATTAACGGTTTACTCGGATGATGCGACAACCTTTAGCTTCTTTAAGGCATCCTGATCACAACTCTGAGTTCCCAGGAAATAGTTGTCATAAGAAAATACAGCAGCGAAACTATATAGATATCAAAATACAAGTCTTTTTAGATCAACAAAGAAAGGGACAGGGATCGCTCAAACCTTCAAAAAAGAAAACCCCCACATCTCCTCCGTGGCAGCGAGAGGGCATCCCGAGTCGGAAAGCAATCCAAATGATACTATTTCACGAGGTCAAACCACCGAGGGCTTTCTCTCGACAAGCCCGGCCTGTAAGAACCCGCCCCGATGGCCTTCTTGCAGTTCTTGCAAGACGAGAGACCGGATTTCGCGTGCTCCACGACCACTTTGGGTGGCGGCGCCCTTGTCGACAGCGAGTGAAGGCTAGAGCAGGTAGGCGAGGGCGAGCGCGGGCCGTGAGGAAGGGGAGAGTCGAGAAGTTAGGGCTTTCGCAGGGAAGGGAGAGGCTGGAGGCGGGGGGGTTGGGGGAAGAGCAAGAGCATGGAGAGAAGGAGGCGGGTGCTAGGGTTTTATAGCCATCTAGGGGGGTGGAGCGGCTAATGGATTACGATTTCACGCCATTCTCCGGTTCTTGGAGAAGGAAGAGTTGGGGCGGGAATGGCGATGTCAATGTCGGAGCGGTGATGGGGGGCCCCGGAACCCGCCCGATGGCCTTCTTGCAGTTCTTGCAAGACGGGTGACCGGATTTCGCGTGCTCCACGATCACTTTGGGTGGCAGCGCCATTGTCGAGAGCGAGCGAAGGCTAGAGGAGGTAGGCGAGGGCGAGCGCAGGCCGTGAGGAAGGGGAGAGTCGAGAAGTTAGGGCTTTCGCAGAGAAGGAGGGGTTGGAAGTGGGGGGGTTGGGGGAAGAGCAAGATGATGGAGAAAAGGAAGCGGGTGCTAGGGTTTTATAGCCATCTAGAGGGGTGGGAGCGGCTAATGGATTACGATTTCACGCCATTCTCCAGTTCTTGGAGAAGGAAGAGTTGGGGCGGGAACGGCGATGCCGAGGTCCGAGCAGTGATGGGGACCGTGAAAGGCGTGCGCGGTGCCGGCCTCATTTTATAGAGCAAGACCAAAGCCATGGCCAGTTTTCTTTTTCTTTTTTTTTTTAATTTCTTTTTATTTAATGGATGGACCATGCATGTCGAGTATGGATGCACCTAATAAAATTAAAAAATAAAATACCTCGGAGTGCCAGAATCAAAGCCATTGGCCAATTTGACTGTAAAGCTTTGCTTTTATTAAAAAAAAAGGTACTGGCAGTTTGGTAATTATATTTATAAAATGTTGCAGAATTTTAAGATATATTTGATAAATAAAATGAGAAAATATTTTGGTATGACAAAGACCATAAAAAATATTGTATAGTATTATACAATAAAACATAATAAAATATAGAATTGGTTGCATACATACCCTCTTAAATATTTAAATTTGCATGAATACCTTCCTAAATTGATATTTGCATGTTACCCTTATAAAATACTTGTTTTGCAGATATACCCTTTATTTTTCTTTTTTTGGCATATGTGCCCACACTATCTAACGTCGTCAAAAAATTAGCAGTTTAAAATTAAAAATAACTGAAATATCCTTAATGTGTAAATATGCAAAAGAAAATATTTATAAGGGTATATATGTAAATAATATTTTTGTGAGGGTATTCATACTATTTCACATTATTATGAGGGTTTACATGCAAAAAATTCTAATTTTATTTGTTTCTATTTCAGCCTATTTTAATACTCGGATTTGTCTAAAGTGGTTTTCTACCACATGGCTATGAAGGTTGTTAATAAGTCTGAAGGGTTCAAAGTCCTTCAATAATTTTGCTTGGGGATGATTGATGTTGTTCTTCCACCCATAAGCATAGCAATAGCAAGGAAGCTTGATCATTGTAATCTATCGTGTGCCTTTAAGAGATTCTAATTTTTTTTCTATATTCTAATGTATGCTCTCATATATGCATCTATAACAATAAATATTATAAGCTATGTTTCGATGAAATAAGATATAGAGGTTGTTATAAATGAAGAAGAATTAAGTAGATTAATCCCATAAGTAGTGAAATAACTTCTATAACTCTTTTTGTTATCTCTTTTTGAAGAGTAGGCACTAAACAAATTTGAGTGTTAAAACAAGTTGAAATAAAAAAAAAATTAAAATTTTTTGCACGTAAAATCCTTCTAAATATGTGAAACTGCATGAATACACTCGCAAAATATTATTTGTATATATATCCTTATAAATGTTTTCTTTTGCATATCTACCTATTAAGAAAATTTAGTGAATTTTAATTTTAAACCGCTAATTTTTTGATAGTTAGCTGGTGTTGTTGGAAATTGTATCCTAAATGTCAATCGTCAGCATGTTGATGATTGAATTTTGTAAATGAATTGATAAATTAATAAAGTGTTATTTGGCATTATTCATCATTTCATTGTACATCTTCAAATGAACTCTTATATGATGAAGTCCTTAGGACTTGTTTTATGATAAAGGAGGATTTATCTTCAAGTCCTTAAAATTGTTCGCGATCAAATGATATGCTGTTACTAGGACGACAGCATTATCGAGATTAGGTCGTTGTGTGACATATACGTTGGTTGTTCTCTTAACCAAGGAGTGTGGAGATACTGATATGTCACACAGGTGAAGTGTATGAGTACATTTTACTGAACGTGACCAATTCCGGAACGCTCTACTGTCAAGAGATGTTCCGAGTGGATATGGGTATAAGTTTGGCCCTCTGACCTGAGACCGCAACCTGTGACTAGCAAACAACTCACTGTACTTTGGTACCGAACTACCTGAATTTCTAATTCAGTGACGGAAGGTCACTGGGTACAGTCAAGTACTTGCATAGTCAGTTATGAGTCAAGATGGAATTGACCCCTCCTGAAAACAGGAGATAATGCCTTGTGTTCAATTTAGCAAAATCTTGGCCAGGATAATCCTTGTGAGGAGTCACAGGATTTCTAAAGTTGAATCACATCATGGATGCACTTATTACAGAGTTGACAGAACTCTGAAATCATCCTGACATTTAGGAGTCAAAGGAATAAATTATACGGTAACCATAGTCCAAGGGTTCTTGAATATTGCTTTGCAATCATTCGGCCTATCCAGACGTCGGGTACCATTGCTAGATGGTCATTTCGATTAGTACAAAAAGTTGTTCTTGTGCTATCGATTTGGGTTCGAACCTATGGGGTCACACGCATAGAAGTTTCTAGGTTGATCAAATGGCCGATTGATGATTAAGAATCATTCAGAGGTAATTTGGTCAGTTCGATTGACAAATTATCCTAAGCAAAAGTTGCATTAAAATAATTATTGAATTATTAGAGGATTAATTAGCAATTAGATTGCTAATGAACTCAATTTGATTGAGTAATTGGGCTTAGGTTGAGCCAAATTGAATAGGATTCAATTTGGGTTGCATCAGGGTTTGACCTAACTGGATTGGGTTCAACCCAAGTAGATTGAGCTTGACCCAATTGATGGGACTTGACCCAATTGAATTGGGCTTGATCCAAATCAATTAGAACACCTTATTTGATGTGGATTTTTAGTCCAAATAATCAGAATTGGATAAGGAGAAGAATCCCTAAATTTTAGGAACCCATCCTTATCTTCTTGGAGAAGAATAACATCTTAATTTATTCCCAAGATTTTCCATACCTATCCTATTTATTTTTAGCCAAAAATTGGCATGAGAAGAGAGGAGGCGTGGGGCTATATTTTCTATAAAAATGGCACCTCAAATCTTTCTAAAAAAATTTATATGAATTTCCTAATTTGTAGGGACTGCATGGCGCATGAAATAGGGTGGTCTGCGGCTGAACTTTCAATGCATGAATTTCTATCTTTTAGGGATCCAAAATACACGAAATTTAGATTTGTTTATCTCCTATTAGCTATCAAATCATCATAATTTTTGGAGATTTTATCAGCCAAATTAATTGGCTAAATTAGGTGTGAGGCGGGGGCGGGGGGGGGGGGGGGGGGGGTCTTTTGGCTATAAAAAACCCCCACGCCTAGGGTTCAAGATATACAATATTTAGAGGTTTCAAAAAATTCTGAAAAAATTTTCTGAGGGCCTCCATCTCTTCTTCTCCTTCTTCCTCACATCCATCCTCCATCTCTTTGAATAACAATCAAAAATTGAGTGTTTGGAAGGAGAAAGCTTCAGCTATTGCAGCGTTCCTGCACGAGCTAGCACTTCCATGGAAAACGATCTACCTAGGGCTTTGCATTGACAATCTATAGAGGCCGGACATGTGTGCGGCTGCAAAGCGTGATTAAGGAGTCATCCAAGATCTCTAAGAAATCAGGTATGAGATTTGATCTCATTAAAGTTAAGATGAGATCTTAAACATGGTTGCTGAAATTTCAGGATTGCTGAAATTTCAGAATTGTATGTTAGACATACATTCATTGTTTCATGTTTTACATAAATATTTAAATCATGGTTCTTAATTTTGTTGTAGAGATCTGATCTCTAACATGCATAAAAATTAAATAGTTTAATTTTTAAATGCTTTCGCTGTAATTTTTTTGAAAATAAATGCATGCAGCCCGCAAGGGTTACTTTCAATGGTATCAGAGCCAAGGTTTATTGTATGTTTAAACTTTATGCTTAAAACAATTGTATTAATCTAAGTAGTTTAGTAATCTAATTGGATTAATCACCAGACCGTCCGATCATAAGAGAAAGAAGGGTTCGTTACCCTCTTTTTTCATTCGATGGGATCTCCTATAGTATATAGGGGTGCCACTGTGATTGATCCTTGAAGATGAACAACGAAAGGTATATTAAAATCTGTTTTAATCTTTGTAATTAAATCTAAGATTTATAAATATGTTCCGATCAGATCTAAAGAGTATTTATGAATGATTTAGTAACTGGTTTTGCATGATTAATCAGATCTAAAAATTAGTTGCATATGATGCATGAGATCTAGATAAATTCATGTTGATGTATATATGATATAAAGAACATGAATAAATCTGAAATCATAAACTTGTTTAGATTAGATCTAAATAAAATTTATGATTCATTTATTTTCTAATTTTGTATGACAAATCAAATCTGAAAATAAATGCATATGATGTATGTTGTTTAATTAATTCATATTAGTTTGTATATGTGATATATGAACACAAATCATCTAAGATTTAAACATGAATTAAATCTGAAATTAACATGATTAATTACAAATCTCAGATCTGAAAAATAAGTTTTAAGAACTGAAACTTTGTAATTAATATGTAATTAAGAATAATGCAATGATCTGAATTTTCATAAGCTTACACTTAGTTGAGAATTAAGTGATATGAAAACCTAGATCTAGAATTGTAACTCAATTCAATGACATTGCATAATTCATGGGGCATTTGGGTTAGCTCAAATCAAATTCTTAAGATTGGGTTAGACCTAAGGTTAGAATCAAACATGGTCTAATTAGAGTTAATTGATCAAATCTAATTAAGTAGTAACTAGATTAGGTCAAGAAAACTCTAGGTCAAATACAATAGTTGTAGTTGGTCAAATTCCATATCTTTGATTAGACCAAGATGGAACTTGATTGAGGCTCAAAGGTAGAGCCCGAATCATTTGAGTAATCAAATCGAAATTGATTAACCAGTCGGTGTCTAAGGTAAGTTTGGCAGTTTTGACCGATGGTTTTTAATTGGGAACTACTCGTACTAATTCGTCTTTGTCGAGTTAATGGCATATCCCTTCCACCGATCTCACTTACCTGGCTGACATGGTCAATCACATTTTGATTGGATTACTTAATGATTCGAGTTGACCCATGCCTTTAAAAAAAATCAGTATGACTGATTTAGGTGTCTCCTTAATCGGATTGAATCTAGTTCTTATTAATCTGACTTGATGAAGTCAGTGGAAGGATCTAGATTAACCGGTTCTTCTCATCTATTCTCAATTAAATCAAATCCTCTAAAATTATTAGGTTCCTAAAATGAAATAGTTATAGAGATAACTAGATCATAGCCTCCCATTAAGTTGGATGATAATGTATCCAATGGCTAGATAATCATTGGAGGCGCCACACTCCTGGTGATTATTTGACCATTGGAATTGTCATTCAATATATGATGAGTCGAGTGTACCTTCAATAGGTGATCAGGTAGGCCGAGCCACACTCGGGCTTGGTCATCTATTAGTAGATTACACGGAACCCTATCATTTAATGGTTGGACCTAACCAGAATTTTTGGTGGAGGCGCCACACGCCTGTCAAAGAGACTGGGGCAAAATTATCGCTATAAATTGTTTGGTGAAACAATTGGTTCAGAACCTACCAATAGGTGCATATGGGTTGGCCGAGCCACACTCGGGCCCATATGCGATCTATTGGATTCTATTGCCCACTAAAGAGTTAAGTGTAATTCTTCGAATTTGAGGTAGAGGCTACAAATTTGTATAAAATAGTGGGAGGACCTTTAGACTAAAGTCCAAGTCTTTAGGGTATTGTCAATTTATATACTGATAGCCGATTTTCTTTTATGCAGAAATGGCCACTAGTTTGTCACTTCGTTCATTGTTGGATAATGACAAGTTGACTGGACCCAATTTCAATAACTGGCTTCGAAAACTTAAGATTGTGCTAGAGCATGAACGGATTCTTTATGTGATAACAGATCTAGCACCTGAGCAGCCTGCTGCTAATGCACGGGGTACGATCAGAGAAACTTATCAGAAGTGGCTCAATGACCGTATCATTATCCGATGCATTATGCTTGCTGCAATGAGCGACGAGTTCAGTCGTCGGTTCGAGAATGCCCAGCCCGAAGAAATTGTTCAAGTGTTGAACGAATCTTTTGGCACTCCCGACGACGTTGATAGATACAAGACTAGTTGTGCTATTTTCAACACACGGATGAAGGATGGGGCATCGGTGACTGATCATGTATTGTACATGATTGAGTTGATCGAGCGTCTGAGCACTCTCGATTTTTCCCTTCATGATCAATTGGGGAAAAAATGCTATACTGAACTCTCTTCCTGGTTCGTACCGCCCATTTCTCACCAATTTTCGTATGACGAAACCGGTAGTAAATTATCACCAATTGTTGGGTTTACTACAAACTTCTGAGAAGGATCACCAACTCCTAAAAGAGTCGGTGAATTTAGTGGGAGGTTCGTCCAAGGGTCGTGATCCCTTTAAGAAAGGAAAGAAGAAAAACAAAAATCAAAAGAAAAAGGTGCATCGTGCTGAGCAGAGTCAGACTAAGAAGAAGAAGGCTGATCAGAGTAAGGCAAAGTGCTTCTACTGTAAGGAGCAAGGGTATTGGAAAAGAAATTGTCCTCTGTACATTGCATCTCTTGATCCGAATAGGCCTAAGAAAAGTGGGCAATCAGTTGCCAATCAAGGTATTTATATCATAACGCCTTGTAATTTTTCTATTTGTGATAATTCGACCTGGGTATTGGATACCGGTAATCCTTTTAATATTTGCAATTCGTTGGAGGAACTTCAGATCAGTGAGAGGTTTGAAGAAGGAGAAAGATTTCTGAATGTTGGAGATGGAAGACCTGTTCCAGTTCTAACTTTAGGAATTCTTAAACTTGTATTTAGCTCTCATGTAAATGTCCTTAGTGATTGTCACTATTGTCCAAGTTTTTTTATTGAATATCATTTCTATAGGCCTTTTGGCAAAAAATGGTTATGAAATATCAATAAAAAATGATTATTACAATATCATTTGAAATGGTGTAGCTGTAATGAATGGAATTCTGAGTAATGGCATTTATATTTTGTCACAGCCTGTTCATGTAATGTACAAGTCCAATAAGTGCCCTAGAATAGATAATGTCACGGATGTTTACCTTTAGCATCATAGGCTAGGTCATATTAACAAGAACAGGATGAGTAGGTTAAATAAAGAGGAAATTCTCAATGTTAATGATTGTGAATCATTAACAACATGTGAATCATGCCTTCTTGGTAAGATGACTAAGTTACCTTTTACTGGAAAAGATAAACGAGCCAATGACTTATTAACCCTAGTACATTCTAATGTATATGGGCCAATGAGCACAAATGCTAGAGGAGGATATGCATATTTCATTACTTTCACAGACAACCTTTCAAGGTATGGTTATGTCTATTTAATAAGACATAAATCTGAAGCATTTGAAATGTTCAAATTGTATCGTAATGACGTAGAAAAATAAACTGGAAAGAGTATTAAAACTCTTCGATCAGATCAAGGGGGTGAATACCTTTCCAATGAGTTTTTGACATATCTGGAAGAGAATAGAATTCTTTTCCAATGGACTCCTCCTGGTACACCGCAGTATAACGGCGTGTCAGAAAGGAGAAATCGAACTCTATTAGATATGGTTCGATCCATGATGGGGTTTGCTGATCTGCCCATATCTTTTTGAGGATATGCACTTGAGTCAGCCTGTTATATACTTAATAAGGTTCCAAGTAAATCTGTGAATAAAACACCACATGAGATGTGGACGGAACGGAAACCGGTACTCTCTTACCTTAGGGTTTGGGGGTGTCCGGCGTACGTCAAACGTTTGAAGACAGACAAACTTGAACCCAAGTTTGACAAATATTTTTTTATCGATTACTCTAAAGAAACTAAAGAATATTATTTTTACCTTGCTGAAGAACAAAAATTGTTCGTAAGCAATATAGCTGTTTTCTTAGAGAAAGAATTCCTTAGTGAAGGAACTAATAGCTCTAATGTTGAGCTTAGGAAAGTTCAACATGTAGAAGACCCAACACCATCCACTAAACCAATTGAGTCGGATTTGATTAGATCAGATCTAGAACCCATCTTAGATGCACCATTAAGGCGATCAGGTAGAGTACCACATCAGCCGGATAGATACTATGGTTTCTTGGTCCGGGATGGGGATCCTGTCGAACTTGATGAAAACGATGAGGATCCGATCACCTACATGGATGCAATGTAGAGGTATGACTCTGATGCATGACTTGGAGCCATGCAATCCAAAATGGAATCCATAAAGGTCAATGATGTATGGACATTAGTTGACCCACCCGAAGGGATTAAACCCATAGGGTGTAAGTGGATTTTTAAAAAGAAACGGGGCGCAGACGGAAAGGTATAGACCTATAAAGCCCGTCTGGTTGCTAAAGAATATCGTCAGCGTTATGGTATTAACTATGACGAGACGTTTTCTCCTGTGGCAATGCTCAAATCCATTCGGATTATGCTTCCGATAGTAGCGCACTTAGATTATGAAATCTGGCAAATGGATGTAAAGACTGCTTTTCTAAATGGAGATTTAGAAGAGGAGGTGTATATGATGCAACATGAAGTTTTTATATCTGCAAATGAGTCTAAGGTGTGCAAGCTTCAAAAATCCATTTATGGATTAAAGCAAGCTTCACGGAGTTGGAACATACGATTTGATAAGGTGATCAAATCGTATGGCTTCATTAAGAATGAAGAGGAACCTTGCATTTATAAATAGGCAAATGGTTCAGTTATTATATTTCTTGTTTTGTATGTGAATGACATTTTTCTAATCGGAAATGACATTTCTGCAGTACAAGGAATAAACGTTTGGCTATCATCTCAATTTGCCATGAAGGATTTGGAAGAAGCATCTTACATTCTAGGGATGAAGATCTATAGAGATAGATCTAGAAGATTACTTGGATTATCCCAATCCACATACATTGATACTATACTGAAGAGGTTCAGTATGATTAATTCTAAGAAAGGCTATCTTCCGATGGGCCATGGAATTAACCTCTCTAAGAGGGATTGTCCGACAACCCCTTAAGAAAGAGAGAGTATGGATAGAATTCCATATGCTTCGGCAGTGGGATTGATAATGTATGCCATGACATGTACTAGACCAGACGTGGCATACTCACTAGGAGTAGTGAGCAGATACTAGTCTGATCCAGGTAGCAACCACTGGAAGGTTGTAAAAACCATCCTTAAGTATTTGAGAAATACTAAAAATCAGTAGTTTACCTACGATGATTCTGACTTAAAACTTAAGGGATATACCGATTCAAGTTTTCAGTCAGATCAAGATGATAGCAAGAGCGTATCGGGATATATCTTTACTCTTAAGGATGGGGCCATCTGCTGGAAGAGTTCCAAGCAGCATACAGTGGCAGATTCTATATGTAAAGCAGAATACATTGCAGCATCTGATGCCGCCAAGGAAGCTGTATGGTTGTGAAAGTTCATCACTGAGCTTGGAGTGACACCCTCCATTGATGGTTCAGTGCCTGTGAGCCATAGCTCAAGCAAGAGAACCCAAAGCACATCAGCGGACCAAGCATATTCTATGTCGCTACCACCTGGTTCGAGAGATCGTCGAATGAGGTGATATTGATCTCCAGAAGATTGATACAAAAGAAAATCTAGCTGACCCATTTACCAAAGTCCTCGGCATCAAAGAATTCAACGAACACAAGTCGAAGATGGGTATTAGATACTATGCCGATTGGCTTTAGGTTAAGTGGGAGTTGTTGGGAATTGTATCCTAAATATCAATCGTCAGTATGTTGATGATTGAATTTTGTAAATAAATTGACAAATTAATAAAGTGTTATTTGGCATTATTCATCATTTCATTGTACATCTTCAAATGAACTCTTATATGATGAAGTCCTTAGGACTTATTTTATGATAAAGAAGGATTTATCTTCAAATTTTTAAAACTGTTCGCGATCAAATGATATGCTGTTACTAGGACGACAGCATTATCGAGATTAGGTCGTTGTATGACATATACGTTGGTTGTCCTCTTAACCAAGGAGTATGGAGATACTGATATATCACACAGGTAAAGTGTAGAAGTACATTTCATTGAACGTGACCAATTCCGGAACGCTCTACTGTCAAAAGATGTTCCGAGTGGATATGGATATAAGTTTGCCCCTCTGACCTGAGACCGCAACCTGTGACTAGCAAGCAACTCACTGTACTCTGGTACCGGAGTACCAGAATTTCTAATTCAATGACGGAAGGTCACTGGGTACAGTCAAATACTTACGTAGTCAGTTGTGAGTCAAGATGGAATTGACCCCTCCTGTAAACAGGAGATAATACCTTATGTTCAATTTAGCAAAACCTTGGCCAGGGTAATCTTTGTGAGGAGTCACAGAATTTCTAAAGTTAAATCACATCATGGATGCACTTATTACAGAGTTGACAGAACTCTGAAGTCATCCTGGCATTTAGAAGTCAAGGGATGAATTATACGATAACCATAGTCCCAGGGTTCTTGAATGTTGCTTTGCAATCATTCGGCCTATCCGGACGTCGGATACCATTGCTAGATGGTCATTTCGATTAGTACAAGAAGTTGTTCTTATGCTACCGGTTTGGGTTCGAACCTATGGGGTCACACGCATAAAAGTTTCTAGGTTGATCGAATGGCTGATTGATGATTAAGAATCATTCAGGGATAATTTGGTCAGTTCGATTGACAAATTATCCTAAGCAAAAGTTGCATTAAAATAATTATTGAATTATTGGAGGATTAATTAACAATTAGATTGCTAATGAACTCAATTTGATTGAGTAATTGGGCTTAAGTTGAGCCAAATTGAATAGGATTCAATTTGGGCTGCATCATGGTTTGACCTAATTGGATTGGGTTCAACCTAAGTAGATTGAGCTTGACCCAATTGATGGGATTTGACCCAATTGGATTGGGCTTGATCCAAATCAATTAGAATACCTTATTTGATGAGAATTTTGAGTCCAAATAATCAGAATTGAATAAGAAAAAGAATCCCTAAATTTTAGGAACCCATCCTTATCTTCTTGGAGAAGAATAACACCTTGACTTATCCCCAAGATTTTCCTTGCCTATCCTATTTATTTTTAGCCAAAAATTGGCATGACAAGAGAGGAGGCGTGGGGCTATATTTTCTATAAAAATGGTGCCTCAAATCTTCCTAAAAATATTTATATGAATTTCCTAATTTGTAGGGACTGCATGGCACATGAAATAGGGTGGTCTGCGGCTGAACTTTCAATGCATGAATTCCTATCTTTTAGGGATCCAAAATGTACAAAATTTGGATATGTTTATCTCCTATTAGCTGTCAAATCATCATAATTTTTCGGGATTTTATCAGCCAAATTAATTGGCTAAATTAGGTGTGAGGCGTGGGGGGGTCTTTTGGCTATAAAAGACCCCCACGCCTAGGGTTCAAGATATACAATATTTAGAGGTTTCAAAAAATTTTGAAAAAATTCTCTGAGGGCCTCCATCCCTTCTTCTCCTTCTTCCTCATGTCCATCCTCCATCTTCTTGAAGAACAATCAAAGGTTGAGTGTTTGGAAGGAGAAAGCTTCAGCCATTGCAGCGTTCCTGCGCGAGCTAGCACTCCCGCAGAAAACAATCTACCTAGGGCTTCGCGTGGACAATCTATAGAAGCCGAACACGTGTGCGGCTGCAAAGCGTGATCAAGGAGTCATCCAAGATCTCTAAGGAATCAGGTATGAGATTTGATCTTATTAAAGTTAAGATTAGATCTTAAACATGGTTGCTGAAATTTCAGAATTGTATGCTAGACATACATTCATTGTTTTATGTTTTACATAAACATTTAAATCATGGTTCTTAATTTTGTTGTAGAGATTTGATCTCTAGCATGCATGAAAATTAAATAGTTTAATTTTTAAATGCTTTCGCTGTAATTTTTTTGAAAATAAATGCATGCAGCCCGCAAGGGTTACTTTCAGTGGGCACATATGCAAGAAAAAAAATAAAGAGTATGTACGCAAAACAAGTATTTTATAAGGGTATACGTGCAAATATCAATTTTAGGAGGGTATTCATGCAAATTTCAATATTTAAGAGGATATCTACACAAAAAATCCTAAAATATAATATATATATTAATACATAAATATATGATATAGTAAAATATTACTAAAATATAATATAATAATATTATTATAATATAGTAATATAATATTGTATACTATAATATAATAATTTAATATAATATTAAATTATTTAACATGACATATCAATGAATTATAATATAGTGTAATATATTATTATACTTATAGTATAATACAATAATAAAGATATAAAATAATATAATTATTAGCATAAATTAATTTCTGATAATATAATATAATATTCAATTATTTAACATAACGTATTAATGTATTATGATATAATATAATATAATATTATATTTATAGTATAATACAATAATAAATGTATAAAATATTTTCATGATTATAGTATAATATATTATTTATAGTATAATATAATATTTTTATGATTATACAATATTTATAGTATAAGATAATATTATATTTTGTACCAAACACCCTATTTTATCTAAAATTACTTTTGGAGGGCGAGAAAGTGCTTTTTAACCCTTCAAAAACTCTGCCAAATAGGATCTTTGTGTGCCGCCAATGGTACTAAGGTTAATATACAAAAAAGTCAGCATATCACTTACCGATATCAGTTGAATCCTCTGTCTATCTCGACGGGGAAACGTGGAGCACGATCAAGAGGCCAATTTTCTTGAAAGCATTATGGCTTTGATTGCAACCACAATCTCCTCCATAATATCCAATTCTAGAAAGAAATTTTATATTAAAAAAATAAGGAAGGATTTCATGCTGAGATAACTGTGATTTAGAAAGTTCTAGAATTTAAATTGCATCTACATCTTATCATCCATCATATGCTATACTCGATTCGACCTACCTCTACCTTTGAGGCATTGACTTGGAGTCACATCTCAACCGACTTTTCTCCTCTTTTATTCCTCGGTTTTTTGTTTTATTTTTGGTATTAGGTGGTGATTTTTGGTTGTAGTAGTGGTTTTAATTGTCGTGATGGAGAGCATTAGTATGTGGTTCAGGAGTAGCAAGGAGGCGGTGATGGATGGGCGGTGGAGTTCATCCCTTTGAAGCTAACTTCCTTTTCGACAAAAGTCGATGAATTCCATTGAGATCAAACAAGGGAGAATAGAGAAGAATTCGGATTGGCTCCGATCTAACCAGTTTTAGAACTAGGTAACTGAAGGTTTTTATTCTTCATTTTTATTCCTCTAAATCGTATTTTATTGGTCCTATATTAGGAGCTTGATCCAATATATTAGGAGGTATATTAGATGCAGTGGACCAAAAAGGTCTACTATTGACCTAACTCGATCTGACATACTTATTAAACAGGTTGAGTAGATTGGGTCAAGCTACCTACTTACTAAATGCATGCATTTAGGTTTCAAATCTTGACTTCTTTCATAAATAGGTCGAGCTTAAGTTTCAAATTTTCTTATCCGACCTGCATCTGACTCGACTCATATACAATCTAGCCCTTCATAATTGCTATCCCTTAGATATAATTTACTACCTCTAAACTACTTACACATCAGTGTTTTGGCGATCCCTAGCTTATATATCGAGTGATAATATATATATATATATAATTTAACATTATTTAGACTATCAAATTTTTTTATTACTTCCTCATATGCTAGAAGTCTCCAAATCATATTATTTTTAGCATGTAAATAATTTAGATATACTGGATCAAATTCAACAGTTCATCTTATGATATAAAACCCTCAATATACAATCTAGACCTGATTAGATCTGAATAAAGATTTACTTGAATATAACCAAATCTAGCTCTCTCTCTCTCTCTCTCTCTCTCTATATATATATATATATATATATATATATAGTAATGGAGGATCGGTTTGCGCGAAGTTCTTTATTCAGAGCCAATATTAATGACATAGATATTAATACACTTGGTTATCACTAAAGTTTATTACTTAAAATATAATAAATATTAATAACGATTTGGAGCTAGTATTAATGATGCAGATATTAATATACTTAGTTATCATTAAAGTTGATTACTTAAAATATAATGAATATTAATAAGGAGCCGGTATTAATGACATTGATATTAATATATTTGGTGATCATTAAAGTTTATTACTTAAAATATAATAAATACTAATAACATTGATTCTAATGTGCTCGATCATCATTAAAATTTATTAATTATATGCAACAAAAATTTAATTATTGAAGTCTTATATTTATTATAATTTATTATATTGTTATATCATGCACCAAAAACTACCAAAAAAAATCGAAAGGATCATACATGTCACATCACATGAGTTATATGTTAATTTATTTTTATAATGAGACTCTTCCTTCTAGGAAAAATAATTTAGATTTATCAGAAGAAATGAAAAAGAAAAAAGAAACAACAAGAGAAGTGGAGACTACGTTCCACCGCTCTCCCTCTTCCCTAGGTAATGGGTAGAAAGTTCCCTTCTCCTAACAAGACTTTAATACGCCCTTCCCAAGTAGCACAAAATTATAAAGGGCCTCTCCTTCTCCTAATGGGGCCGGTAATGTGCCCTTCTTCACGTTACATAACATACATAATATTTCTTCATGCATATTTTATATAATTTTATTTAAAATCATATAAAAATACTTTTATACAAAACTTTCACCCCAGCACCGCACCAGCAACGCTAGTAAGTGGAAAATTTCCAACTACATAAAGAGTCCAGGCATCAAAGGAGAGCCTGATTGCAGATCATCTTACATTATAATAATAGAGATATAAGGAAAAAGAAAATAATTCATATCACCTCAACTTATCAAACATGCAAACATGTAGAATAGGAAGAAATTTGGAACCAAATTTAGGGATATCTGAACTTAATTTCCAACGAAGTTGCAAAGATAAACTCAGTAGATAGAAGTATAGCGATTTTTTATCATGTCATGAATCATCAAGTATTTGTCCTTTTTATCCAAAAAGAAGTGAAAATTCTCAGGAAAAAAAAAACATAAAAGAGGGAATAGGTGTGGTAGTATTAAGAGAATAGGCTAATAGCCATCTTGTCCCATAGATTTTGACCAGATAACTTGGAGAGTGAGATTCCAGACACACAATAGTTATCTTCGATGACAACTATCTAGCTCAATGAACTTGTGATCCCTGGCAGTTCTAACGAACATTGCAACATGTGGCCCTCGAACCGTGGATGCTAATGGGCTGAGCTTGGGTAAATGCATGCAAAATTTTCACAAGCCCAACGGCCCGAGCCGAACAACATCAAGTTCACCCTGACCAACCCATTTAAGGCCCTGTTTGGGGGAGCTGTTGGCAGTAGAGCTGTTGGAAGTAGAGCTGTTGGAAGTAGAGCTGTCTGAAGTAGAGCTGTTATAAAAAGCTGTTTGCTGTTTGGTAACTACATTCGTAAAGTGCTGTGGTATTTTGTTTTGTGTTTGGTAAACAAACCGAGAAAGTACTTTTGTATGACAAAATTACCATAAAGGACATTGCATAGTATTATACAACAGAACATAATAAAACATAATATAAATTAATACATAAATATACGATATAGTATAATATTATTGTAATATAAAATAATATTATGTTAATATAGCATAATAGTAATATAATTATTAGAGTAAATTAATATTTGGTAATATAACATAATATTAAATTATTTAACATAACATATTAATGTATTATGATATAATGTAATATATATTATATTTATAGTATAATACAATAATAAAAGTATAAAATATTATAATTATTAGTATAAATTAATTTCACATAATATAACATAATATTAAATTATTTAAAATAACATATTAATGTATTATAATGTAATGTAATATAATATAATATTTATAGTATAATACAATAATAAAGGTATAAAATATTATAATTATTATTATAAATTAATTTTCCATAATATAACATAGTATTAAATTATTTAAAATAACATATTAATATATTATAATGTAATGTAATATAATATAATATTTATAGTATAATACAATAATAAAGGTATAAAATATTATAATTATTAGTGTAAATTAATTTTTCATAATATAACATAATATTAAATTATTTAACATAACATATTAATATATTATGATATAATATAATATGATATTATATTTATAGTATAATACAAAAATAAAGGTATAAAATATTATAATTATTAGTATAAATTAATTTTTCCATAATATAACATAATATTAAATTATTTAACATAACATATTAATGTATTATGATATAATATAATATGATATTATATTTATAGTATAATACAAAAATAAAGGTATAAAATATTATAATTATTAGTATAAAATAATTTCTCATAATTACCCATAAAATAATTTTTCGCGGTCCAGGGGCTCTTCTTCGTGGTCCACGCTCGAGAAGGACCTCAGCGTGGGCCGCGAGGTTGATGATAAAAAAAAAAAACAATAGATTGATTTTGGAAGGTATGGAGAAGGATTAAAAAATTTTTCTTCTAAAATGTGGTTCAAGAGATGCATACAAAAATTGAAAAGAAAAATACATTTTCTTACGGAAGGGAGTCTGACGGCTAGGGTTCTTGGCTCAAGCAGATTTTTAGGTTTATAAAGGGACAAACTATATAATTATGTTATTTTAATATGGGCATTTTTGTCAAAAATACAGCTTTCCGAAAAAGCTGAAACAGCTTCCTCCCAAAAGCTCCAAATTGGAGCTTTCTCTCAAAAGCTGTTTTCAGCTTCCCGCAAAAGTTGAAACAGCTTTTTGAAAAATTTACCAAACATAATTTTTGATCTAAAAGTACTTTTGGAGGGCCAGAAAGTGCTTTCTGGCCCTCCAAAAGCTCCCCCAAACAGGGCCTAAATAACATAGGTTTGGATGAGATACGTTGACGTATATTTTTATAGTTCATAGCTCAATAGTTAATACGAGCTATTGTTCTACTGTCAACATAAGCCCTAGTTCTATAATTAAAAAAGAAACCGCCAGATCTTAAATTAGATGTTGGCTACTATCATTTTAACATTATCTGTCATGCTTTTGCACGTGCAATACCAAGTTCGGTGATAAAAAAATTCCAAGTTAAAGGCATCAATTTTTTTCTATAAGATGACTATAATATACGAAGCTAGAAAAAAATATGGGGCAAGCTTCTTATTTTACCATATTTCCTCTAGTACCTATCTTAAAAAATAAAATTCTAAAAGTCAAAGACTCCTCTTACTAATATAGTGGTCAATCCCGTGATTTAAAAAAAAATGTGACATTCTTTTTCTTCCTCTTTTTGAGAACGTATTTTTATTAATGCACACCACAAAATCAGATGTACAGCAAGCAAATTAATGATGTAGTAAGTCAATACGCACATCTAGGTAAATCGATGCACAGTTTCTAAAAATTGTACTAACAGTACATAATTCACAGCCAAGTGATGCATATTTAACAAACTAGATAAAGCTAAAAAACTCTGTATTGTGTACTGGTACTGATGAAAACTATGCATCAATTTATCTAGAGTTGTATATTGGTTTGCTAGATGGCTAATTTGCTTGATATATATTACCTAGCTACGTAGTGTGTATAAAAAAAAAACATGTTCTAGAAACTATGCATTGATTCACCTAAAGGTGCATATTGGATCACTGTTGGGTGTGTATTAAAGATTTTTGTAGTATATACCAAAAAGTACATAGTATATATTACCTGACCTTGTAGTATGTATTGGTGAATATAATATTCCAAAAACTATATATCTATTTGTTTGGAGATATGTGTTGGATTACTAGATGACTAATTTGCTAAGTATGTATCACCTAATCGTGTACTATATACTGGTGACACCATGTTTTAAAAAAATTTATTGATTTTTTTAGAGGTGTGTAATAACTTAGTAAATAATTAATTTACTTGATGTATATTACCTAGTTATGTAGTATGTACTAATAAAAAATACGTTCTGAAAACAAGAAAGAAAGAGGATGTCGAGCTTTTTTCGTAATCATGAGACCAACGACTCCACCGGTAGAGGAGTCTTTGACTTGTAGATTTCTTTTTTAAGGACTTGTTTGGTTTGCCAAAAGAGGAGAAGAAAAAGTAAGGTCAACGAAAAAATGGAAGAATACCTTATGTTTGGTTGAAATTTTCAAAAGAGAGATGAAAAAGTAACTTATTTTCAAATAATTAGGAATATGGACTCTTTCTATATTCTATATGGGATTTCCATATTTCATAGAAAAGAAAAATCCATATAGGATATGAAAAAAGTCCAATTCTCATCGGTTGAAAATTAAGATTTTTTTTTTCAAAAATGTCTTTAATATAATGGGGCAAGGTCTTTCTCTTTATTAAAAATATAACAAATATTTTACATAACCTTATTAGAAAAGTATATGTTCAACTAAATATAAGCTAAAATGTGTCACTTTTTTATGTTTAACTAAATATACAAAAATTACTATTTTAGATATTATATATTCAAACATTAGCTTTTCAAAAAAATATTTTAATTTTTTTATGCAGATCAAATAAGTTCTACAATGTCACACTAAAAAAATACTATAAAATAAAAAGGCTGCCCATATATATATATATATATATATTGGG
The DNA here is from genome assembly GCF_051530095.1 of Phoenix dactylifera. Classification (NCBI taxonomy): domain Eukaryota; kingdom Viridiplantae; phylum Streptophyta; class Magnoliopsida; order Arecales; family Arecaceae; genus Phoenix; species Phoenix dactylifera. The sequence continues at coordinate 60,605,435 of NC_143190.1, read as the reverse complement.
CCTTCCCGCAGTTGGGAAGTTCCGGCTGGAGACACCGTCATTTTTTTTTTTTTGGTAAAAGCGGCTACTCATTTCATATAACTCTAACGTGAGTACAACCTGCTAAATCGCGAAAAAGTAAAAGATGCAAATAAGGATGAACGTCATAGTCAGACGTCCAAGTAAAATCTCCGGAGTGCCGGGCAACATAAGAGGCGACCCAGTCTGCAGCCCTGTTCGCTTCCCTGAACACATGTCCTATCTGAACATCGCGCATCAACCGCACCATCCTCCGGGCCTCCCGAATAAGGGGATGACCATCCCCAAACCGATCCGCCCCTCGAAGCCAGTCGACAACCACAGATGAATCTCCCTCAAGGCAGACCCGCTCCACACCAAGTACTTGCCACACATAGGATATACCCTCCCAAGCCGCCCGCAACTCTGCTCCAACCACTGTGAGTCCAGGCGTGCGCCGCCCTCCTACTGCTATCATCCTACCAAGGTGGTCCCTAACCACAAAACCAACCCCTCCAGCCACACCATCCACTGACCGACTGCCGTCGAAATTTACTTTGAGATAGCCAAGGGGTGGGGGTACCCAAGAAACAAGGGCAAAACGGGGCGCTGAAGCAGCGTGGAGAGTACCCCAGATGTTCCTGACTATCCCAGAAGAAAAACGCATGGTAGCCGCAAGAACCTCCTTCGCAGATAGCGTCGCTCTATCTACCACCCTCCTCGGGGACGACCTTCTCCCCTCAAATAGGCCGGCATTCCTATCCAACCAAATGTGATAGGACAGGTATGCCACCAAAATCCCTACCTCCACAGATCGGGGGCTCGACGTTGAGGATCTCAACATCTGTATCATATCCTGCGCAGAGACTATCGAGTCGGGTAGTAGGACCGGTGATCTCCTCCATATCTCTCTGGCTCTGGGACACTGCAGAAGGACATGCTCGATCGTCTCCTCACTATCTGCACACTCCTCACAGCACTGAGAGACCGCCATGCCACGCGAGGCTAACAAACTCCTCGTAGGAAGGCAGCCCCAGGCCACCTTCCAGATGAATAAAGCCACTCGCGGGTGAATCCGCAATCTCCATATCCAGCCCTCCTCAATGTGACGAGCTGGCTCCCTACCGATCAATGCACGGAGGTCTCTGACACGCACTCGCGTCCGTCCCGTCGGAACCCATACTAGCCTGTCGCCCCCCCCCCCCCACCGATGGGAATCGGAAGAGACAGAACCGACTCCGCCAACTGCTCCCCGAAGACCTCCCGGATCATCTCCTCCCTCCATCGAGCCCCCTCTGATGTCAACAGCTCGCTAACCTTGCAACCAGCTAATCTCGTCGCATCAACCATGGTCGGCATACGACAGATCGGTATCTCGGTCACCCAGCTATCCTCCAGCACATCAATAGACCGACCATCGCCTATGATCCATCTAATCTCTGGAAGTACCACCCCTGCTCGAGTGCAAATCTCCCTCCAAATCGGAGAATGGTGACGACCAGCTCGCACCCCAGGAACCAAGGCACCATATTTGGCCCTCATCAATGAGGACCACATACCCTCTGGCTCAAGCACAAATCTAACTGCATGTCTAGCAACCAGTGCCTCCCGTGTCGCCACCAGGGACTGCACCCCAAACCTCCATAGCTAGCCGGCTGGCACACAACATCCCAAGCCAATAAATGGACTCCCTCCTGCCACTGCACCTCCCCCAAATAAAGTTCCTGAACAGCTGCTCAAGAGACCTCAGGACTGTAACTGGAATGAGAGTATTGGAAAGTAGATAGATAGGGATCGAGGTAAGAACTGAGCGAACCAGAGTGATCCCCTGAGACACCGTCATTTTCAAAGTCACCTAGGTACCATGCTTGGGAGCCAAAAAGAGTAAAAAAAAAGAAAAAGGGAACAAACAGTCCAGCGACCGGGCGTTCCTCAATTCAATCCGTATGCCGTCGTAGCATCGTCCATGGATCTCGGAGTCGGCTCCGCGGCGGCAGCGTTACGCCAGGAATCGTGTCTGCCGATTTATACGCACACAGCGGCTCTCCACGCCCAACCAAACGACCGTAGTCTCGTTTGCGGTCACGAAGTTTCCCTCTTGTCGCAGGCACTCCATCTACAGGGCACATGGATATCGGACGGCTGTCTGAATTAATAATAGACCCGGACCCGCATGTGCGAACCGTAATGTAACAAAGAATCGTCGTACCGCAAAGAGCTGCGACCGCTGGTTTTCGTGTCCTAGAACCCCTCGAAAATCTACAAACCCCGCAGTCCCCGGAAACCGACCCCAAAAGACGACCAGATGGGAAACCACGGCTCCCGCATCGGGACTGACCGCGCTGCCGACTACGGCCGCGGCGGTTCGGACCGCCCTCCCTCTCCCCAACCCGGCGACGGCTACGGCTACGGGCCTAAGCCCGTCCGCCACCGGCCGGCGGCGTTGGCCGTCCCCCGCCCTATCATTCCCAACGTTGGCCGCGTCTTCAAGCGCCCCATGGACGACGTCCGCGCTTTCTACACCTTCGGCAGCGAGATCGGCCGCGGCCAGTTCGGCGTCACCTACCTCGTGACCCACAAGGAGACGGGCAAGCTCTTCGCCTGCAAGTCGATCGCCACGTGGAGGTTGCTTCACCGCGATGACATCGAGGACGTCCGGCGGGAGGTCCAGATTATGCACCACCTCACCGGCCACCGGAACATCGTCGAGCTCGAGGAGGCGTACGAGGACAGGAACTCGGTGAATTTGGTGATGGAGCTCTGCGAGGGCGGGGAGCTCTTCGATCGGATCATCGCCAAGGGCCACTACTCGGAGCGGGCTGCCGCCGCGCTCTGCCGCGAGATCGTGACGGTCGTCCATGTCTGCCACTCCATGGGGGTGATGCATCGGGACCTCAAGCCGGAGAATTTCTTGTTCTTGAACACGAGGGAGGATTCGCCACTCAAGGCCACCGATTTCGGGCTCTCCATCTTCTTTAAGCCCGGTAAAGATCCTTTTCTGAATCTGTTTATGAGTTGGAAAAGTATGAGAGTACACGGATTCTATTGTATAAATTTGAAGAACATAAAATTTGATGCTTAGATTAAATTCTAGTGTGATAAAAAATGTAGTCTTTTGACTTTTTGGACATGATTGATACAATGCTTAAGTAAGATTTCCTTCACCTTCTCTTGAAGTTTATTTTTCACAAATTGGATATTTACCCCTTTCAATTTACTTCTTGTTTTGGTACTTTTTTTTTTTTGAAAAAAAGAGCAGGTGGATACTAAATAGATTGATTGATGCAGGATAAATTACACATTGGGTTAACCACTAGTTAACAAAAATGTAGTCCTTTTGGAATAATGGATGACATGTTCAAGGCAGTAATTCTTTTCCTTCACTAAATAGGATACAGCATAGAGCACCTATAACTTGAAGACCAAATTCCATGAATGGAGGTATTTTACTTTAGGATATTCGTGGTGTATCATTGCAGGATGTGCCGCATTGAACCCAAAGTACCTGAATGGGGCAACTTGCTTATTATTGGTTTCAGTTGTGGAATGGAGAACCCTTTTTAATTAGTAGATTGAGATAAATAGTTACCAGTGAGTTACTATTTTCTTGTTCATAAGCCTATAGTTTAATATAAAGTCTTTAGGGTTCTGTTTTTGAGCTTGAGGAGAAGCCAGCATGCAGCAGAGGTACTTGGTGGAGGAGCAGCCATAGGAGCATGGTAGGAGCCACTTATTGAGTCCTTACAACCATAGAGAAAAGAAGAAAAATCAGGGTACCATTTATTAGATAATTGCAATTGAGGCCTATCCATTAGAAAGAGCATGAGATTAACTCTTGAACCGCATTAGAGTCATGGGTCAAAAATGTCAAGCAGCCATATGTCTAAAAATCAAACAGAACCTGAAATACATATCTTTATTTTTTGCTAATTTAAGACTAATCTCAATTACTTTGAAGATAGCAAAGCTTATGATTTATCTGATCGGACATCTGATGCTGAGCTCTAATTGTGTTCTAGTGTTCTAGCCCTCCATTTTTGTGTCAGGGTCTTGTCCCAGAATTCTTGTTAGTCAAGGAGGGAGCTGAATAAAATATTTAATCATCCAGGGATTATATTTCAAATTTGCTGTCCAGCAATGTAGTTTGTGCCTCATAAGTATATGCACTTTTCCCTATTTCCATAGAATTCTTTCCAAGCCTATTGGAATCTTCAGGCATTATTTTGTGTTGTATGAGCTTAAGTCTTGTAGTCAATAAAGTTAGTATTCTTTTCTACTATCTATTTCTTGACAGGCTTCTTTCTCATCCAAGGTAATGTTGTATCAGCTAAGAATGCCGCACTAGTTTTTAGAAGGCTGATGTTAAGTTGAGAATTAGCTATAAAAACTTCTCGAATTTTGATGATAAAGCTTTCACTTGAAAGTTTAAGGTTACTTTATCACTATCCAAAGAGAGAAAAAAAGATTTAGAAGGTTGACATTGAGTTGAGAATTGGCTATATAAAGTTCTCGAATTTTGATGATAAAGCTTTCACTTGAAGTTTCAAGGCTAGTTTATAGTTATCCTAAGAAAAATAAGTTTTGTTGGAAAACTGTGCTAACCATTAGCTATGTTACCTGGTCACTTCATTTTTAAGATGTTTGGAAGTGTTGTCACTTTTGGACACTTGGACACGATATGATACAATATAGCCAGACTCTCCACTTTGAATTGTCTTGCTGACATTAGGAAAAGGTCCATCACTTGACACTTTTTTTTTTAAGAAGTGTCATGCTATCTTGAAGGTTTTATTCAAAGAGTACAAAGACACTTCCTTGAAGTGTCCAAAAAACTTTCAGGATACTCCAACTGAAGTGCCCAACACTTAAAACTAAGAGTTCCTAGTATGGCATTTCACAAAAAATGATATAGTGACCTTAAACCTTCGAGTGAAAGCTTTATCATCGAAATTCGAGAACTTTTTATTGCCAATTCTCAGCTTAACATACACCTTCTAAATCCAAGTTATCAAGTATATAGACAATTTAAGCAAATCAATATATGTTTAATATAAAATTGTTACCGTTATCTAGACATTTTGAGCAAAATATCATTATGTTAAAATATAGATGAATCATAATTGTCAATTTAAGTATCTTAACACATCTTAATTAACTTAAATAAATCAATTGAATAACTTAAAATAACTTGGAAACTCATGGATATTTCATCGAATTTATTTGTTAGTTAGTTTCTCTAATATCAAGCTTCTCTTTTTTCGAATAAGCATCAAAATGTATAAACACGTATTTGCATGCACAAATGTATGTAATATATATATGTGTATACATGTCTCTATATGCCATGCGATCTAGAAGGATCCCCAGATCGATGTGCATCACTTTGGCTACTACGAGCAGAGCTGGATATGGTCTAAGAGCAAGATCCGTCACATTGGAAAGTTGAGTTGTAGGCCAAACTTTCGGAGATTATAACTTGGTCATACGACGTTTGATTGAGATGATCTTTTCTTTTTTTAAATCGAACAGTTTTTCAAGATGTATGACGTGATGCACCACCAGTTGGGGGGGCGTCCCTAACGATTGAGCTCAGATTCCATCATTTAGGGCTTGAAACAGGCGATCAAACCGAAATTTTTTTCTCGGATAAGACTTTGATTGGGCGTAGCTCTCTATCCGAGAAGAATCATGTAGAGCGACAGAAGGCATAGTTGATATAGAAGTCAAAATCTATCTCCTCAAGATTTTTAGCTTTTCAATTTTTTCTAGAAGATTTTTATTAGTGATGTCTATTTTAGGAAAGAGAGTCCTACTAGGATTGAAAAGAAAAATCCGACCCAAATTGTGTAAGGGCGGACCTCATATTATAAATAGAGGCTATGTACCTCATTTTTTTTAATCATCAATAAAAGAAAAGAGGGCTTAAGCCCTACTTTTGAAATTCTTCTATCTTCATCTAGTTATCTTTTGAGAGATTTGAGTTGAGTGGGTTGAAGAAAATCTTTTTTTCTCTCCGATCAGATCATCATGTCTCCATATCAAAGCTTTTGCAGGTTACTGTGTTCATTACTTGAGTGTAGAAAATCTATATAGTCTAATAATATATAGAACAACATGACCGCTTATAGAATATGATTGGTTGGCCCAGCATCAACAAGAGCAAGCAACAATTATAATGCAAAAGGGGATTGCAAGAAGAATAAAATTGAGGAGAATAATTTGGAGAGAAATATATAAATTTATTAATAAAATAAAACTTACAAAAACTGGATCAAAGTTCTGAGATTCTACTCCAAGAATGCCTCACAACAATCTATCTCCAGTAGTGCATACACCAAGAACCAGAATACCTCACCTTTAACAAGTCACATGGACCTTTTATATAAAAGCTAAAGACTATTCCTCTTCAAACTCAAACAAGGACACTACTGCTCGCTTATTTAAAATAAAAATTCTAATAAAATTAGGACTTATCATTGATATGATAACCAACTGAAATAAAATATAAATTCCTAGTAGAACTAGGACATGCGATGACTCTCAACACTCCTCTCATTGCGTAGTCCATGTAGACAACTTTTTACATGGAGCATTTTGACAACTTTTTACATGGACAACACACCACTTCTTACCAGCTCGTCTCCTTGGGTGTTGGTGTCGAAGTCGAGGATAACTTCAACACTCCTTCTCAGCATTGACTCCATCGTCTTCATGCCAAGATTTCATCGAACATCCAGTTGACTATTTTCAACGAATATATAACAGCCATATTTTCCAATCAATATTTGCTATTGTATTTGTAGTGGTGAGCTTCAACAACCACTCCTGCACTTGCTTGCAACCACAAACCCATGTCTGATCATATCCCATGCACACCCTTGGTCTTGAACCAATATGATCCATGCTCACATGCATGGTTTCATATTCATGTGCTGCACGCCTCAATTGATAGCACCTTTGCTTTGACATACATGCATCTTCACTTGCATAGCTATGCACATTTAGCATACTTTCACCCACATGGCTTAGCCCATTCACTTGCACATAATTGACTAATTCTAAACATGAAATCAAATCCTCTTGCATTCTTTGGCTCTTCTATTTCTTGAATATACACCAAATTCTTCTTGTCTACTGTAACTAGAAGATAAAACATTGCTCTAACAGATTTGATTTTCCACTTTCTTCTCGCTTTTTTATTATTGGTCAGGCAGCATCATCATCTTCGCCCCATTAACAATCTGCCACAAATCTTGCTCAATCAAACATGGCTTCCTACAAGAACTCCAATAAGCACAATTGGTGCTATTCAATTTTTTGATTTATTGAGAGAGATGGTAGTAACATTAGCCATAATGAGTCACCAATTGAATCATACAAACAAGAGTCCACATGTTTACATTGATGCACAAAGAATTATTAGAAGCTCTTCAACCATGCTGAGCCACAAATATACAAGCTACCAATCTCAAAGCCTATAGCTTCAATACCATATAGAAAATCTACACATTGACTGATATCATGTAGAACGACACGATTATTTGCAGAATTAGATCGGTCGGCCCACGATCACCAAGAATAAGCACCAATGATAATATAGAAGTGGATTAAAAAAGAAAAAAAAATAAAACTTACAAAAACTGGGTCAAAGTTCTTGGCCTACTCCAAGAATGCCTCACAAGTTCTCTCTCCAATAATGCACACACCAAGAACCAGATAACTCTACCTCTAACAAGTCATGGGGACCCTCTATATAAAATCTAAAGACTACTCATCCTCAGATTCAATAAAGGACACTAGTAGTTGCTTACTTAAAGTAAACAATTCTAATAAAAATAGGACTTATTATGGACATGATAATCTGCTGAACTAAAATAAAAGATCCTAGTAGAACTAGGACATATGATGACTCTCAACATTGAGGACACTTAGAGGCTTGGCACCCCTGCCATGTGTCTAGGTAACTCTACATCAGACATTGTTGTGGTTAATGTTGGTTTTCACACTTGCAAATCTTAGCACAATGATGTACAATATGCTATCTATAGCTTGCTTTTCAACTTTTTTTCTGTTAAATAACTTCTGTTAGTGGGAATGGTGAAAAGGGATCTGAAGTTTCACTTCACTATATGATGCATCTGGAGACCTTGGTATTTTATAAACGCTACTATCAAATTCGTTTGAGGGGAAGGAACCAACTTACTGTAGATGATGTCTTTAATAACTAATATGGTCAAAACCCTTAAATTTTCCAGAGCGAGGTATTATCTTCTTTTCAGTATTTCTTATGCTCGTAAATTTTTGTTTTTGCCATTAAACTTTTAATTACGAGTCATTGATGCAAATGCTTGTGACAGCATATCTAACATTGTCGTATATTTCAACTATTTTTGACTTAGCTTAATTGAACTTATGAGCTTTTGAGGGTTCTGATTATTCTAATAGCAAACTCTCTGCTGCAGGAGAAGTATTCAAGGATATTGTTGGGAGTGCATATTATATAGCTCCTGAAGTATTGCGGAGGAATTATGGACCAGAGGCTGATATTTGGAGTGCAGGAGTGATACTCTACATTCTCCTGTCTGGTGTTCCTCCTTTTTGGGCAGGTTTGCACATTGTATTTATAAACTGTTTCAAATGTATCTATTGTAACTTTAGTAAGATCACCAAGGTACTTTTTTTTTTATCTGCACAGAGGATGAAAAGGGCATATTTGATGCTGTTTTACATGGGCATGTTGATTTTGAATCTGATCCTTGGCCTTCTATATCTAGTGGTGCAAAGGAACTAGTCAAGAATATGCTAAGGCAAGATCCAAAAGAGCGGCTAACTGCAGCTCAAATTCTGAGTAAGTCTTAAAATTGTAAACACATTCACAAGTTCAACTTCAAGGCATAAAAGCTTCTATTTTTCCAAGTGCATGTATATGTTTTACTTATCAAAACTGGCTGAATACAGCTTTTCTGTTTATGTAATTTTGAGAATTACTTTTTTTGAGTTTGACTGGTACTGCATTTTCCTGATTTTTTTTGGATTTGTTTCTGTTTTTTATTTTAATGAAATATTGTTTTATGAGCATTAATTATGATAGTAGTATGACGTCAACTATACTTCCAAAAATTATTTAGAGTTAAGATGCCGAGTAACATTTATGTGTTGGTTTTCTCAGCACTGATTATGGTTACTGACAAATTTATGTCTGTTTGAATTCATAGCTTCAATATTTTATCATAACTAATGTCGTTTCCATATCTCTTTAGAGGAGCTCGCAGCTTTAAATTCTAAAGTTTCTCCATTCTGTGTGCAGCATGCTGTCACACGAGCATTATTGGTGTTACTCTCATATAAGATCTCCCATGTCTAATAGACAAATGCTCTAGAGTCGTGTTTCTTAATTCCAAAGCAAAAACTAAGCACTGAATTATCAAACTTTGCTGACGGAAAATGAATTCCTGCTAGGAAATTTCCTGGGATTTGTTCCCCCCCCCCCCATGCTATGATATTTCAGTTAACTCAGTTTGACAATTAAAAAATAACTGCAGATCATCCATGGATCAGAGAAGATGGGGAAGCTTCTGATAAACCACTTGATGTTACAGTTCTAACTAGAATGAAACAGTTCATGGCCACGAACAAGCTTAAGAAAGTAGCCTTGAAGGTGATTGATTGCATCTAACTTTCTACATTGTCTATTTGGATTCATTTATTCCAATATAATTAGTAGAGTTGTACTGCATTCTTGCTTAGGTAATAGCAGAAAACCTGTCGGAGGAAGAAATCATGGGTTTAAAAGAAATGTTTAAATCTATGGACACCGACAACAGTGGGACAGTTACTTTTGAAGAACTAAATGCTGGTATACCCAAACTTGGTACCAAGATTTCTGAATCTGAAGTTAGGCAGCTGATGGAAGCAGTATGGTTTCTAGTCTTTCTCCTTCAGACACATTTGAATCTTCTTATGCTTTCTGTATATTTTTTCCCACCTCTTTCTTTGATATAGAAGCTGTACGTTCGGACAGATACTATTGGCAACACATCAAGGTGAAATCAATTCCAAGAGAATTTACTTGGCCAGAACCTTATGAAGCCTATAGAGAGACTATAGACATTCTATCTAGTACATCATATCATATCAGGCATATTTATGTCTGTTCTCCAGCAGCATTATTAACTATAATGGGTTGAAATATGATGTTCTAATGCTGTAGCTCATTATGTGTAGTTAGATTCTTTGCCATCTGTTGAAAAAGAAAGTGCCACTCTGACGTTTACATTCAGGGCAAGAAAAGGTTTGGTTTTCTACATAACTTTTCAACATAAAAACTTGTGTTTGTATTGAGCCTTGAATGGCTCTCTAAACATATATTTTTGAAACACGCATGCATATTTTAGTTGCATGAAATGATTTTCATGAAAAACTTGGATTTCCATCCCATTGCCTACGAACTCCTATTTATATCAGGACATGCTTATTGGTTTCAGTGATATCTCAACTTATTGTTGGATACTGGTGCGGCTGTAATCAATGTAGTTTCTTGATTTTCTAAACAGGCTGATGTCGATGGAAACGGGACCATTGATTATATTGAATTTATAACAGCCACAATGCACATGAATAGAATGGAAAAGGAAGATCGTTTGTTTAAAGCGTTTGAGTATTTTGATCAAGACAAGAGCGGGTAACCTCTCTTTTGCAAGTGTTGAATGCTTTTTAATATTAAATATTAAATTAATTTGCTAAATGTTTGTCGACTCCTTTTTGCATAGGTACATCACGTTGAAGGAACTTGAGCAAGCTCTTGAGAAGTACAATGTGGTCGATAAGAAAGCAATAAAAGAGATCATTACAGAAGTAGATACAGATCATGTAAACTTTCTGTCACTTAATTTTTCTTCTTCCATATCTACAATAAAGATTTATATTCTGCGAAAATTCCTCAAATATTCTGAGTTGTTCCAATTTGCTTGAAGGTGTTGCCGTTTATTATTGTAGAGTTTTGATGAAAACAGTTGAGAAATAGTGATTCCTATTAACTAACAATAAAAACTACAATGCATAATCAGCAGTTACAGCAATTTATTATGCTAGAATTATATATAATAAAGGGGGAAAACTTCATAGTTCAAGGAAATTATCCACCTAGGATCCACCAATCCTAGGTGGCTCGTTGAACGAGAGTGACTGACCAAATGCTTATATATGAGCTTCGTAAGTTAATTTGTGATGTCAATTAATTTTAACATATTTTGCTATGAGATGCTGAACTCTAAACGAGCCCTAATCCGTGCTAGTTTTGTTCATGAAACTCATTGGACTGGTTTAATTGGGAAACTCGTCCCGTATTTTAATAAAAAAGGCTGTACTAAAATCTATGAATGTAGACAGCATTTAAATCGGGACAACCCTTATACATTCAATTGCCCGAAGAATTTCTGTTTTAAAAGATGGTTTCTACGGGGGTCAAATTAATGACGCCTCCACTCTCTCTTTCTCTAAGAACTGGGGATTTCCATGTTACCGCTTCTGTAAAGGATCAGTTGTACCATTAAAGTACACGGCAATGCTCGATGATGTTATGTGCAGCAGCTCTAATCATTTTCAACTCATGTTGCAGGATGGAAGAATTAACTATGAGGAGTTTGTGGTCATGATGAGGCAAGACAACTCAGAGATCATTGCAAACAGCAAACGAGAGTCATGTTGTTCATGACGCCGATTAGGCAATTCTGATGTTTAGTTGTCTCATTCCTGGAGGAGGAAAAGCAACCAAAGCTCATGATTCATTTCCTGGAGTAGTTGTCTGGCAGGGATAGATTCAGTAATGCTTGCAATTTCTGAGCATTTAGCCTGCTGCAAATAAAGCGGTCCGAACATGAGGCTGTTCCAGCATTTTGTGTGATTAGTACTGATGCCTTGTTGATTTTGGTCTTTAAGTAAAACTTTCCCCTATAACTGTGATTGGTCATCACCCAGTTTTCTTCCCTAACTAATTTGAACAGACTGGTTCTACTTGTAGTTTTATAAAAAAAGAAAATTGGTTCTTCGTTTGGCCTTTGTTCAGGTCTCAGGACCGTTTCACCCAGTTCCAATATGGTTGGCACTCCTTATGGTGGTGGTCTTATAGGTTTTTTTTTTTTTTTTTTTTTGGACACTGCATGCACCTTTAACATTTTTTTTATGAAAGAACCTGCACTTTAACATCGCTAGCTAATTTTTTAGTTTTACGTTACAACGGATTTGTGATTAATTTCCAGTCTAAGTTTATGACCGCTTCTGTACTTGGTCCGTATGGAGTCCTGATGACACGTCAGGCTGGTCAAGGAGCGAGTCTGCAGTTTTGACCACTCGGTCCGTGTAGATTAATAAGATAGACGTTGATTATACTTATTTTTTTAATCCAAACATACATATAAGTCGATTGTTATTTGGATGTAAATTAAATTTTTAGTTAAATTTAATAATAAAAATAAATACTAATTGCATTGTTTGAAGAATGGGAGTAAAATTTACTATTCAGATCGCATGTGTGGCACATATAACGAAAAGTGTAAGGCATGGTTATTAAATTTGTAAGATAAATAGGTATCCCGATCACTGATCTAACTAGATTTATATTAGAAATATTAAAAATTAAAACTATTTAAAATAAAAAAGATATTGTTGTGGTTCAAATCTGGCCCGAGGGTGATCACGCCCGAGGAGTCGAGGAAGCTGCTGGTGAGTGGAAGAAGAGGACGAGCGCCACCTCCCGTGCGGCGGCGGATCTGCACAATGCCTCACCGGTGGGGTTTCGGTGAGGGCCCTCCGACGCTCAAGTTAGAGTGGAGTTTAGTAGGCCCAACCAAAAGTTCCTTAGGTGTTACCTGACGGGGCTATTTATAATCCTTGTATGGGCGTCCAGGTGGCGGAAGTATGGCCCGTTTCCATCATGAGTGGGGATGGCGCGCAACCAGAGCTTGCTTGTGGCGCACGGTGCAGTCCGTTCTTGGGAACAGTGAAGTGAGGCGTTAACAGTCGTAGCAGGATATGGTCCCTGATTGATATGTCGTGGCGTGGCCGACAAGCAAAGCATGGTGTGGTGAGGCTACTGCAGGGCATGGCTGCAGCATGTGGACGACGAGGTCGGCCTTCTGGGGTCGGTCTCCTGGGCTCGGCCTTCTGAGCTCGACCTTCTGGCGTTGGCCTTCTGAGCTCGGCCTTCTGGGCTCGGCCTGCTGAGGTCGGCCTTCTGAGCTCGGCTTGGCTAAAATTAAGTAACTTATGCCGAAAAATAGGACGATCCATTTTTCCCCCCATCATTTGCCCCCCGACTTCCGAGTCCAAGTTGTCTTTTGGCTCGGGCAAAGGAAGTAGTCCAGTCGTTGATCATCCTGTAATATAACCAAATGTCTATGGAGATATATGTGCTGAATAAGGTGTATCTCTCGTGCAGTTGGAGTTAAGGGCTTTAGGCCGAGCTGTCCAAGCCAAGCTAAGCGACTCTGCTCTGAGGTCGACTTCAGCGGCCTTCTTTGGCTTGTGGCCGACTCAGCAGGGTGCCCCCACTTAGATCAGGGCGCGTCATCGTAGAAGGCGTCGAATGGCGTTGTATGTCGTCGAAATGGCGTCGAAGTGGCATCAAAATGGTGTTGAAGTGGCGTTGAATTGGCGCTGGATGTCATCGAAATGGCGTTGAATTGGTGTTGAATGTCCTCGAATTGGCGTTGAAATAGCGTCGAATTGGCGTTGAAATGGCGTCGAATGGCGTCGAATATGGCGTCGTTCACTTAGACGAGCTTGAGAACGGAAGAGCTCGATCACTTAGAGGAGCTCGAGAACGGAAGAGCTCGAGCACTTAGATGAGCTCTAGTATGGAAGAGCTCGAGCACTTAGACGAGCTCGAGAACGGAAGAATGCAGCTCGAGGGTAAGCATCACCCCAAGAACATAGACGAGGGGGGGCGATGTTGGAGATGGAGGTACCTTTTGGAGACATATTGATAGCTCCCGAGCTTCGAGATCCCTCAGGACTTGGCTCAGCACCGGCTGAGAGTCGTTGGAGGCTGTTAGGCAGCACGTGTTGAGCTCTGGGCCGCGCCGCTGCCCCTCGAGGGATTGACTCATCCATGATCCATTGAGGGAATGGAGACTCTATTGTAAAGTCAAGGTCGGCGTCTTGCTTCGGGCCTTGGTCTTGAAGCGTCTGTATCTGCCGCTCCAAGTCCTCGACTTTTCTGCCGAGCTCGGGTGGGGTTCCTGTTGCAGCTCGGCATGGGGCAGACCCCGCCTCGGATGGGTGCTCCCGTGCTCGAGGCATCAGGCTTCGACGCGAGCTCTTAGGATAATGGATGCGCGACAAGCCCTCCCGAGCTCGGTGGGAGCTTCTGTGGTGGCGACGTTCTACAGAAAAATGATGTTGCGAGCGACGTCCTGAGGACTCATGCTCGTGAGGAGGGAGTAGAGGCTGATCTTCTACTTGCTGTAGGCCTTGAACGGCCGCAGTGAGTGCTTGGACTTGTTGGACAAGCAGGTTGAACTGCTCTAGTTGGACTTGAAAAATTTGGTCCGTCGGTTCTGCAAGGGATGGACTTTGGAGCGAGTTGCTGAGAGGTGGTGCCTGGCTCCTCGATGCATTTGAAGCTCCTTAACCCCTCAACTTCATGATCACGACTCAGGCCCTTCCTCTAGCACCAAAAATGTTGTGGATCAAATCTGGCCCGAGGGTAACCACGCCGGAGGAGTCGAGGGAGCTGCCGGTGAGTGGAAGAAGAGGACGAGCGCCACCTCCCGCGCGGCGGCGGACCTGCACAAAGCCTCACCGATGGGGTTCCGGTGAGGGCCCTCCAACGCCCAAGTTAGAGTGAAGTTTAGTAGGCCCAGCCAAAAGTCCCTTAGGTGTTACATGACGGAGCTATTTATAGTCCTGGTAGGGGCGTCCAGGTAGCAGAGGTATGGCTCGTTTCCATCATGAGTGGGGATGGCGCGCAATCAGAGCTTGCTTGTGGCGCACGGTGCAGTCCGTTCTTGGAAATGGTGAGGCGTTGACAGTCGTAACAGGGTATGGTCCCTGGTTGATATGTCGTAGCATAGCTGGCAAGCAAAGCATGGTGTGGTGAGGCTACTGCAGGGCATAGCCGCAGCATGTGGACGACGAGGTCGGCCTTCTGAGGTTGGCCTTCTGGGCTCGGTTTTCTGGGATTGGCCTTCTGAGTTCGGCCTTCTGAGTTCGGCCTTTTGAGGTTGGCCTTCTGAGTTCGGCCTTCTGAGGTTGGCCTTCTGAGCTCGGCCCTCTGGGATTGGCCTTCTAGGCTCGGCCCTCTGGGTTGGCCTTCTGAGCTCGGCCCTCTGGCGTCGGCCTCTTGAGCTCGGCCTTTTGAGGTTGGTCTTCTAAGTTTGGCCTGCTAAGCTCGGCCTTCCGGGTTGGCCTGCTGAGCTCGGCCTTTCGGGTTGGCCTGCTGAGCTCGGCCTTCTGAGCTCAGCTTTCTGAAGGTCGGCCTTCTGAGCTCGGCCTTTCGGGTTAGCTTTTTCAGGTCGGCCTTCTGAGCTCGGCCCTCTGAGCTCGGCCTTCTGAGCTCAGCTTGGCCAAAATTAGATGACTTATGCCGAAAAATAAGACGATCCATTTTGCCCCCCGTCAGATATATAATATAAATAATTTTTTATCAAATGCCACCGATATTCTTTAACCACTGTATAAATAAAAATAATTATAAATTATCTATTTTAAAGAGCTTGTAAGAAAAATTAAATATAAATGTAAATATATTATTAATAATTTTTGAATAGAATATCATAAAAATAAAATAAAATATATTCAATTTTCATTTTTATTAAAAAAGAAAAAAAATATACTTGTATAAAAAATAGTGATTAAATATGGATATCAAAATGCACATTAAATGACTATTTAATGATGTGGATATATTTTAAATAAGTAGAATAAACTGGCTATATAAAACAAACAAAACCGATTGTTGTAGCTTGACGGATGAACACTAGTCAGTCATTCGTCCCTGGTTCTTGGAAAAGCGCTGGGATAGTAATAAAGCAAAAGGTGAAAATGTATCAAACGGTGATCCAACCCTTTGGGTTGTTTATCGAGAAAGGATATTCACACTTTTTGCATGGTGATTGACTGGTTAAATGGACAATCTTATATTACCCATCCTCTAACTAGCATTGTCTTAGACATTTTTTTTTTGAACTGGATATCCAGATTTGGAACTTAAAAATCCTTAAAACCTAACCATATCCAAATCCAGCAAGATTTATAAGTAGATACCGTAATCTATATGTGGATCCGATCGGACACCAAAATTTTTATCGGAATCCAATGTGTATCCGATATCTGAATCTCTACTCCGACCTCTTTTCCTCGTACGCTTTCCACTCCTAAGGAGACATCGCGTGGCTAGGTTTTCTTCCTCAACCTTCCATCGGGGGGCATCTCATGATGACCTTCATAGGCTACAGGTGAAGCTCAGGTAGCTTAATATGCTGGAGAAATAAGTTATAACACTTACCGAGGACAAATGACACAAATGGATTTTGGTTTTAATGGCTTCAAAAAAGAGGTCAACAGGTCTTCCAGTACACTAACGTATCCATGCTTTCAGAACCGACCAACTCAGAAACATCCGTCACTGCTAGGACAGATCGGTAGACAGAGTGGGCTGAAGACTGCTCAAAAAAATGGAGACACAGTATAAGCCTGTTAGGACAAAGGAGTCCCCTTCAAGGCTAAAAGGTACATTAGTTGAAGGGAATGTAGCTAGACAATAACTCTCTGTCAATTAAACTAAACAATAACTACAATGAAAATACTGTCTTCTTGCCAAATGGGAAACATCTGAACACAATAAAGTTAGAAACTCTTGAAAAGCATACCTAAAAAAGAAACTAAATTAATCTGTGCAGCTGCCCTGTATCCAGATCCTTTGATTCTGTTAATTAAATCATCTAGAAGGTTTTTTACTCTTCTTGCGGAATTGGTATCTGAACTGCAGCTTCTAAATCAATTTTAAAAGCATAAACGTGCCAAAAGGCCTTTAATGCAGCATCCCAACACCCCAAATGAATATAGGCTTCAAATATAACTAAATCTGTAGAAATAGATATGCACGACTTGAGCCAGCTTTAATACAAGTACAGATCCTCAAGAATTAGACTACGATGTCTTGGCTGTTTCTGGCATCTTGATAGAGTAATTCAAGCCTCTTTACAATAATGAAATATCACACAAAAATAGTCCTATGATTTGCAACACCTCGTCAACTAGGGCATGCTGCAAAAGACCTAGAGATATAGAGTGACAAAGCAGCCACACAACTATAACCAGTTAATAGATAAATACATCCAGCAATCACAGAAAGTTGTACAGAGTGCACTGACAACGTCACCAATTAGGCCTATTTGCAAAAAACATTCAACCAAGCAAATCTGGCAGGTCGAGTGCGTTGGTTGGTGAAGAAAACCATCACAAGACAGAAGCCTTTCTTGGCTTTAAGGATTTGTTTTTGGCAAAAAATGCTGACAGCAAGCTCTTACTGCGAACAGGAGGCCGATAAATTTGAAGCCGTCCAGGGTTGTCAAAGGATCTGAACGTGATTAAAGGTTTTGAAGGCTCCACAGGATCCTGACAAGAAATAAAACAGCTACTCATAAGATGCAGTGGTAGCTTTCCACCATAGGGAGCTTACCTCCAGTAGAAACATAGATTTTGTTATGTAATCACAGAAGTAATAGCAGTTAAATCGGCAGCACCTCCTATTCTTCCCTTCTCTTATGTAAGATAATTCACAGTACATCACTTTGAGAATTATGCCCCAGGCCAATCTAACAAGCATGGACAAGCGAACTTTCTACTTGTACAATGCTTGAGTTACAGAAAGCAAAAAAGATAAGCATTGCTTTGAGACAACTGCTCATTTCGTGCACAGAAGTATCTACGTGCGAAACATATCGAACGTATGCATAATTTAACACACAGCAATGCACGTGCAGATATAAAGCATAGCTTACAAAATGAAATTGCAAGTTAATTTATTATCTTGTAATATTTCAGCAAAAGATGAGAAAAATGTCATATTATCCAACTTTAGCTAATTAAATTTTAAGAGACATGAAATGTGAATGCCAAAGAATTTCTACACCAGTTCATCAATATTTCCTTTTTCTCATGATAAATTAGGAAATTCCATATTCACTTTATAGAACGGTGCTTGGGCTGACAAGCACAATGGTGCAAGTTCGAGTCCTAAGGCAGCCCCTTTGTGCAAAAATTAAAAAAAGGGCCAAAAATTAGGTCAGTCCCCAATCTGCCCCTCTCAGGACACCAGATTGCTGGGACCATAACAGAGTAAAGGGCCTCACCTGCACTTTAGGATATGCTTTGTAATAAATCTTTTACATAAAGAAGTGGAGCATCTACTTCATTGGCTAAATGGTCAAGTAAAAGCAAGATAATACTAAGACAACTTGGATGGAGACCATGAGAAAGGATTTAGCTGATCTAGTAGTGATAAGGAATGCAGCTTTCAGTGAAGATGATGGGCAGCAAGGACTAGTAACTGCAAGCAATTAGAGTAAGTAATGTTCCCATTGTTTACAATGACTTTCTTCCCGTGAATACGAACTTTTGCAAATGTAGTAAAAAACAAATTCCCTCAATAATAGATTTGCAAAACGAAACTTATTGCAGTGGTTAACTTTTTACCCTAATGCCAAACGAGTGCAAAGCTGTATAAGAAGTGGGATTTGAACTGGCTGACCGAAGATGAGTTGATAAGGGCATTGGCGCAGCAGCGTCTTCTGCATCTGAAATTTACATGAATTCAAAATAAAACATTTGTCACATACAAATATTGAAAATAGCTCCAAAGCTATGCAGCTATCGATACACATAATATAAGAAGAAACAAAGCGACATATTAAGTTGAAAGCTTCCAAATGGACGATACTCAAAAGATGGAAGACTTCAGAAGTTATCTTAGGAGCTTTAGCATCTCCAGTGCTGCACCCAGAGAAAAAAAATCCTTTTAGCTCAGAGATAAAAAAAAAGAACCATTTATTTGGGGTTTCTGTATCCTTAATAAATCAATAGGAACAGGGATGAGAGGATAAAAGAAAAAGCTGCATAAGCTTGCCCTGATACTTCACGAGGTGCTCCATCTGATGCAGAGTTGGTCTCAGAGGCTAGAAGCCAGGAAAGAGTTTTTGATGCAGGGCTGCCTTTAAGCCAATCAACATGATATAGAGCATGAATACACAAATATATGGAGAGACACAATAGAAATAATTGAAAGAGCATCAAGTGCAGATACCCAGCACCTGGAGGATCAGGACGAGGTTTTGCTTGAACATGAATTAAATTGGCATCAATCTGTAGTTGTGAACAACTCTGCATCCTTCTGCTGACAGAATCTAGCTTGGGAATTGAAATGAGAAGTTAAAAATATACTTCCTCGTCATTTCTTCAAAGAAGATATAATCAGTTGTTACTCCTACCTGGTAAAATGTAATGTTTGTGATGTCTTGCAGTATTTGTGAACATTCGCTGCTGCCTAAGACCCTCTTTATCAGTGTATGTTTGGCAAGTAAGAATTTGCTGAAAACAAGACAGTAACATTAGTTTCCATCCAAGATATTTTAAGGGAAAGTTCATGCTATTATAGAATACTTGCCTGGTTCAGACATGAAATCTTTAGCTCCGCAGTTGAAACATCCAATGTTTGCTGTTCAAACAGGTCTGTCAACTTGTAAGCAACAGTACCAAGGTGATCTACTGCATTGACAATGGCTTGAACAGCATAATCTTTCAGATTATCCAGTACCCTAATAAAAATATGTAGTTCCATTTTCACACTAAAGCAAGCGAAATGTGCATTTGGAAATCTAGATATTTAACACAAATTCAATAGATGATTATCGTGGCAGCACCACCATGATTTCAGATATCATTCAAATATTATATGCACGTGAAATATTCTGAATTTTGCAAAAACACTGCAGAATCCAAAGAAATGTATGTCTTTCAGTTCAATCATAAAATTCAACAGTACTTGTGATTGCCAACCATGTTTAGATTTATGTTTTGAAAATTATTGGTCATTTTGCTTATCCATCACAAATAAGAGAAAAGGCTATATTCTCACAAATGAGTGACATTATGTTAGTTCAAGAGAATTCAGATGATTCTAAATTTTTGTTGCAGATCAGTGAGTCTATGTTAGTCCAAGAGAAATATTATGCAACCAGAGGTAAGAGACTTGATCAATGCAGTGATCCAGAGACAATGAAGCACTTTGTTGCATGGATTCTTTTATTAGCAGCTTGTCTTGGAATGACATAAACACTCATTATTCTCAAAATTTACGTTGTAGAATTCTGAACTTGCATTCCTAGGACTTTTCTTATACCAAAATTTAGAAATTTGTATTCTGAGGCCAAATAAAGTTTAGTTTTTATGTCAATGCCATCAATTAGAATTACATAATTCTGTTATCAGTCCAAAAAATTCAATTGCCATACTTCTGGTGTCATACTCCCTGATGCCATAACAAAAGCAAACATACCACTCAATAACTAGAGGGAGATTTAACTATGTATCAATAGAGAGTATAATTTTAACCATAGTATACAGGCTAGTATGCTTTTGTAACTAAAGAACCTTGTTATACACATTTCTTTGATCTATAATTGTCACACTAAAACTTTTATAGCATATTTCTTGTAAAAATTGCTGTCCATAGCATTATTTTTCTGAAAACTGTTGGTTTGTAGTTTAAAGCCCTCATATGGATTATGATGTTTTCAGTGACTTCTACTGGAAGTAGAAATGCATGAATGAGCTATACATGATGTATGATGTATCTATTAAAATAAAAAATGAATATGAATGTTTAAAATGCACTTATTCACATTATTAAACAGCCCAAAAAGTTCAATTTAAAAGTTGAGCACAACCCAATCTTTTTGAAGTATTTGCCCTCAAGGGTGCATATATTTTGCGCCTATAGATGCTACTTGCAGTTTACAATTCATTTATTAAGTCGGCATCATTTTTT
The DNA here is from genome assembly GCF_051530095.1 of Phoenix dactylifera. Classification (NCBI taxonomy): domain Eukaryota; kingdom Viridiplantae; phylum Streptophyta; class Magnoliopsida; order Arecales; family Arecaceae; genus Phoenix; species Phoenix dactylifera. The sequence goes on along the minus strand of NC_143190.1, from coordinate 60,584,392 downwards.
GAGGAAAATTGCATCAGAATCAGTATGTGCTTTATAAAATATGTGTATAAAAGGAGTACTAATATATATGAGAACCATCTGCCAACCAAAAACAATGCCAACTACATTTTCTTCATTATAGAACATCCTTCACAGTATTTCAGATCCAAACATAACTTTGAAATGCCACTAGAAAATAACAGTTAAATTTACGTTTTTGAATAAGTTTACATGCTTGAGGAGACCTTGATTAGAGAACATCACTTCAGGTGGGACAGTGCTGACAGAAAATGTTTTCTGCAGATTTCAAAGAGGAAAATCATGCATTGTACATTAAATCCCAAGAGTTCGCGTATTTCCTTGGACTGGAAACATCAAAAAATTGCATATTCAATTCCCATGGTATTCACAGGTTGGTCTCTGATATCATACCAATGCAAGTAGAGGGAAGGGTGGAGCATGATAGGTTATAGAAGATAAAGAACGATAGAATGTTCGATTACAGTATACCTATCAATTTCACAACCAGATCCAATCCAAAAATTGATGCTTAATCTTGAGATTGTGCATTGCAACATCTATATTCAATTGCATGCTGATCACGATGTTTTTCAAATATAAAAACATAAATGGCATCTTGATGAACAGCAAACACTTGTCAACATGGTTAGCCTAGTAAATATTCTTCCAATCCTGGAACTAGAAGGCAGGCATAATACTTATAATTCATGCATATAATTTTTTTCATGACGGAATGCAGATAAAGTATCAATACAACTACTTATAAAGGAAATTCGTGCAACAAGAAATCTTACATCTGTTTCTGTTCATTGTGAAGGTAAGACTTTTCACAATACTCAGCAGCAGAGTAAAGCTGAGGCCTCAAGTTCTTCAGTTCCTGCACCCAGTCAATAACAACAGCATATACCATTCAAATAGTACATAAACAGAATAAAGACATAATAAAATAATTTTTAAAAAAAAGAAGGACAGCATTAATAATTTTTAAGACTGTTTAAGATATTAAAAAAAGATCGCCTAAAGACATAATAAATAAAATACATGACACCGCATACATGGGAAAGCCAAGAAACAAGAAATGATACCATAAAAATTTACATACAACTCCATGGCTCGTTCTTGCAGCTATCTCCTATTCAAGAGGAAACCAATCTTTGACCCATCCATAACTATATAAAGGACAAGATTCCAAGACCAATTACCCTTTTTAAATCGTCCAATCTAAAAATCAATGAGGCGTTGGGAATAACCTGAGATCTGAAGAGAAATCTTATTTGCTATTGAGTCACAAAAAATGGAGCCCTGAGCTCCAAAAAGAGTTTGTCCCAAGGAGGAATTCATTAATAAATACCAGGAAAATAAATGCAAATAGAAAAAGAAGCAAAGAAACCCTAGAAACAATTGAAATCGAACTGGCAAGAAAAGGTCGGAAGATCCGAAGCAAAGAACAGATAAAACCCGATCAGATCTGGGGGTTTAAAAAAAAAAAAATAAATCAGATCGAGAGAGAAGCAGGGAACCTGCAAGGCCTTGACGAAGCTCTTGCTCCTCTCCATGGATACCTCGTCGAAGGTCATGGCCGCGTTCTCCGGCCGCCATTGCTGCATTCTTGTCCCGCCGCTACCAAACCCGCGATCTGGCCAACCCCGAGAAAAAGAAGGGAAGTAGAGCCAGTTAAGTGGGCTTCATTAATCTAATCTTAGGCTGGAATTTTCCTTTTCCCCCTTTTTTTGTGGGAATTGTGAAGAGAGTTTTTATGGAGGAAGAAAGAGGAATGGGAGGAGAAGGAAGTCAAGTCGAAGCAGTACCGGGAAGAGGTTTTAAGATTTTCACGGGCAAGAAAAATAAAATATTTTGGGGCCCCAATCCTGCTACCAAAATGATTCCATTACTATTGTTATCTCACAGACCGATGAATTAGAGCCAATTATTTCGTGCCATATGGTGTGGATCTCATGGTTGGACCACATGTGGCTTTATTGAAAAGATGGAGATGGCGATGGCAATGAGAGGGTGGTGGGGTTGGTTTGGTTGATGAGGCATTGATTAAGTGGTGGACCGTCGACTGAACACTGGGTACGGTCGGAGAAACCGAGCGGCTCGGCGCCGCGAAGGATTTTATCGTGCGGTTTGGATTCCGGTTTAAAATCCAAGGCTGCCGCGAGGAATGGGATCACGCGAAAAAAATGTTGGATCTTCTTTAGCTACATCAATCACCCTGCACATATCGCAAAGCATTCTAAACTTTTTTTAATGTATTTATTTGTATAAATCCAAAAACGATTTGTGGTACGATCCATTGATAGGGGTGGCAATCGGGTCAGGTTGGGTCATAAACGGGTCGGGTCACATGCAGGTCGGGTCAGAAAATCATAAACCTGAACCCGATCTGTTTATTAAACAGGTCAGAAATTACAACCTGAACCTAATCTGTTTATTAAACAGGTAATCCGATCCGACCCGTTTAACCTATTTAATAAACAGGTAACCTGTTTACCCAAACCGACCCGACCTGTTTAACCTGTTTGCCTAACCTGACCCGTTTAACCTGTTTAGACATGTTTCATCTGCCCAATCCAACCTGTTTAACCTGCCCAACCCGACTTGTTTAGACCTGTTTAGACTCGTTTAACCTGTTTAGACCTGTTTAACCTGCCCAACAGTTAAACGGGTTAAACGGGTCAGACATCTAAAATCCGTATCCGACCCAATTAATAAACAGGTTAAACAGATCGACCTGTTTACGACCCAAACCTGTTTAGGCCAAACCCAAACCTGTTTATGGCGGGTCGAACACGGGTCGGATTGGCGGGTCGGGTCATATTTTGCCACTCCTATCCATTGGTAGAGATGTGCGAAAAAAAAAGGTGAATCTTTTTTTATTCTTGTGAAAAATACAACCCCGATCCAAGAAGATACTAATTCTAATGGGCAATTATCAACCTCAAATGTGTCAAATGGCATCTGAAATTTTGGGTGGTATTTACTTAGCGAGTACACGTGCAATGATAAAATATTTTTTATGTAAAAATATATTTATTTTAAAATGATATATATATATATATATGTATATTAATTTATATGTTTAATGCATAATTTTTTTTGATAATAGAAATCTAGTTGTAGTAAAGAGAGTTTTGAATAAGTGAAATTTTTAATAAAAAATAGATTAAGAAACTTTTATTTCACCCAAATTCTAGAAAGGTTGTATTTTTTGTCTCTGGGATGGGAAAAAGATTCTTGTTACTCTAAAATTTATTATATGGCATATTTAATTTTTTAATAATTTTTATAATTTGTTTTTAGATTATGGAGAGTATAGAACTTTCTCTCTCCTTCCGTTTAATAGATATATAGAGATATAATGGCATAAAGGGTGGCTAATTAGTAACTAAGCCTTGAAAACGACATCACCTTTGGTCTCACCATGTCTATAAAATTGATTGGTTGATTGCGTGATTATACAATAGCATCATTGAATTCGGTTATTTATTTTATGGATGACTCGACAAAGCCTGTGTCAACAACATGCTATGTTTTATTATTTGTACAATATAATTTAAAAAAAGAATAAAGAATATATTCATTAGAGCACATATTATTAGATGGGCTTGAGTATTACACTTGATAGGTGTCCCTCGAGTGACAAAAATGAAGAGTTTAGATGCATGCACACGCATGGAAGGCAATGTAGCAATATTTTTTATAGAATGACAAAACCAAAATCAAGTTGGCTATTGGCCAATGAAAAGTACGTAGCATGTTTGGTATTACCTACAAAAAATATTTTTACACCTTTTTTATTTTAAATATTTAAAATTAAAAAAATTAGAATAAGCTAAAAAACTTTGTTCATAGTTTCTTTAACTTGTTTCAAAGCAGAAGCGACCTCGATAAACCTGCAAGCGAATTTTGCACATAAGTAAATACTGCAATTCTTATACAAACTTGTGATCCATGGAAATGCAACTCAAATGTCCATGTAATGCTGCCAATTTTGTGCTGATATATTTGTCACACTGCATGCTTCTTGAAACTTATATTGATCCAGACTATAATTCTTGAGATACACTAGTACTGGTAGAGGATTTCTTTAATTAAAAAAAAAAGAAAGACGTATGAACTTGCAGAGTAAGAACTCGTCCAAAGATGATCCCATGACAACCATTCTATCTCCCTCGGCGGATCCTTTGACGTGTGGGGTTTGGGACCGTGCGGGCGGGCCAACACTTACTGGAGTCCAGCTAGCACTTACTGGCCTCGGCTCATCTACACCTGTGGGTTGGCAGCTAAACATTCATGACGCCATAAATAATAGGACAAAAACTCCACCAAATCCGTGCGGGGAACTTGCTCAGCGGTCCATTTATTGACCGAACTTTAACATTAAATCCCTGTTGACCGGTTGTTTAACAACCGGTCCATATATATTTCAACATTGCTTTATGGGACAAAAATGCCCCCGCCTCTCCCATTCCCACCGAAGAAGGAGAAGAAAAAGGCAGCCGCCGGCCACGGCCCACCCCCTCCCGCGCCTGCCGCCGGCCACAGCCCGCCCCCTCCCGCACCCGCTGCCCCCTTCCGCGCCGCCGGAAATACCTCCGCCCCCACGGTGGGGAGGTGCCAAAGAAGAGGAGTCGCTGCCCCCCCGGTGGCCCCATCCTGCGGCCGCCACCGTCCGATCCCCTTCCGTAGCTGCCGGCCTCGCGAGAGGAGAAGGAAGAAGAAAGAAGGAGAAGGAAAGAAGAGAAGAAAAAAAAAAAAAATGAAAGAAAAAGAAGAAATAAAATAAAATAAAAATAAAAATAAAGTTAACTGTGTTCCTAGACAAGTTAACTGTGTTCTCAGACAACTTAACTGTGTTCACAGACTTGGAGTCGACCTCTGCTCATCTGGAGTCGACCCCTTAACAGCATGAGTCGACCCCTGCTCACCTGGAGTCGACTCTCAGGCTTTCCTAGACAAGTTAACTGTGTTCACAAGTTAACTGTGTTCCTAGATAACTTAACTATGTACCTAGACAACTGTGTTCCTAGACAAGATAACTGTGTTCCCAAACAATTTAACTGTGTTCCTAAACAACTGTGTTCCTAGACAAGTTAACTGTGTTCCGAGACAACTTAACTGTGTTCCCAGACAAGTTAACTGTGTTCCTAGACAACTTAACTGTGTTCCCAGACAAGTTAACTGTGTTCCCAAACAACTTAACTGTGTTCCTAGACAACTGTGTTCCTAGACAAATTAACTGTGTTCCTAGACAAGTTAACTGTGTTCCCAAACAACTTAACTGTATTCTTAGATAACTGTGTTCCTAAACAACTTAACTGTGTTCACAGACAACTTAACTGTGTTCCTAGACAACTTAACTGTGTTCCCAGACAAGTTAACTGTGTTCCCAAACAACTTAAATGTGTTCCTAGACAACTATGTTCCTAGACAAATTAACTGTGTTCCTAGACAAGTTAACTGTGTTCCCAAACAACTTAACTGTATTCTTAGATAACTGTGTTCCTAAACAACTTAACTGTGTTCACAGACAACTTAACTGTGTTCCTAGACAACTGTGTTCCTAGACAAGTTAACTGTGTTCCCAAACAATTTAACTGTGTTCCTAAACAACTGTGTTCCTAGACAAGTTAACTGTGTTCCTAGACAACTTAACTGTGTTCCCAGACAAGTTAACTATGTTCCTAGACAACTTAACTGTGTTCCCAGATAAGTTAACTGTGTTCCCAAACAACTTAACTGTGTTCCTAGACAACTGTGTTCCTAGACAAATTAACTGTGTTCCTAGACAAGTTAACTGTGTTCCCAAACAACTTAACTGTATTCTTAGATAACAGTGTTCCTAAACAACTTAACTGTGTTCACAGACAACTTAACTGTGTTCCTAGACAACTGTGTTCCTAGACAAGTTAACTGTGTTTCCAAATAATTTAACTGTGTTCCTAAACAACTGTGTTCCTGACAAGTTAACTGTGTTCCTAGACAACTTAACTGTGTTCCCAGACAAGTTAACTGTGTTCCTAGACAACTTAACTGTGTTCCCAGACAAGTTAACTGTGTTCCTAAACAACTTAACTGTGTTTCCAGACAAGTTAACTGTGTTCCCAAACAACTTAACTGTGTTCCTAGACAAATTAACTGTGTTCCTAGACAAATTAACTGTGTTCCTAGACAAGTTAACTGTATTCCCAAACAACTTAACTGTATTCTTAGATAACTGTGTTCCTAAACAACTTAACTGTGTTCACAGACAACTTAACTGTGTTCCCAGACAACTTAACTGTGTTCCCAGACAAGTTAACTGTGTTCCCAAACAACTTAACTGTGTTCCTAGACAAATTAACTGTGTTCCAAGACAAGTTAACTGTGTTCCCAAACAACTTAACTGTATTCTTAGATAACTGTGTTCCTAAACAACTTAACTGTGTTCACAGACAACTTAACTGTGTTCCTAGACAACTGTGTTCCTAGACAAGTTAACTGTGTTCCCAAATAATTTAACTGTGTTCCTAAACAACTGTGTTCCTGACAAGTTAACTGTGTTCCTAGACAACTTAACTGTGTTCCCAGACAAGTTAACTGTGTTCCTAGACAACTTAACTGTGTTCCCAGACAAGTTAACTGTGTTCCTAGACAACTTAACTGTGTTCCCAGACAAGTTAACTGTGTTCCCAAACAACTTAACTGTGTTCCTAGACAAATTAACTGTGTTCCTAGACAAGTTAACTGTGTTCCCAAACAACTTAACTGTATTCTTAGATAACTGTGTTCCTAAACAACTTAACTGTGTTCCTAGACAACTTAACTGTGTTCCCAGACAAGTTAACTGTGTTCCCAAACAACTTAACTGTGTTCCTAGACAAATTAACTGTGTTCCTAGACAAGTTAACTGTGTTCCCAAACAACTTAACTGTATTCTTAGATAACTGTGTTCCTAAACAACTTAACTGTGTTCACAGACGACTTAATTGTGTTCCTAGACAACTGTGTTCCTAGACAAGTTAACTGTGTTCCTAAACAACTGTGTTCCTAGACAAGTTAACTGTGTTCCTAGACAACTTAACTGTGTTCCCAGACAAGTTAACTGTGTTCCTAGACAACTTAACTGTGTTTCCAGACAAGTTAACTGTGTTCCCAAACAACTTAACTGTGTTCCTAGACAACTGTGTTCCTAGACAAATTAATTGTGTTCCTAGACAAGTTAACTGTGTTCCCAAACAACTTAACTGTATTCTTAGATAACTGTGTTCCTAAACAACTTAACTGTATTCACAAACAACTTAACTGTGTTCCTAGACAACTGTGTTCCCAGACAAGTTAACTGTGTTCCCAAACAATTTAACTGTGTTCCTAGACAAGTTAACTGTGTTCCTAGACAACTTAACTGTGTTCCCAGACAAGTTAACTGTATTCCTAGACAACTTAACTGTGTTCCCAGACAAGTTAACTGTGTTCCCAAACAACTTAACTGTGTTCCTAGACAACTGTGTTCCTAGACAAATTAATTGTGTTCCTAGACAAGTTAACTGTGTTCCCAAACAACTTAACTGTATTCTTAGATAACTGTGTTCCTAAACAACTTAACTGTGTTCACAGACAACTTAACTGTGTTCCTAGACAAGTTAACTGTGTTCCTAGACAAGTTAACTGTGTTCCTAGACAAGTTAACTGTATTCCCAAACAATTTAACTGTGTTCCTAGACAAGTTAACTGTGTTCCTAAACAAATTAACTGTGTTCCTAGACAACTTAACTGTGTTCCCAGACAAGTTAACTGTGTTACCAAACAACTTAACTGTGTTCCTAAACAACTGTGTTCCTAGACAACTTAACTGTGTTCACAGACAACTTAATTGTGTTCCTAGACATGTTAACTGTGTTCCTAGACAAGTTAACTGTGTTCACAGACAACTTAACTGTGTTCATAGACCTGGGGTCGACCCCTGCTCACCTGGAGTCGACTCTCTCAGGCTTTCCAGAGAGCTGTTTTTTTGCCTGATTTCAGGGGTCGACTCCAGCTCTTTAGGGGTCGACCCCAGCTCTTCAGGGGTCAATAATTTTCTAATAACACTTAACTGTGTGCACAGTCGAAATAACTGTGTTCTGGGGTAGAATAAGTGTGTTCCGGGATGATTTAAATATGTTCCAAGCTTATTTAACCGTGTGTCATGTTAGATTAAGTGTGTTCCAAACTTATTTAATTGTTCCAAGCTTATTTAACTTTATTTTTATTTTTTCCTTTTTTTCTTCTTTTTTTTCTTTTTTTTTCTTCTCTTCTTCCCTTCTTCTTCTTTCTTCTTTTTTCTCCTTCCGCGAGCTGGCGGCACACAGTTAAGTTGTCTGCGAACACAGTTAACAGGACTGTGCACACAGTTAAGTGTTCTTAGAAAATTGTTGTAGAAGTGAGCGAGTCGACCCAAGATTCTCACGAGTCGACCCCAGCAGAGCAGGAGTCGACCCCAGTTCAAACTTTTTTCTTTTCTTTTTCTTTTTTTTCTTCTCTTCTTCCCTTCTTCTTCTTTCTTCTCTTCCCGCGAGGCCGGCGGCGCCGGAAAGGGGCTGGGCCACGGCGGACGCTGGAGGAGGGCGGGTCGTGGCCGGCGACAGCCACAGGACGCGGGACGGCGCCCTTCTTCCTCTTCTTCGGCACCTTCCCACCATAGGGGCTGGGGCGGAGGCATTCCCAGCGGCGCGGCCGCGGGAGGGGGCTCGGGAGGAGGCGAGCCGGGCCGGCGGCGGCCGTGGGAGGGGGCAGGCCGCGGTCGGCAGCAGCCGCGGCTGGGAGATTACAGTTTGGAAAGTCTCTGAAATTCTTCTTCTTCGGAAGGATGGGAGATCATGAGGGAAGGGGCATTTTCGGTATCTTATTTCAAAATAAAAGAGGCTCAGGGACCGGGAATTACAGTTTGGAAAATTTCTGGACCGGTTGTTTTAGATTTAATTAACAAGGACTTTTTGTTACAGTGGAGTCTTTAGAGGGATGGGAAAGTCAATTCCCCAATCCGTGCCAATCGAATTGAGCTGCTGCCGAGCCCAGCCAAGTTTTTTTTTTTTTTTTTGGTGAAAAAATAGGCGGAAAGGGAGAGGGACAGAACCCCTCTCTCTCCCATCAGAATATTCGATGCGGATCGCAAGTTTCCGCATATTCTTTTCAATTCGTGGGAAATTTCACTAGGCTATTCACGTATGAGTACGTCACTCCAGCGCCATCTCAGTACTGATTGAAAAAAAAAGTATATTCATACAGAGCCATTCGGACATAGAGTATGCGGTTCTCTGATTTAATCGATGTCCGCGTATTTCGAATCCGAACAACTCAGATAGAGTCCAAATCTTCCTTACCACTAGGCTATCATGCATCTTGGTGCTTCCCCCTTTCTAAAGATGCCAGTCCAAAGTTTCCGTTGACGAAATATGGAGCATCTCTTGGCAAAGAGATCATCATCATCACTCCGGCGCGGCAACTGTGGTCCCCTCTCTCTTTACGATGGAGATTAACCAATTATATAGGGTCCTGAGAACTACAGGAGTCTGCCTTTTAGCAGAAGCTGCCACATGCGCTCATAATCCTGTCTCGTGGCACCAGATGGTTGGATGGTTCAATCGCGCCATGGATGTCCACATCAATAAACGGCAATCGGATGCAGTCAGATCAGGTAAAAATCGGATTAGATGTGAATCAAATTAGATAGGAATTGAACTAGAAATTAATTTTTTTCTTTCTTTTGAAACTTTCCTCTCATCGTATGGTCTAAGAGAGATCCTAATGGTGACACATTCTCGCTTTTATTTCGGAAAAATTAAAAACCAACACATCTAGCAGCCATGACATAGTGGCCACCACCGTCACTGTAATCGTTACCATTTCCGCCGCCACCATTGTCCACCATTATTTCTTTCTTTCTGCTGGCATCACGTGGTCCACGGTATAATGGTTGCGGTGGCGGAGAGGTGCCGGCGGTGGCGGAGTTGGTTCATGGAGGATGGCGAGTACATCGGTCCATGGGGGATGGGCGAATAGCGCGGTGGAGTGAGTCCTTTTTTGATTCTGTTTGGCGACAAACCAGGTTCTGCCGTGTGGGTCCACTCCGAGCCTGGCTGGTTCTTTAAGAGGTAGTGGCTTTACTCGGTTTCCCATGGCACAGCTCTTGAACACTCTTCAAACATCTCAAAGCGAGTAGTGGACGATCCAACAATAGATTTGAGTGAAAGAAGGTGAATTCTTCCTTCATGCGAAAGGGTAGAGGTGATCTCAAGGTTCACCTATACGGCGGGAGCCTGGTCCGAGCTTGGTCCAGCTGATCCTTTTCCCAATATGGCGAGTTCCACTCCCACCCATGGTGCTCTAACTTGAGCTTGGGCTCATGAAAGCAGGAAGACTAGGCCAGATTTCTTATTTAAGCCCAAACATAATACATAAACAGTCCAGCCTATTTGACTGCTAAAGTACAATATTGTCTTGATTTAATGCCTAAGTACTATTGTAATCATATGCATGAAATCTCAGCGTAACCAATTTTATCTCAATTTTTGCTATACCTTATGCTACATCATGCATGTCTATATCACATGTGGGCGGAGTCAAGCTGAACCCAAGTGACTGCAAGAACATATTTCTTAGCTATTTTGCTCAACATCAAAATAACCTTTCTTTTCTTTTTCTTTTTTTCTCATACCGAGCAGCCGAACTCTCAAGATTGTGGTTCAAAATACTCAAACTATTTGTAGGAAACGCAGTAATTGTACTTTTTAAACATTTCCGGTGCTTGCTACATTCTCTGGAGAAAGATGTATCTACACGTACAACCAGTACGTCCACGGTGCTCAAAAGGAGGTTACAACAATGGAAGAACAGAGAGCAGGAGCCCAGCGATCGGAACAAGCAGTCGGAGAATTCCAGATCTATGAGTTGGAGCATGGGAGCTGAGTCTGGTAGGTGGCCTGCGATTGGTCCTCGACGACAGATGCTTCGTCTTGCGGTCGCTAATACTAGCGCTCGCAGCTCCGACCACCACCTTTTTGGTCTGTGGCTCGCAATAACTAATGCCCGACATCGAATCAATGCCCTCAGACCTTCCATTACTCGCATCATAACAAAGCCCCGAGTTGTTATAGACCTTCAGCTTACTCCCCATCCTCCATAGCATCTCCCTACTGAAAGGAATTGGCCCCGACAGCCGGTTATCATTCAGCTTCAATTCACTGAGCTTCTCCAATCTCCGGAAGCTCTGCGGTATCGAACCATTGAGCTTGTTGCCATCGAGATGGAGAACTCGAAGGCTCGGCAATCCTCCGATGGACTCTGGTATCGGTCCTTGCAGCCCCATGTTGGATAGAACCAACGTGATCAACTCTTTTAGCCCAGCGAAACCATCCTCTGGAATCGTCGCCGAGCTCATATAATTCCCATTGAGGATTAGTGCTCTCAGGGAAATCAATTTTCCGAGAGAGGTCGGCAGAGGACCGGAGAGTGAGTTGTGACTCAAATCAAGTAGAATTAAGCTCGCTAGATTGCCGAGAGAGTCTGGAATGGAACCTGTAAGGCGATTCCTACTCAAATCGAGTTTGATGAGGGAATCGCATTGGCCGAAGGTGGCCGGGATCTGGCCGTGGAGGAAGTTATGGCTGAGGTCCAGGACGTTCAAGGTGGGATTTCTAAGGCTCGGAATTGGTCCGCTCAATTGGTTATAGCTAAAGTCCAGAAACTGGAGATGAGTTAGCCGTTGGAGGGACTCGGGGATGGAAGAGCTCAATTGGTTGCCATGGAGATCGAGCACTCGGAGGGACGTCAGGTTGCCGAGTTCGGCCGGAATTGGCCCCACATGGCCGTTCTCGCGGAGGACGAGGGATCGGAGGGCGGGGCTAAGGCCGCCGAGGAAGGTCGGGATCGGCTGGGGGTGGTCGCCGGAGAAGCAGCGGTAGAGGAAGAGGGAACGGAGGTAGGGGAGGTGGAGGAGGGCTGGGGAGAGGGTGGCATGAGCGGGGTCGCAGGTCGGAAAAGCAGTGTCGTCGGAGAGGGCGCCGAAGGAGAGGGAGACGACGTGATAGACGTCATTGCGGTCGGGCATGCACTCGATTCCATGCCACCGGCCGCGGCACACGTCTGGGATGGCGGTGGCCCATGCATTGCCGGTGGCCGCCATGATCTCGTACACGGCGCGCTGCTCGGCCGGGTCGGTCCGGGCCAAGTTGGAGAACCCGTTCTGGGGGGCGTCGACGAGGGCCGACGAGTCCGGCAGGACCACCGTGAACTCGGCCCGGCACGGCATGATCGCCGCCAGCATCACTAGAGCTAAGATTGATGGGAGGGATAAGAGAGTAGTCGTCATCTTTCTCTGTTGGTGTTGGAATTGGGAGAGAGAGACCGTTGGGAATGGAGGGAAGGTGGCAATTTATATGATTGGGTTGGCGGGAAGGGAATAGGCTCCCAGTCCCGCGGGTTCAGGAGAATTAAGTGCCGTCACGGGGAACGGGGGGATGGGAGTTAATGAAGTGTGGATTTGGATGCATTGAATTGGTTTCACGGGAATGTGGATGGAACATTAGTTCAAAGAATAGTACTGCTACATTAAAAAGAAAAGAAAAAAAAAACATTTGGATGGGCATTAATATGAGGCAATCGAGCTTATTGGATCTAGATCAAATGGTGACACACAGATGTAGCTCTTTGTTATTACTCCTCATTGGCGTGACAAGGTCGTAAAGAACAACAGCCGTTTGGGGACACTAATGGACACTATTCAAAGGTTGGAGTTTATTGGTTCTCTGTAGAGATTTTGGTTCAAAAAGAGAAGTACTTTTGTCAGTTGGGTCCAATTAAGCATCCAGAAATGCTGCAGGGTCTGATACATGTCAAAAATTGACACCAGCAGAAATATGTAGATGAACCTGTGCCATAGTTATTGAGAGATTACAGTGGAGAATATCCTTAAGAGATGATGGCGTAGAATATCCTACCGATTACCGACTTTGTCGAATGAGCTTCAAAATACTCAGAACATTAATACATGAATCGATGTCGTCGTGAAGCCTCCGCGGAATGTCCAAAGATTTTTTTTTTAAAAAAAATCATGTGTACTTTGGGGTAGTTTTATTTTTTGGAGTCCAGTAAATTGCTAGTTATCACCAGCTCTGTGTGCCTGGTAGTTTGTATCTATGGACTGTAAATTCACTACAAATGTGGTATCAGGATAAGCATTTGCCTCAAAAAATTTCACTAAGTCACTAATATTTTTGCTTCACAGGACTTACTACAAGTTGGAAAATCACTAATATTTTTAAATCTCTGAAGAGTTAGTGTATTTGCAGAAGTGTTGCAAAGGTTCAAGCTTTTCAAAAGTGATGCAGTGGATGTAAAGATCCGAATTGGGCCCGTCCTTGGGCCCAACGAACTGAAGTCGGCAAGGGATGCCGACTTCAGTTTGTTCATCATGGTCATCCCCACGATGAACACGCCGGCCGAACGGCCAGCGAAACCCCTGCACCCCCCTCTTCCCTCTCTCTCTCTCTCCCTCTCTCTTCGTGAACTCTCAGAGGAGCCCCCATCCCTCTAAAAAACTAAACCTTTCCTCCTCTCCTTTTTCCCCTTTTCTTGAGAGGATTGCCGGAGCCACCGTCGCCGCCGGAGCCGCCATCGCCGCCGGGAATCCACTCGTCGACAACCGGAGGTGAGAAAGACAACCTATTCATTATTTTTTTTATGGATTTAAGGGGAGAGGAATGAGGGATGTTATCGGTTGCACTTCCCCTGTTTCGGGGAAGTTTTGTGAGATTCGGCCGGCCGACGGTGGTCGGCCGGGGTCAATCAGGCCGAAACGAGTTCGGCCGGAGGTGGGCGAACGGGGGCCGGGCTTCCCAGCCCCGGTCTCTCTCTTTCCTCCCTTTCTTCCTCTCCTTCTTCTCTTCTTCTCTTCTGCGCCGCTCGTGATAGCGTTGTGGCTGACGGCTGCTGGCCGAGCGCCGCCGCCGAGGGCCACGGTCGGCCGCCGAAGGCCGATCGGAACCACCAGCCACCCCTTCTTCCTTTCTTCCCCTTCTTCTTCTTTTTCTTCTTCTCTCCCTTCTTCTTCTCTTTCTTCTTCTTCTTTCTTCTCCCTGGGTTTGTTCTTGCTTTGATTTCCATGCCTCAATTGTGGATCAGAACCTGAACCGGTTGAGGCTATAAACCGGTTCCACCTATTCCGTAAATTGGGTTTGACCTAAGTTTGAGGGAATGGGTTTTGGTTATGGTCTGAATGTCACGCCCCCGTCCCGAGATCGCGGGCCGGGGGTCGCGCCAACCGCCGCACACCCGTAGGAAACTCTCCCCACGAGCATGCAAGGCATCTAAACCAAACACCTCAATTATGAAATTCCAAAATAATTTAACAGAATAAATTGAAATCTTATTCCATTGACTAACTCAAGTCAAAATGTCTCACAAGTCTAAATATGCAGCGGAATAATCATTTACCAACATGCAGAAACCTAGTTCTTAAAATAATAAAAGTCCACCAATCATAATAAATGTCCATAATAACAAATCAACTTAAATAACCCTAATCTAAGATAACTTATGCCACAATCCTTCTAGTCGCTCTCCCAATTTGAATCCCCAATAGACTAGTTCTCGAAATCTGTAAAACAACAAGAGATGGTATAATGAGCTAGACAGCCCAGTAAGTAATGAACACTCTAGCTAGATAAATCAAGCACTAATATGTGAAAAATAAATAAATATGCAGTTCCAAAGTATAAGTCAAATATTTCTTAAATTCAAAAGATTCTTTTCGCGGTTTCAAGATTCTTTCACATATTCAATTTATCATGTCGATCCTGGACTATGACCACATGTTCCCTGTGGCAGGGTCATCAACACCGACTAATCTTCTTGCGGTGAGTCCTTCAGGACAGTCAATTGCCAACGTATCTGCCCCCATTGGCAGGGTCCTCAACATAGCCAGGTCGATAGTTCAGTTTGTTCTCTATTCCATATTTCAGTTATATATAAGAAAAATCATACAATGTCAAAACCAAATGTCGTTCATAACTTAATTTCTTTCAATTTATCGGATTCAACTCAATAGCCAGGAACTATGACCACATATTCCCTGTGGTAGGGTCATATCACCGACTATTCATCTTGCGGTACCAATGTATTAGCCCCCATTGGCAGGGTCCTCAACATAGCCCGACTGCAAGTCTGAATCTATTTCAAGTCATAATCTTTTCTTACATTATGTTTAGTGTTCCAAGCCAAAAGGTACAATGTCAGAGCAATTAAACACAATTCAAATCAGAACCAAATACGTTCAATCATAATCATATAATATTCTAAAAATACACATATATCCATGCATCAAATTCGAAATCACGAACAATTCAATTCGTAAAACATATACATAATTTGCCGATAAATCTAGTAAAGAGGTTACATCACTTACCTTGCGAACGCGATCCACGACAAATCCAATTAATTCCACAAATCCCTTCCAGAACCTAATATTCAAAAATCGTATTCATGTTTTAAAATTCATCACAATAAATATATATAAAGACTTAAATTTTTAATATCCTCCCATGGCTGGCCCCGCAGGAGTGCCTAGCACCCCGAGTTTGGGTTCATACCCGTAAACCATTCTCTTTCTTTATTATTATTAAATTATTTTCCTTTTCTTTTCTTTTCTTTTCTTTTCTTTTTTTTTCTTTTTCTTCTTCTTCTTTTCTCTTTTTCTTTTCTTCTCTTTCTCTCCAGAAACTTCTTCCGACTTCTTTCTTCTTCTCTCTTCTCTGTTTCTTCTCCTTTCCCCGCTTCTTCTTTCTTCTTTTCCTTTTTTTTTTTTCTTCTTCCGTTCCCGATTCACCTTCTCTTCTCTCAGCTCTTCCCTTCTTCTTCTCATATTCTTCTCAACCCTCCCCCTTTCTTCTCCTTTCTTCTCCTACGGAGGGAGAAGGCGAGCTTGGGAGGGGCCAGGCCATGACCGGCAGTGCCTCCAGCCGAGCCCGCTGTGCCCTCGATCGCGTTTGCAGCCGATGCTCGCGGCCTATGCGCACGGCCGAGCCGAGGCTGGAGGCTTCCATGACGTCCGTGGATGCTCCCCGTGATGCCGACAAACTCGCAGCCGCACACGGGTAAGCCCCCTCTTCCCTCTCTTCTTTCTTTCTCCTTTTCTTCTTCTTCCTCTTCTTTTCTTTTCTTTTCTTTTGAAATGATCTATCCTCCCGAGTGGATTGGGAGGAGAAAATGCAGGAAAGGGAAAATGAGGTGGTTGGGAGGCTTACCTGGTTTCGGGGGTGAACTGTGATGACCCTCTTCGACGGCTCTCTTCCTCTCCGGCGGCAGTGGAGTTTTTTTTTTTTTTTTTTTTTTTTTTCAGCTGCAAGCGAGGAAGAAGATCACCCAACCGGAAGGGGGACTCGGCGTGGCGGCTCTACCTCAGGTGGCTTTCAAATGAGGAGAAGAAGCCCTAAAAAAAATAGGGGTTTCCATCTCCTCGCGCGATCGTGATGATTCCCCTTTCATCGTGTGCCCTCACGTGCGACACACGTGAGGCCAAAAGGCTTGGGTCTCACATTCTTCCCCCCTTAAAATAATTTCGTCCTCGAAATTAACTCACTTAAGGCTTCAAATTTTGAAAAGTATGAAAACATCATATTATTCCTGAGCTTATAAACAATCCCCATCTCGAAATGCAGGCTCACAAGATTTTGGCAAAAATATGGCATCTCAAAACTCAATCTTTTCCATCCATGATTCATAGCAAGTTCTTTTGATTTCTTTCGAAATAAGACTAACCTTCCATCCTTGGATTAAAATGCCATAATTCTTTTTCTGAAAAAAATTAATTGCTCTTGATTAATTCTACGTAGAAATTTAATCGGTTAAATGTAAGTAGGAGAAAGCTTTAGCATCAAATGCTCCTCATTTTTTCTTTTTTTTTCATATAATGATCAACCTTTGTCTTAGAAAAACCTCAAACCCCTTTCAAATAGATAGATTAATAACGTCAGAATTAGGAATAAGAGATCCATGTTAAAGTATTCCAGGTCTAAGTCCAACCAAGTAACCATCAATCCGCTTAATACTAAATTTAAGATGCCCAAGATTCTCCCAAGAATTGTCAACAATAGAAAACCCCACTGATGAAAATTACATAGCTACCTTCAGATTATTCATAGAACCAACAACATTCTTCTCTACTAGAAGACTAACCTCAGTCTTCCAACAGTTCTACTTATCAATATAATTTCATCTTATCATAAGAATAAGGTCCAATACCTCCAGATTTGGTTCTTTTATAGATGATGTAAATCAAACTTCTCTCTCTCATAAATAAAAAATCAACGTCTTAATTTGAATAAGAACATCAAGTTTCTTTGTCAAAATATCAACTACTCTTGATTAATCGATCTATCACAAAATTAGGTCATAAATAACTCTAATCCACCCCTAGTGGAATATTCATCAAAGTCACTTGACAACCTCAAGTTCTTTCAAATAGAGGGTTGATATTAATTGAAGAAGTACAAGCTTCAGATTTAGGAGGAAATAGGTCTACACCAAAATATTCCAGATCCAAAATCAAAATCGATGATCTATTAATTCTAGTCTCAAGATGTTAATCATTTCCTTAGCATGACATAAAATTAGAGAACCTAAGATAGTGCAGCGACATCCAAAAATTCAAAATCAAATCAAGTCTTTTGTTATTAAAACTTGCCGAATTAAAGGAATAATACTTCTGACCAACTTAGAAAAATAGTTCAGACCACTACGCTTTCGTTGCGCACTCTGATTCAAACTACCAAAATTCTTTGGATTCACTAATAATTTTTTGATCAAAATACTATTTTGTATTATGAACTAAAGAGATCCAAAATTTCAATTTCCACGTAAAGCCTAAAAAGAAATCTTTGATTCTCGTCCCCTACTTTACCTCCAGCCATCCGTCTAGATTCACCCTCGGGTCAAAATTAATTGAATCTTAATTCTCTTATCAGTTCAACTAGAGGATTCTAAGTCAAACTCCACGTAAAATCAACCAGAAGAATTCTCTCAATGCTCGTCCAAATTAGAAGGCGTTAAATCAATACAAATGAGTAAAACCAACTCAACCATCCCTCCTAACGTTTTCTTCATCGAGATCTTTAGCATTTATCATAGATCCTTCATCATAACCATGTAAGCCTCTAAAATACAAATTCTTTATGCAAATCTAGATTTTTATCAGCAACCGCAACAATATTGACAAAAGACCCTAGATCGGCTTAAATCCAAACTTTGAATTGAAGTTTTATATACATCACATAGTCTCTGATAGACAGGAACAAGATCTATTATTTGGATCCAAAGACGATAATTTAAATTAATAATAATCCACAGAGATGAATACTTTAAAATCTCCAATAAAATTATTTCTTCAAGATTGATAATTATTTCTTAATTCTGTCAAAAGCATAAGCTACAAATTTAAGAGAAAAGAGATCTAGGCTAAAACATTCCAAAAGATCAGCTAAATTAATCCTAGACTTGGGATGCCAGATTTCTCTCTCTCTCTCTTTTTTACAACAGATAGAAGAACCTATTAATAACATGAAAATATCCAGTCAAAATCAAAAATACTATTCTTTTCTTTGACAACGAAATTCTCCTTAACAAGGAAACCCATCAGAAAATATTTTCCAATCATAGAGTTAATATCGTTGATCATCTTAAAATAATTTAAACAACCAGTATTCTCATAATTTACTAAATTACTTCCAATCATAATCCCAATCTATATTGTAATTTTAAATTAATTCTAGAATTTTATCCCAAATATATTCTCCATCTACACAGGAGTTTCATACATGATCCACATACAATTTTCAATCCTCGAAGAATATTTTAATCAAGCACTGTAAAAAGGTTTCATAGCCCAAATCTTAAACAACTTTATATAAATGGATCTTAATTTGCCTCTAAAAAAATTGTCTTCAAAATTAAGCAAAATCATAGTATACCTCCATATCAATTTTTGAGTTTACAAGTTCACTTAAATAATAAATAATCACAATGCATGATAATATTCCATGGCCAATCCTTTTGCACTTAATCTAGATCCAAATCTAACTAATTATAACTTGATTCATAGATTGCCCAATCTTCCATAATGTATCAAACCTCATAAGTAAATTCAATCATAATTTCCTAGTAACCTTCTCATACATAATCTATCACAAGGCTTAATAGAAAATCTTGAAAGTAGCTTACAATGCAATTGACATGGATTCACGTCCAATGCCCTTAGTGTTTATCCACCTACACTCATCTTATGTCAGATTCTTTGTCTTAGATTTTATCCACTTATGCTCTAATACCACTTAAGTTGTCACGCCCCCGTCCCGAGATCGCGGGCCGGGGGTCGCGCCAACCGCCGCACACCCGTAGGAAACTCTCCCCACGAGCATGCAAGGCATCTAAACCAAACACCTCAATTATGAAATTCCAAAATAATTTAACAGAATAAATTGAAATCTTATTCCATTAACTAACTCAAGTCAAAATGTCTCACAAGTCTAAATATGCAGCGGAATAATCATTTACCAACATGCAGAAACCTAGTTCTTAAAATAATAAAAGTCCACCAATCATAATAAATGTCCATAATAACAAATCAACTTAAATAACCCTAATCTAAGATAACCTATGCCACAATCCTTCTAGTCGCTCTCCCAATTTGAATCCCCAATAGACTAGTTCTCGAAATCTGTAAAACAACAAGAGATGGTATAATGAGCTAGACAGCCCAGTAAGTAATGAACACTCTAGCTAGATAAATCAAGCACTAATATGTGAAAAATAAATAAATATGCAGTTCCAAAGTATAAGTCAAATATTTCTTAAATTCAAAAGATTCTTTTCGCGGTTTCAAGATTCTTTCACATATTCAATTTATCATGTCGATCCTGGACTATGACCACATGTTCCCTGTGGCAGGGTCATCAACACCGACTAATCTTCTTGCGGTGAGTCCTTCAGGACAGTCAATTGCCAACGTATCTGCCCCCATTGGCAGGGTCCTCAACATAGCCAGGTCGATAGTTCAGTTTGTTCTCTATTCCATATTTCAGTTATATATAAGAAAAATCATACAATGTCAAAACCAAATGTCGTTCATAACTTAATTTCTTTCAATTTATCGGATTCAACTCAATAGCCAGGAACTATGACCACATATTCCCTGTGGTAGGGTCATATCACCGACTATTCATCTTGCGGTACCAATGTATTAGCCCCCATTGGCAGGGTCCTCAACATAGCCCGACTGCAAGTCTGAATCTATTTCAAGTCATAATCTTTTCTTACATTATGTTTAGTGTTCCAAGCCAAAAGGTACAATGTCAGAGCAATTAAACACAATTCAAATCAGAACCAAATACGTTCAATCATAATCATATAATATTCTAAAAATACACATATATCCATGCATCAAATTCGAAATCACGAACAATTCAATTCGTAAAACATATACATAATTTGCCGATAAATCTAGTAAAGAGGTTACATCACTTACCTTGCGAACGCGATCCACGACAAATCCAATTAATTCCACAAATCCCTTCCAGAACCTAATATTCAAAAATCGTATTCATGTTTTAAAATTCATCACAATAAATATATATAAAGACTTAAATTTTTAATATCCTCCCATGGCTGGCCCCGCAGGAGTGCCTAGCACCCCGAGTTTGGGTTCATACCCGTAAACCATTCTCTTTCTTTATTATTATTAAATTATTTTCCTTTTCTTTTCTTTTCTTTTCTTTTCTTTTTTTTTCTTTTTCTTCTTCTTCTTTTCTCTTTTTCTTTTCTTCTCTTTCTCTCCAGAAACTTCTTCCGACTTCTTTCTTCTTCTCTCTTCTCTGTTTCTTCTCCTTTCCCCGCTTCTTCTTTCTTCTTTTCCTTTTTTTTTTTTCTTCTTCCGTTCCCGATTCACCTTCTCTTCTCTCAGCTCTTCCCTTCTTCTTCTCATATTCTTCTCAACCCTCCCCCTTTCTTCTCCTTTCTTCTCCTACGGAGGGAGAAGGCGAGCTTGGGAGGGGCCAGGCCATGACCGGCAGTGCCTCCAGCCGAGCCCGCTGTGCCCTCGATCGCGTTTGCAGCCGATGCTCGCGGCCTATGCGCACGGCCGAGCCGAGGCTGGAGGCTTCCATGACGTCCGTGGATGCTCCCCGTGATGCCGACAAACTCGCAGCCGCACACGGGTAAGCCCCCTCTTCCCTCTCTTCTTTCTTTCTCCTTTTCTTCTTCTTCCTCTTCTTTTCTTTTCTTTTCTTTTGAAATGATCTATCCTCCCGAGTGGATTGGGAGGAGAAAATGCAGGAAAGGGAAAATGAGGTGGTTGGGAGGCTTACCTGGTTTCGGGGGTGAACTGTGATGACCCTCTTCGACGGCTCTCTTCCTCTCCGGCGGCAGTGGAGTTTTTTTTTTTTTTTTTTTTTTTTTTCAGCTGCAAGCGAGGAAGAAGATCACCCAACCGGAAGGGGGACTCGGCGTGGCGGCTCTACCTCAGGTGGCTTTCAAATGAGGAGAAGAAGCCCTAAAAAAAATAGGGGTTTCCATCTCCTCGCGCGATCGTGATGATTCCCCTTTCATCGTGTGCCTTCACGTGCGACACACGTGAGGCCAAAAGGCTTGGGTCTCACATTCTTCCCCCCTTAAAATAATTTCGTCCTCGAAATTAACTCACTTAAGGCTTCAAATTTTGAAAAGTATGAAAACATCATATTATTCCTGAGCTTATAAACAATCCCCATCTCGAAATGCAGGCTCACAAGATTTTGGCAAAAATATGGCATCTCAAAACTCAATCTTTTCCATCCATGATTCATAGCAAGTTCTTTTGATTTCTTTCGAAATAAGACTAACCTTCCATCCTTGGATTAAAATGCCATAATTCTTTTTCTGAAAAAAATTAATTGCTCTTGATTAATTCTACGTAGAAATTTAATCGGTTAAATGTAAGTAGGAGAAAGCTTTAGCATCAAATGCTCCTCATTTTTTCTTTTTTTTTCATATAATGATCAACCTTTGTCTTAGAAAAACCTCAAACCCCTTTCAAATAGATAGATTAATAACGTCAGAATTAGGAATAAGAGATCCATGTTAAAGTATTCCAGGTCTAAGTCCAACCAAGTAACCATCAATCCGCTTAATACTAAATTTAAGATGCCCAAGATTCTCCCAAGAATTGTCAACAATAGAAAACCCCACTGATGAAAATTACATAGCTACCTTCAGATTATTCATAGAACCAACAACATTCTTCTCTACTAGAAGACTAACCTCAGTCTTCCAACAGTTCTACTTATCAATATAATTTCATCTTATCATAAGAATAAGGTCCAATACCTCCAGATTTGGTTCTTTTATAGGTGATGTAAATCAAACTTCTCTCTCTCATAAATAAAAAATCAACGTCTTAATTTGAATAAGAACATCAAGTTTCTTTGTCAAAATATCAACTACTCTTGATTAATCGATCTATCACAAAATTAGGTCATAAATAACTCTAATCCACCCCTAGTGGAATATTCATCAAAGTCACTTGACAACCTCAAGTTCTTTCAAATAGAGGGTTGATATTAATTGAAGAAGTACAAGCTTCAGATTTAGGAGGAAATAGGTCTACACCAAAATATTCCAGATCCAAAATCAAAATCGATGATCTATTAATTCTAGTCTCAAGATGTTAATCATTTCCTTAGCATGACATAAAATTAGAGAACCTAAGATAGTGCAGCGACATCCAAAAATTCAAAATCAAATCAAGTCTTTTGTTATTAAAACTTGCCGAATTAAAGGAATAATACTTCTGACCAACTTAGAAAAATAGTTCAGACCACTACGCTTTCGTTGCGCACTCTGATTCAAACTACCAAAATTCTTTGGATTCACTAATAATTTTTTGATCAAAATACTATTTTGTATTATGAACTAAAGAGATCCAAAATTTCAATTTCCACGTAAAGCCTAAAAAGAAATCTTTGATTCTCGTCCCCTACTTTACCTCCAGCCATCCGTCTAGATTCACCCTCGGGTCAAAATTAATTGAATCTTAATTCTCTTATCAGTTCAACTAGAGGATTCTAAGTCAAACTCCACGTAAAATCAACCAGAAGAATTCTCTCAATGCTCGTCCAAATTAGAAGGCGTTAAATCAATACAAATGAGTAAAACCAACTCAACCATCCCTCCTAACGTTTTCTTCATCGAGATCTTTAGCATTTATCATAGATCCTTCATCATAACCATGTAAGCCTCTAAAATACAAATTCTTTATGCAAATCTAGATTTTTATCAGCAACCGCAACAATATTGACAAAAGACCCTAGATCGGCTTAAATCCAAACTTTGAATTGAAGTTTTATATACATCACATAGTCTCTGATAGACAGGAACAAGATCTATTATTTGGATCCAAAGACGATAATTTAAATTAATAATAATCCACAGAGATGAATACTTTAAAATCTCCAATAAAATTATTTCTTCAAGATTGATAATTATTTCTTAATTCTGTCAAAAGCATAAGCTACAAATTTAAGAGAAAAGAGATCTAGGCTAAAACATTCCAAAAGATCAGCTAAATTAATCCTAGACTTGGGATGCCAGATTTCTCTCTCTCTCTCTTTTTTACAACAGATAGAAGAACCTATTAATAACATGAAAATATCCAGTCAAAATCAAAAATACTATTCTTTTCTTTGACAACGAAATTCTCCTTAACAAGGAAACCCATCAGAAAATATTTTCCAATCATAGAGTTAATATCGTTGATCATCTTAAAATAATTTAAACAACCAGTATTCTCATAATTTACTAAATTACTTCCAATCATAATCCCAATCTATATTGTAATTTTAAATTAATTCTAGAATTTTATCCCAAATATATTCTCCATCTACACAGGAGTTTCATACATGATCCACATACAATTTTCAATCCTCGAAGAATATTTTAATCAAGCACTGTAAAAAGGTTTCATAGCCCAAATCTTAAACAACTTTATATAAATGGATCTTAATTTGCCTCTAAAAAAATTGTCTTCAAAATTAAGCAAAATCATAGTATACCTCCATATCAATTTTTGAGTTTACAAGTTCACTTAAATAATAAATAATCACAATGCATGATAATATTCCATGGCCAATCCTTTTGCACTTAATCTAGATCCAAATCTAACTAATTATAACTTGATTCATAGATTGCCCAATCTTCCATAATGTATCAAACCTCATAAGTAAATTCAATCATAATTTCCTAGTAACCTTCTCATACATAATCTATCACAAGGCTTAATAGAAAATCTTGAAAGTAGCTTACAATGCAATTGACATGGATTCACGTCCAATGCCCTTAGTGTTTATCCACCTACACTCATCTTATGTCAGATTCTTTGTCTTAGATTTTATCCACTTATGCTCTAATACCACTTAAGTTGTCACGCCCCCGTCCCGAGATCGCGGGCCGGGGGTCGCGCCAACCGCCGCACACCCGTAGGAAACTCTCCCCACGAGCATGCAAGGCATCTAAACCAAACACCTCAATTATGAAATTCCAAAATAATTTAACAGAATAAATTGAAATCTTATTCCATTGACTAACTCAAGTCAAAATGTCTCACAAGTCTAAATATGCAGCGGAATAATCATTTACCAACATGCAGAAACCTAGTTCTTAAAATAATAAAAGTCCACCAATCATAATAAATGTCCATAATAACAAATCAACTTAAATAACCCTAATCTAAGATAACTTATGCCACAATCCTTCTAGTCGCTCTCCCAATTTGAATCCCCAATAGACTAGTTCTCGAAATCTGTAAAACAACAAGAGATGGTATAATGAGCTAGACAGCCCAGTAAGTAATGAACACTCTAGCTAGATAAATCAAGCACTAATATGTGAAAAATAAATAAATATGCAGTTCCAAAGTATAAGTCAAATATTTCTTAAATTCAAAAGATTCTTTTCGCGGTTTCAAGATTCTTTCACATATTCAATTTATCATGTCGATCCTGGACTATGATCACATGTTCCCTGTGGCAGGGTCATCAACACCGACTAATCTTCTTGCGGTGAGTCCTTCAGGACAGTCAATTGCCAACGTATCTGCCCCCATTGGCAGGGTCCTCAACATAGCCAGGTCGATAGTTCAGTTTGTTCTCTATTCCATATTTCAGTTATATATAAGAAAAATCATACAATGTCAAAACCAAATGTCGTTCATAACTTAATTTCTTTCAATTTATCGGATTCAACTCAATAGCCAGGAACTATGACCACATATTCCCTGTGGTAGGGTCATATCACCGACTATTCATCTTGCGGTACCAATGTATTAGCCCCCATTGGCAGGGTCCTCAACATAGCCCGACTGCAAGTCTGAATCTATTTCAAGTCATAATCTTTTCTTACATTATGTTTAGTGTTCCAAGCCAAAAGGTACAATGTCAGAGCAATTAAACACAATTCAAATCAGAACCAAATACGTTCAATCATAATCATATAATATTCTAAAAATACACATATATCCATGCATCAAATTCGAAATCACGAACAATTCAATTCGTAAAACATATACATAATTTGCCGATAAATCTAGTAAAGAGGTTACATCACTTACCTTGCGAACGCGATCCACGACAAATCCAATTAATTCCACAAATCCCTTCCAGAACCTAATATTCAAAAATCGTATTCATGTTTTAAAATTCATCACAATAAATATATATAAAGACTTAAATTTTTAATATCCTCCCATGGCTGGCCCCGCAGGAGTGCCTAGCACCCCGAGTTTGGGTTCATACCCGTAAACCATTCTCTTTCTTTATTATTATTAAATTATTTTCCTTTTCTTTTCTTTTCTTTTCTTTTCTTTTTTTTTCTTTTTCTTCTTCTTCTTTTCTCTTTTTCTTTTCTTCTCTTTCTCTCCAGAAACTTCTTCCGACTTCTTTCTTCTTCTCTCTTCTCTGTTTCTTCTCCTTTCCCCGCTTCTTCTTTCTTCTTTTCCTTTTTTTTTTTTCTTCTTCCGTTCCCGATTCACCTTCTCTTCTCTCAGCTCTTCCCTTCTTCTTCTCATATTCTTCTCAACCCTCCCCCTTTCTTCTCCTTTCTTCTCCTACGGAGGGAGAAGGCGAGCTTGGGAGGGGCCAGGCCATGACCGGCAGTGCCTCCAGCCGAGCCCGCTGTGCCCTCGATCGCGTTTGCAGCCGATGCTCGCGGCCTATGCGCACGGCCGAGCCGAGGCTGGAGGCTTCCATGACGTCCGTGGATGCTCCCCGTGATGCCGACAAACTCGCAGCCGCACACGGGTAAGCCCCCTCTTCCCTCTCTTCTTTCTTTCTCCTTTTCTTCTTCTTCCTCTTCTTTTCTTTTCTTTTCTTTTGAAATGATCTATCCTCCCGAGTGGATTGGGAGGAGAAAATGCAGGAAAGGGAAAATGAGGTGGTTGGGAGGCTTACCTGGTTTCGGGGGTGAACTGTGATGACCCTCTTCGACGGCTCTCTTCCTCTTCGGCGGCAGTGGTTTTGGTATCAGAGCCGAGGACGGCTCTTGTCCGATGGTGGGAAGGGTGTGAGGCCCAATAGTCCCACATCGGAAAGACTCGTTCCAGAGCCTGGGCATATGAGGCGGGTGTCTCCAAATCCTGTAGACGCGTTTTGGGAGGAAAACAAAACCGGGGAGGGGTGAAGGACGCTTGCGTGAAGCCCTAGAACCGGACAATATCTGGCAGGGGAGCCCCGTGTTCCCCCCTCATGTGGCCCCCACGTGGGCACTAGGTGCCTCACGTGCCTCGCAGAGGCGGGGGCGTGACACTGAATTTGAGTCAGAAATTTGGGTTAGTCTGATTTGAGTGTAATCTGGTTCGTCAAGATTTGATCTAATCTGGTCTGATCAGATCTGGTTTGGGTTGAGCTGGGGATCTGTTTTTGGGCTGAGTTGGACCTAATTGGATCTGTGGGCTGGTTTGGTTTGGGCCCGAAATCTGATCTGGACCTGTTATCTGGTTTGGTTCAATTGGGCCTAATCTGTTTTGGGCCACAATTGGTTTTGGGTTTAAAGGATTCTGATTTTGGGATTTTGGCTTACTTGTTCCTTAGGGTCTATGTTTGATCTTGGGGGCCCATTCTTGGATCTATGAACTTAGGAGTTTAAGGGATTGGAAATAGTTTAAATTATGTTTCTTAGTTAATTAAATAATTAATGTTTATGTTTTAATCAGGGTTTCGTGATATCTGTGGCAGGGATTGTTAAGCTAGCCCAGGTAGGTGACTTATTGCTTTAAAGTAGAATTTTAATATGTATCTTGCATATGTTGATGTTATGATTTATTATTGGCATTATGTGTTAGAATTAGAATTAAATATTTAATTTCATAAACTGTTATGTACTTTACTATTGGGAGTATGATCATGACTTTAATTTGGAAATTTACCATGTGGAAAGTTGATTTATTGATTTTTTAAAAAATTCGCGTGACTATAGTCTAGGCCCCGCCAATGGGATGATACGTTGGCCCTGTTGACTTGTACTGAGGAACTAGTTCCGACACCGCGACCACCGGTGATAGAATTGTGGCGGCACAGGGGTGCGTTTTGCTCTTCGGAGCGGCTCGATGGAGCGTGAGATTAGCACCAGGGGGTGCGGCACAGTGGTGCGTTGGCTCAGTGGAGCGGCTCTGCGGAGAGTTGTATTGGCACTTCGGTGTAACCATACCACTGGGTGATGTGGCCGTAGTCATGCGGTTGAGTTATTTTGAGTCTCGGATCGGATTTACAGATTGTCGTGTGGATTTTTGGATTCATGAGTTTTAGCTGCTTTGTATATGCACCATGACATGTTATATGATAACTTTATTGCATGACGTTGCCTACTGAGCTGTTAGCTCACTCCTATTATTTACATTTTTGCAGGTGATGATATATGATTATAGGGATTACGGGATGGAGTGATCATGATGTATTTAGCTAGTAGATATTGGCTTTTCTTTTGATATGTATATGTGGACATTTGATATGAAAACTGGAATTTATCTTTATTTAGTTAATGAATGTTGATTTGATTTATCTGCCTTGCGTGCCTGCGGGGTCTGTCCTACAGGTGCGCGGCGTTTGCTCGCGTTCCGGGCCTCGGTTCGGGGCGTGACAGTGGAAATGATGGGGAAAGAATTCAGCAAACGCTGAATTAATAAGACTCAACGATCAATTTCAGCGAATGCTGAAACCAGTAATTCTGATAACAATTTCCAAAACTTCATAAACTTGAAAAAATAGATTTTATTCATCAAAACAAGACTGCATCTAAACACGACGTTACCTCCTTCAAATAGACCTTTCTTCTCCTAAAATTTAGAGTCCTAACCAAGTAAAAATTCTGTGAATGGAAACTAAAACAGACCCTGAAACCGTGCGCATCTTCCCTTGGTTCTTCATAAAAAAAGGGGCTCTAGCTAAGTTTAAAAAAAATTATGACAGAATCTCGGACTTAGACCTCCTTATACCAACTTTCAGAAATCAGGCTGCGAGTTGGTTTGATCTCATGATCTTTATTGCTGATATGCTTGTCTATGACAAATAAGCTTTTATTTAATTCATGGTACAGTTCACTGGAGCCATTCCTATCTAGGTGACATGGTGGAGTAACTATAGGTTGCCTTTGATGATCGGTGGCAGGTGATCGCGGAAGAAGTTGTTGGCTGACTAAAATGATCCCCTTTCATGGCCTTGTAGACACCATGCAACCCTTCCTCAACCAGCTCTAGTACTGTTTGAGGCATGGGTGGCACATTGATCTCAACCGATCCTTCCAACATTTTAACCACTTCTCCCATTGAAGGCCTCATCCATGCGTCTTCCTGAATGCACCAAAAGGCAACTTGCAGAACCCTGAGAAACTCTGCTTCTTCCACAATCCCCCTCAGTCTTTTATCGGAAGCTTTTAATGGTGTCCCATTCATCATTTCCTGAAGTGATTAATTAAACAAGATGAGCTTTTTTTTATAGGTTTTATAAGAAAATTAAGGAAATAGCGCATGCATATTTTGAGGTTTAGATTACCTTGAAAGCCCAACCAGGGTAGAAGAATTCTTCTTCATCCAATGACATGTCGAGATTCCTCCGACCTCCAGCAATCTCCAAAAGTAGCATGCCATAGCTGTAAACATCGGCTTTAACGGTGATGGGCCGGTTGCTTATCCACTCTGGAGCCAAGTAGCCTCTTGTGCCTCTAACCATGGTGATCACATGAGAGTGTTCTCTGCTCATTAGTTTTGCTAGTCCGAAGTCTGATACTTTGGGACAGAATTTCTCGTCTAATAGAATGTTTTCTGGCTTGATATCACAATGGATGATCCTATTCCTGCATTGTTCGTGGAAGTATGCAATCCCTTGAGCAATGGCAGTGGCTATGCTGAAGCGAGTTTGCCAGTCCAGTAATCTCTCTTGCCCATTATATGAAGGAAATATCCATTTGTCTAATGATCCGTTGCTCATATATTCGTATACCAGGAGCCTGCTCATTGGATTCATATTTTCCATTATAGAATTAAACATATACATCTCAAGGTCTATCACCAATCAGAAGTACTTAGTTTGTTTCATTGGAAGCAGCATATAGAAACATGATGAATAGTTACGTGAGGCTAAAATGAATAGATCTCTTAAGAATTTTGCTGAGCTTTTGCATTATTCTTTTGTTAGTTGAATGATGGAGGGACTGCTTACCTATGCGATCGCTCAGAGCAAAACCCACAAAGGCTAACCAAATTCATGTGATGCATGGAACCAATAGTAGTTACTTCTGTAATAAACTCCCTTTCCCCATGAGGCAACATCTTGTCCAGTTTCTTCACTGCAACTGAAGTTCCATCTCTGAGGGCTCCCTTGAACACACTGCCAAACCCTCCTGATAACAGTGGTAAGAAGAAGCACAAGGACATATTAATACTTTGAGTCACAAAGCAAATAGTACATATGATTACTATGACAGGAATCAGAATTCCTGAAGAGGTTTTCTATAACTTTTTTTTTAAAATAAAAATAACTATGTATGCATTTAATAACTAAATAAGTAGTCAAACAAAACATAAACATAACCCACAAGACTTTTAATTCACTTGAAAACAGACCAAACAGTTAGCCACAGTTCTAGTTCAAGCATTAATAATCACTAGGAACATAATCCTGAAAACAAAAGAGAGTTTTGAGACACAGCAAACAGTCAGTGATAGCAAGTGAAAGTAAATTACCAGTTCCTAGCAATCGAGAGAAATTGGACGTCGCCGTCTGGAGATCATGGAAACTGAAATGTACCGGACCTCCTGGCAGGCTCAAGGAACCACCGATCATTCCCTGCTGCCGTTGCATTCTTCTCCTTCGGATGCTGTAACATAACAGCAAGCTCAGGAGAACAACCAGAACAGAGATGCAGAGAAGCAAGGGAAGAAGCACCCGTTCATGTTGTTGGCTACCCTTCAGCGAATCCGATCTTGCCCCACCAGACCCTTTTCCTGGCGGTCCTTGTTCCTGTGTCCCAGAGCTATTAATCCCAAGCTTCATATAGAGGGTTGAACTCGGATCCTGCTGTCCTCCAAATACCATTCTCCTCAGAGTCCAGCAATATGTCTCTCCGTCCAATAGCCCATAAACTGATGCCACACAATTGCAGTCTGCAAGGCACAATTCAGCACACTCCGAGCCTCTTGACACGCTGCTGTAATTTGAAATTGTAGAAGCTCCTGAGAAGTAGTAGTTGGTCTGTGGCAAAGTCTCCATCCTGACCGGCATGCTTCGAGTCCCGCTGCAGTTCCCTTGCGGTGATGGTATCGAGCTTGATAAGCACCCTTTGCTACCTGAGCCTACCGGAGAAGTTCCCGGCAAGCATGTACAGCTAGCATTGCTCTTGCTGCTATCCAAATTACAGACCCCACTGCCACAAATTCCAGCAGCCAAGCATGGATTAGACACTGCAGACCACTCAGCCACCCACTGGTTATCCCATCGATAGAGTCGCAGATTTCCATCTGTGCCGATTGTAATCCTTCGAAGAATTGACTGATTCCCTGCAGAATCATTCTTGTGGACATACATTACACCAGTTGAAGATGTCCCATACCTGATACCAAAACTGCCCGACTCATCCAGTTCTGCTATGACGGCGCCTGTAGCATTCGAAATTTCTGGGCTAGACCAGTAAGAGTAGTTGGCATAAGAACCCAATGAAGGGAGGTAGGGCTCTGGAGATATGTAGGTTAAGGCAAGGCTAAGGGAGGTGCGCTGCTGAAGCATTTTGAGAGAGTAAAGACCAAGAGAAGACTTGGGTGATGTTAGCTCGAGGGAGACTGGGAGATGCTGGCCTGGTAGGAGGGTGTCTGATGGGTGCCAGAAGCTCTGCCATGCGACTTGGCGATTGCTGCTGCTTCCGTTGTATAGAATGAAGCTCCCAGAGTCCGACATCACGCCATACTCGACACCTAGGTTGGAGGTATTGGATATCCACACTGTAGTGCTGTTTCCATCAACTAGTACAAGGTTTCCGATGTCGTCCAGCTTCGCCACGGCTTCTCTCCCAACTGGAAAATCTCTGTAGGTAATGCAGGGGCTATGTTATCATTTCATGAAATCATCGCAGAGGAAAAGATTATATTGGAATCAAAGTGTTACCTGTTAGGAGACCACACTATGGTTGGATCACCTGGAAGCTTGGCATACCATATAGCTAATAGCAACAGATCGCCAGCACCTGTGGAGGTGAATCCAAATGCAAAAGTTCCATTCTCAGAGACCCAAGATTGGTTTTCTCGTGCTGACAGTTCCGAATTTAGCGGTATGCTGCCTGTCAAGCAGTGAGCGAGCTGAGGAAGCATTAGAAAGAGTATGGCGAGACTATGAGAAGCCATGGACTGAAGTTGGCTGATGAATGGATCTCAAAGAGCTCGGATCATAAGCAGGTGTTTGTGAGTGCATGCTATCTATGAGGACTTTATGTTGTGAGAAAAAAATGCACATGATGATCGGAGGAAGAGAAAGGGAATGAGGAGGGTGGCCTCACAGGTGTAATTTGGTAGTTGAGCAACCGGGGCTCAAAGTTCAAATGTTTGAAAAAATCTCCAATGGTCGGCAAGGGATCATTAAAAGTGGTGACATTTGAGGTCATGGGTTTGAGTCTTAGGTGCTACGTCCCCAAATATTTCGACCAGATAATTTACATCAGCTTGGGCTTTCCTCCCTTCCTGTTAAAAAAAAGGGGAGAGATTGCTCATGAAGCTTCTCTTTAAACTTGCACAAATAAAAAAATTATCTCTCCCCTTGAGCTTCGTCTCTTCCTTGTTTGAGTTGTCAACGAGCAAACGCTTATATTCTAGAATTTAGTTATTTTTCTCTTTCCTTTCTGCCTTCAGTGTTCATCAGGACATAGAGACAGGGAAATTTTTTATAGGAAAAGCTTTTTCGAATTATATGGGTGCTTTTCTCAAGGGAAAAAAAGGGTATCTGGGTGCTTAAATTAACCTGAAATTCCAAACAATACTTACCTGGCGACTCTGGAGGAAATAGTTTGTTAGAGTCAACTATATGACATGCAAATCTAATACCTGGATAAAGATGGATACAGATTTGACATGGCCTATGGAGAGAGACATGAGGAAAACCTAAAATTAGTATTGATGTAAAGTCATCAGCCTTAGCAGGCGCACAGCTTGATCGTACAATCATTTTAGCTCCTTTTCGGCTTCAGAATTTTATTTATAAGTAAACATATTTGGTGGTTATGATACTCAAAAAAAATTGGAAACACTGAATATGAGATTAAGAAGATTATGTAGTAACAAATATGTTATGTGGCTTTACATTAAGAATAGCCGAGCCATGGCTTGTTGCATCATTTACTAAGATAATAGATGGGAATTATCAAAGCAAATTCCTGAATGCTCAAGCTGGGTATCTCAAGTTATACCTTCTTCTCTGTAATGTCTATTTCTACATTTTTCCAATCAAAGGCCTACATGAAGTGGCGTCATTCCAATACATTGCCAATTGTGCATGTAGATGGGCATAGAAACAGAAAATGGAAAAAAAAAATGAAGATCCATCAAATCCTTTTCGGACCATGAATATTGAACAATCACAAATTTCTAATGTAGTTGCAGCTGCACCAACAATTTTAGCAACAATTCACAAAAACATCAGCTTCACAATGAGGTGGGAAGAAATGCAGATTAAGCACCATGAAAGGTCAGCTTAGATAGATGATTCTGCATCACTTTTAGAGAGATGATCAACAAAACAATGTGGAAAAACATCACACTCTCATTGTCTCATTTGGAGATTATAGAGACAGACAAGGTCCCTATTAATCTAGAGGGCATTATCAAAAATTAAAACATCACAGATGCTGGCATCCTTCCATTGACTTATGAAGGGATTCCACCATAGCTAAGCAGTCTTCAACATACACAAGGTATTGAGATTGAAAAAGATATCAGAAACAAATCGGTAGAACAGTCAAGAAACAAAATCAATACAGCCATGAACCTTATACTAAAAAATCTAAGAAATGAAATATACATTCTCACATACTACATAGGACTATTCACCGATTTACGGTTATTCCAAAAAATCATTTCACAGTGTGCCACACAAGATATGTTGGATGATTACGCCGACAATTGAATTTTTTTCCAACATGCATGGGCTGCCTGATCATGGAGTCATGAATAATATGCATAAAGAAATCCTCATCATACCCCTAAATCACGTCAGGAAAGGGAAGATGTGGGAGATTAGTAAGTTGGGTTGAGGGGTTGGTTTGGTGCTAGTAAAAGAATTTAATGGTACTTCAACCTACCGATATGCCAGGAAGAACTTATCAAAATCTGCCATAATCCATTCAAGCTATTGAACTAAAGCTCCTTTCCAGATCCAGGGTAACTTGTCCTCCTATATTTGATTTGTCTTATTCTGATAGTTGTAATCAGGTCTTCTAAATGAACATCAGCTGGTTTCTGTATCTTTTACAGTGCCAAATACACATTGGCTGAGAACGTGATACGCTCTTGTCAATGCTGCAGAGGCCACAAATCATCCTCTACTTTGGAGTTAATTTCAGATGTTTGACTACTTAATCTAAAAATGTCATGATAAAAATTGAAGTACAAAATGATCAGGACCTAAAAATCCTCTATGGGGGCAATTAGAAAGAAACAAAACATTATTAAATAAAAGCATATTGCAGACTCGGATCACACAAATACATGGAGAATATGCAACCTTTCTCTAACTCTAATTTACACTCTGCTTAATTCTTAGAGCGGTGCTACAGCATCAAGGAAATCTCACAAAGAAATTAAGCCTTGCCGTGCAAACTCTACTGTAAGCCACAACCCAATATGGCACAAGCTGTCAGGGAGAGGACCAATAAGAATGACATGCATCATCTATGTAACTTTTTTTGTGCGAAAGATCTCTGGTACTTTAGCATTTTCATAATTCACATTATCTTCATTATATATATTTATTAAAGTTTATGGATCATATTTCTCAGATTGCAAGCAACCAAACAGGTGTGCCAACATGTTAGACAAATTGTCTTAGTGTCTGGGGAAGAAAAATCCAGTCCTTGTCTTGTAACGACTCACGTCTTACAAACAAGCCACATCACCAATAAACATCTAGGTCCAATGCTAGTTCTTAATTTGGTTATATAAGATAGCAACAGGATCAGTTGCAGTCATGGATATGTAAATTTTAATGTTTTTTAGGTTAACGAAGCAAGACAATGCGGACCTGTCTGGATGGTTCATAAGTTAAAGGACCGCAGAACAGTTCACATGAACTTAGAAGCCATTAGATGGCAACAAGTTTATTGACTATCAAATTCAAATTAATTCTAATTCAGGAATAAAATCAAAGTCTACATGAAATAAATATTTACACAAATTTGTTTGCTTCAGACAAAATTTGTTCTAATTCAGTTCGCATGAGCTTAGAAGCCATTAGATGGCAACAAGTTTATTGACTATCAATTCAAACTAGTTCCAATCCAGGAATAAAATCAAATTTTATAAGAAACAAACATTTAGACAAATTGGTTTATTTCAGACAAACTTCGTTCTAATTCACATTAAAGGATTCTTCCATCAATAAACTACAGGGAGTCCACATATTCCCTAGGGATAACAATAAGACGTGAGAACTAATTAGATGTCTCTACCTGGGGAAAAAAGAAAAACCACTGCTATTTACCTATCAAAGTATGAATATAAGATTCATGAATCATTATACTGCAAGAGTCAGCTCTCCACTTTAAAATGACAGCAAAACATCAACAACCATTATCATGTAAAGATATCAGTAAGAACCAGATACCAAAACAGATAACCACTGCATAGGAAAAGGACTGATAATAAACCATGTAGCTAATCCTTTACATCCCTTGGACTATGAGAATGGAAGTTGCTGGCCTAACAAACAGTGCCAGAAAATTTAGTAACAAAAGCAGCTCAAGAGCAAACTCTCGCTGAATTGACAGTAAATCTGGTCTCCATTATAACCAAAATTCCCTATCAGAATATAAATTCACAACACCATTATTAATAAAAGAGAAATGCAACTAAAACAATCCCCATAGCTTATACATTGGAGAATTGCTCAGAGTCAAACTGGAAGCATGAACCAAAACAAGAACTTCAGTAAGATAGAGAATGATCGTCAGTCATCCCAGCCTAATCAAAACCAACCAAGGAAATCAAAGCACAAGTGCAGTATTAGCAGCAGCAGAGGAGGCCTAAGAACCTTTCATCCATGAGTGTTAACAGCCTCCCATACCAAATTCTTCGGAACTGGTTTTGCCAAGTCTTGAGCTTGCAATGCAGCAGCCCTAAGAGTCCTGACAGTCATCACATTTGCCTCCCAGAATGAAGCACTCGAGTAAGGCAACTTATGCTTCTTGCAGAGCTCCCTCACAAAAGGAGCAACCTTTCTAAGATGACATCTCGGCAGGCGAGGGAAAAGATGGTGCTCCACCTGGAACTGCAATCCACCATGGAACCAATCCATCCAAGGGGAGCAAGAGATGTCAAGCGTACCCATCGTCTGCTTCTCGAACCAATCGTTTCCGGTTGGAGGCCCGACAAATACACTTGACGAAAAGTGATTCAGACAAAACTGAATATGCTGAATTCCAGTGACCACGAAGCTCGCAACAACGAACATCAACCGTTCACCCCAATTCGGCAAGCATGAGACAAGGAGCGGATACCAGACCCAGAAAACCATGAGCCCAAGGATCTCCTGCCATTTATTGGGCACCTTCTTCTTCGACAGCAGAAGCACTATCGACTGAGCAAAAAGATTAATTCTTGCGAAACACATGACAGGATAGAAAGTCCAGTGCTGGTAGCTAACGAAGAATCTAGCAGCTGCATCAAAATTCATTTTTCTGTCATAATAAAAAGAGGTGAGGGAGCTGAACAACCTCGAGGAGACGGCGAAAAGGGGCATGTGCTGGAGATCTGGATCGAACTCGAGGCAATTGCAGGCGATGTGGTGGGCGTTGTGGTTCCTCTTCCACCACGCAATGCTTATCCCCGTGAGGCAATTTCCCGTCAGGATCTGGGTGAAGCGATTAAGCTTGGCATTCTCGACGATCCGATAGTGCCCCGAATCGTGCCCCATCCAGCCGGACTGGATCCAGAGGAACCCCATCATCCCGCCGCAGACCAGATGGACCAACGCACAGCTGGAGAAGAGAACACCATAGACAGCGGCGGAGAAGAGGATGGCTATCAAGACAAGAGAGACGCCCGAGATGTGGCCCTTGTTCTCGAAAAGTCCCATCTTGGAGAACTCGGCGAGGAGTCGGCGGTAGTCCTTGGAGACGTCGGTGACCTGGTAGTCGGAGAGGTGGCCGATAAGGAAGCGGTCGAGGTGCTTCCAGGCGGAGCCGGGGTGGTAGGCGACGAAGGCGTCGGTGACGTCCTGGCCGGCGAGGTTGCGGAGCGGCAGGTCGCCCCCGGGGTGGTCCTTCAGCCAGCCGGTGACATCGTACACCTTGCCCTGGATCGAGATCCACAGATCCGTAGCCACAACGTGTTTTCGAAGCTCGTCCGAAGAAATGTGTCTCTTCTGCTCCCCCTCCATCGCAGCTGGAAGGGAGAAGAGATTGAAGTGGAAGAGAAGAGTATAGATCTGAAATGGGAATCCTCTCTCTCCCTCTCTTTCTCTCTCTCTGCCCTCTCTCTGCCCTAAAAAGTGAAACTCATCTCTGAGTTATAAAAGGGCGGAAATTTCAAGGATTTCCACCGCTTATCGATTGGCTTCTCTCTCCTTCCATTTCTGTCATTTGGTTGGATTTATTTCCCGATATTTATTTCGAAATTATCTCTCAGCGTTTAATGAAGACAGACTAACAGAAACTAGGGGGGTAATAAGTAGGGATTTCTAATTTTTAGACAGGGTTTAAAAGCTACCTTTTATTTCCCAGCTGCGGCCTCGTCTTCCCTCCAGCCTGCTTCGGGGACCGCGGCGACTGTTAGGTTTTTTGTGAGGTTTTTCAGAGAGATGGAAGACACGGCTTGTGGACGCATACCATACAACGGCCCGACTAAGAGGCGCCACAAAAAGAAACCTTTTTTTTTTCCCCGGGGGGTGGGGTGGGTGGGGCACAAGGCCGTTTCCGAGGAGTAATTTGCTGTGAAGCACCCACTCATCTCCGGTCAAAGTACCCTCTGACGTGGCAGAAACATATTGGTCTAATGGTCCAGGACTAGCGAATTATCGGATGCCACGTCCCGCCTCATCTTGCTGGCTGTCCATAGTGTGGCGATCCAATAGCATGCTTGGCTTTCCGAGATGTGGTTAGGAAAGATTTTGTGGAGGCGCTTTCACTTTACAAATATCTCGTCCGTCTACGTCCGTGACGCCGTACATGGACGGTGGGAGTGTCGCCACGTGGCAGAATGGACGCCATATATTTTTTCTTTTTTACATAGACATCATATGGACCACAACTATGGACAGCAAAAGCTTCGACATCTGTGAAGAGATGTTGGCTTCCCCCCGAGGAGAGTTGCAGGGGTGGATCGGCTGGGCGATGCTGAAGAAAAACTACTTGGATGAGAATCGCCGCGTCCGCCGTCCACGGAATTGACAGATTGGAAAAAGGATCTATTGGGACACGTGTCATAACATGGTTCGTACGAAAGTGTCTTGAGGCAACGAGGTGTTCAGCTGATCGGAGACTAGGTCTTGGGGCCGGAGGGACAGGTTGGCGCCGAGGGCATTGTCGTGCCTTCTGAGCTGGAGCAGAGGTGTCTCTGGCTCTCGAAATCATCAAACCCACTAAGAAACCCTCACACATCGGTCGCATGAGTGGGGTCCGCCGTTGAGTGCGGAATCGGGTGTCTCGACGGGCAGGTCAATGCCCAGGTTAGAACATCTGCTCACGGCCGGATACGCTTGAAGCCTGGGATTCCCCTGATGCTTTGGTACCCACTTGACGTGTGCATAGTAATATTTATGCGGATTCATATCAACCGTTGGATTATCCTTCGGAAACATCTTACTGTCGGTAAGTACGCTGGATTGGAGGGAGAGTCGCAGTGGAATTATTGCCGTAGATTGCGACATCCTTGATGGGCGCGGAGAGAGGAGGAACATGGCAGATATTTTTCTGACCCATATGCGGAACCTACAAAAAAAAAAAAAAAAAACATTTAAACTTTATCAGAAAAGGCACGAATCATTTAAAAAAGCCACTCAGCTGTCCTGCACCGTTCATCATGGAACACATTTTACGGATGCCAATTAAAAAGGAAGCAATAAACTCCACACGCTGAGTGACTTTTTTGAATTATATTTTTGAAATGCTAGAGTTTTTTTTTTTTTTTGAAATGAGAAAGCTTAACTGTAGTTCTTAAAATATAATTAGTTAGATAACCTGCCAATATTTGCTCTGGGGGGTCAATAACTAGTGTGAAACACATGTAATGTGCGTCAAAAAATATAAATTATTATGATCATAAGAGTAATAGCTATAAATCTATAATTTTCCATCACAGTGTCTCAAGTAGAAGTAGGTGCTATAGTTCATCAAGCTAAAATTAGACCTGTGCTCGATATATATAAGAATTGCTTTAAAATCTACTCTTAATGTAAAAGCCAATGAGATGAATGGCAAAGCCATCAACCATATATTTTTTTTTATTTTGCAGCTAAAGGGGTTTCATTTTCGAGAGCTCCTCTGATGGCATTTAGAGTGCCCCTAGTTACCAAATTATGGATTATCTTATTTATAAAGATTTACAATCCATTTATCAAATATTTTTAGAGGTAATTTTCTTCTCACATAATGGCAACTGCATCTGCAGGCAGCACGGGTCCCACGCATTTATAATGAAAGTAATCAAAATGCAAGTTGGTTTTAGCTAGGAAAGGAGCAAGAAATTTTGTTGGTATTTTTGCTTGGACCACCATAAATGTTTCTCACCTCTATAAATTGGTAGGACAGAGTGCCGCCGGATATGGTTAGGAATGCAGATGGATTGGATTATGAATGACCCGACTCAACTTGATTCTTTATTTGGATTCTAATTTTGGACCCAAACCTAATTCAATAGAAGATCGGAATGGTTTAGATCAGATCTACCGCTACAATTTTTGATCCAACAGGTCATTCGGGTCGGATAGGGTCAAGTCCATTTGTAAATCAGACCCAACCCAAAAAAATTCAGATCCGATTCGGATCCGGGTTGGATCGAGTTCGGGGCAACCTATCTATAGTTTTAGAATTTGTTTGCACCCTGCGGGTTGCGGCCCATGAGACCAAATAATTTTACAGATTCGGGTCAGATGGGGTTGGAGCGGGTCGTAGAATTAAAAATCAAAAATTACCTAAATTTCAAATGGATCTAGTTGGATTGGGATCTGCATTCAATAAACCCAAATCTGACCCAAAAAATGAAGCGGGTCCAATTTCAGTACTCGACCCAGCTCCACAGGTCCTCCAAAATGGGTTGGGTGGGTCGGGTTGGCTCGGGTCATGAGTTCATCCGACCCATTTTTAGCCTTAGATAATTTCCACCAAACGTCTTAGTGAAGCATTTATTTTTTCCAAATAGCAAATAAATATGTAATTATCCATCTATATCATCTGCTCGGTGCCGACCACCATTGATGATCTCTTAATGACAATCAGTAGGAAAACAATAGCTTCTTCCACCTTAACAAAATCCCAAAAAACAAAACCGATGGTTGATAACATAAAATTTTGTCTTTGTAATAATAGATATTTGTATGCCTCAGAAACTCATAGGATTTAAATGCTAATCTTGCTTAGACAGTGATCAGCTAGATCAAGAAGCTGCCCTAACCTTACTTAGATGTTTGCTCATTACTTTTCGACATTCGGTATTTGTCTTGTTAGCTAATCACACTCTTATGCATCTCAAACATTCAAAGAGAGGAAAAGGCCTGCTGATTGAGTAGCTTTGAATGGGGCTCATTATACTTCTGCCTGCCACTGGACTTCAACTAGTCATCAGCTACTGATTCCATTGGATGAATTTATACCCGTCTTATATGAGTTGTAAGTTTATTTGTAAGTCCAAAAAAAAATGCTAAAAATCTTTTTTAAACAAGCAATTTTGTTTGAGCATATCTTAGAAGTAGCTTTTTTCATGGAAGATATAGGAGAATACACATGGATGTCAGCATACATAAAAACATGGATGCACCATGCTCAAATAGAGTGAATTGCAACTGAAATAAGTATGATAGATGGGAACAATTCAAAAAATTAATATGCAGTGATTCCTATAAGATTGTATAAAGGAGCTTGCAATAAGGAATTTGTTTTATTTATGATATTTGATCCAATAAAAAAGCCTTTTTGAAAGCACATCAGTTACCAAATTTGGAATTATTATTTACCTACCCACTATGTAATCACATTTAAAATAATTTTGACAAAAATATAATAAATATTTAGTTATTGCCGTTCAATATTTACGAGCACATATATTTAAAATTAACAATTAATTAACTAAAATTTCTTCTTCTAAAAAAATTAACTAGAGATTGTATCCATGAGTCAAGCTCCTGCAGTTTGTGGACATCATATAATTGGTCTACAGCATCTGGCAGACAAAGCTGGGCCAGAGGGGGTCTGGGATTCGGCCCATATTGAAGCAGGCTTGCTGCAAAACTAGTAGTTCTCACCCATGGGCCAACATACCTCTTGCAGTCTTTTTGAAGTCCAAAACAGCCCCCAAAATAGTCCAATCCATTAGATTTTATTTAGAGACATCGAAGAAATCAACGTAGTACTTATTTCTTGCTAAAAAAATTCATTTGCGGTGCTTCAACGTGGTGTTTTTTATCGCCACATACAAATTATCACAATTACTACGTTAACTATGATATTGAGCTCACGAATCTACTATCTTACAAAGTTATGGTTTGATTTGGTCTGACCCGGGATTAAATCATAGCACAATATGTTACCCTAACGTGATACCCATAACTCGGTTCGACCCCCTCAAATATGCGAAACCATACCCTACATGTGGTGCACCACAGGAAAGGAGGGCGATAATCCAAGATGAGCCGCATGATGAATGGAGCTTATAGGAGCGAGAAATCTGAATGGCATGGAGTACTGTTAACGTGGTGCATCTGGTGTAGGATATAATTTCGTCTCAAATATTGTAGCATAAAAACTAAATGGACCTCTCTTGCCATGGCATCTGTTGCTGGAAATTGGACCCGGGGGCGGCCGTCGGCTGAGGAGGAGGAGCTCCGGCGCGAGAATGGCGGGTGGTGGTCCGTCGGCGGGCGGCGTCCTCCAGGAGACCTGCAAAATGCCGGTGGCCGGGGTTTCCGGCGCCAGCCCGCCGATGCTTAAGTCAGAGGGGGGCTTAATTTTGGAGAAGGAGAGGGACTGTATGTAGAAGTCCCAAGCCTCCCCTGGGAGGAAGAAGCTTCCCTTTTTATAGGGAGAGTGGCAGGGTTACCTGTGATGTGACTGGGCGAATTAATGGGTTACCGTCACGATTGGACGTGGGCGTGTGAAGTAATGAGTTGCCGTGAATGGCCCGTTCCCATCATGGGAGGAGATGGCACGTAGCCGGAGCTTGCTTATGACGCGTAGTGCAGTACATTCTTGGGAATGGTGAGGCGTTGACAGTCGTAGCAGGGTATGGTTCCTGATTGATATGTCGTGGCGTGGCCGGCAAGTAAAGCATGGTGCGGTGAGGCTGCTGCAGGGCATGGCCGCAGCATATAGACGACGAGATCGACCTTCTGAGCTCGGCTCGGCCTATGAGCTCGGCTCGGCCTTTTGTGCTCGGCCTTCTGAGCTCGGCAGCCTTCTGTGCTCGGCCTTCTGGTCTCGACCTTCTGAGCTCAGCAGCCTTCTGTGCTCGGCAGCCTTTTGGTCTCGGCCTGCTGTGCTCGGCCTTCTGAGCTCGGCCTTTTGTGCTTGGCCTTCTGAGCTCGGCTCGGCCTTCTGTGCTCGGCAGCCTTCTGGTCTCGGCCTGTTGTGCTCGGCCTTCTGAGCTCGGCCTTCTGTGCTTGGCCTTCTAAGCTCGGCTCGGCCTTCTGAGCTCGGCTCGGCCTATGAGCTCGGCAGCCTTCTGTGCTCGGCCTTCTGAGCTCGGCAGCCTTCTGTGCTTGGCCCTCTGAGCTCGGCTCGGCCTTCTGTCGGATTTGAGTGCTTTAATTGTATTTGTGGGGTGGTCCATTTTTTCCCCCAACAGCATCACAGCACAACATGCTCATTCCTAACCCTCGGAAGAAAGGAGGAAGCTTTGAGACCCCCCCTGTCCACAGCTGAAATCAACGATTACTTTCTAACTCTGCAGCAAGGTTCATGG
The DNA here is from genome assembly GCF_051530095.1 of Phoenix dactylifera. NCBI lineage: Eukaryota > Viridiplantae > Streptophyta > Magnoliopsida > Arecales > Arecaceae > Phoenix > Phoenix dactylifera. Next base: position 60,541,497 of record NC_143190.1, on the reverse strand, counting down.
AATCTCAGGTAAGCCATTTGATTCCTTCTTTTTTTTTCCCTCGTCGTTTTCATTTACCTGTTAATGTTGGAGAGCCGGCTATATTTAAATTTTTGAGTGGAAATTGTTTAAGCTTTCATATACTTTTCTAGTTGAGCTAAGTTATTATACTCTCCTAAGCGACAGGATTCAAAGTTGACGTGGTATGGGCACCATGGTCGCGTTTAAGCATGATAAATTTCCCACAAGCGGTCGAGCCCAGCAGGATATACAACACGGCCAAATGGGCAATTGCGGCAAGATCTAGAGATGGCAGGAACATGTCTCTATCTTCAAAGGCAGTCACACGGATTCAAGTGGTTATCCTAGTCGGCAAGCATTTGTACTGCTCTCCATAGTGGTAATCTTCTTCTCAAAATAATAATAATAAAAAAAAGATAACTTGTTTTAATTGTCATTTGGGGTAAAAATAGAGATGGTTGGCTTGGTTTTCAAGGGTATTTTTGCATCTTGATTAGCGTCATCAAAGATAGGAAAGGAATTTGTCTAACTCCCCGTTCCTCTAATTGGTTATCTACGAAGAAGAACGAAAAAAGAAAAAAAGTTATAGAAATAAAAGATAATTTTATCGACCGTCGTGTTCATCCTCATCCAAATTGAAGCACATCCTCATCCAAATAAAAATCCACATCCCATCAAATCAAATCATATTAGACTTGTAGACTATGGATGGGTATATAGTTTGTAAAGATTCGAGATCTAATCTAAAGAGACTAGCTAGATATTATTTGAATTTTTTGATTGTGTATAAATATGCAATATCTTCATAGGACACAATCTATGTGGGATTAAATGCACGCTCACACACACCTTTTTTTTTTTTTTCCCCCCTCTTTTGCATTCATTTCTTTTGATGTGCTTCTCCATGCAATATTTTATAGTAAAGATAGGAAGCTTAATTCTAAGCCAAAATGCGCAACTATTTGTATGTCAAAAGGATGATTCTTCATCCAATATTACATCCAACCTCGGATATTTGAGATGCAAATTTTTTAGTATGAACTTGTCTAATACTAAAGTAAAAAGAAAGAGGCAGCGAATCAAGGTGGCTGCCGTCCTTCTCTTTACAACCAAATGAAAATCAACAGAAACTTTTTTTTTTAAATTTTTTGCTACAAACAGAAACTCCTTGGAGGGCCCACTTAAAGCTATCTATATGATATCTCATGTTGCTTCTTGACACATCCATATCTCATATAATATTTCCTTTTAATATTATTTTAATAAGGAGAAGCAAGTGTAAGAGCATAGCTCGCATATAATATGGAGAGGTTTTTTGTTTTTCTTCTCTCCTTTTGAGTCATCAAAAGTTTTCTAAACTTAAGATTAGGATATAGTGGTATTTTTAAGGTGCAATCGGAATAAAATATCAAAATACATCTGTTTTGTACTGAGCCTTTCGTGCTAGTGGTTAAGACATTAGCATCAACAATGAGACCATGGGTATAGATTAACTCTATTCTACCCACCAAAATCATTGATATAAATAAATCTAAGCTCTGCTGCTTAGTTTAAGCATATCTCAAGAATCTTGTCCAAAGAAGGTTGTATTTTAAAACAAGCTTTCAATAGACTTATGTGGGAGGCGATGATAGACCTAACATTCCCTTCTTTGTTTCTTTTGATCAATCCAAATAAGCATATCAAGGGCAAACCTTGAATGAATCTTAATAGTTGGAGATGGTTATTGATCTTCCATCATTGATTATTTTTATCCCATCAGAGTGTTTTGGACCTTTATTTTCTTTTTCTTCTTTTTTTTTTTTGGTACGGTGGCTCCTCACACAACATGCATACAAGTACAACCAATAAGTCAAGAAAAAGAAGCCGGCGTAGTGAGTAGGGAATATCCGCATGATTCACCCAGAGGAAACCCCTAAAGTGATGCGCTGCAAAAGAGGCCATCTAGCCAGCTGCAATGTTCATCTCCCAATAAACATGGATGGCCTTGAAGGAGCCACAATCCCTCACAATCCTTTGGATATCATGGAGTAGAAACTGCCTGTCCGTCGCATTGCGTCGGCCTCAAATATCCTCGATCACAGTAGCCAAATCCTCCTCGAGGTGGATCCAATCCACACTCAGAATGTGCCTCGCATAGGAAAAGCCCTCCCACACCGCCCTTAGCTCGGCTCCGATGACAGAGGTGTCATAGATCCGCCGTCCACCGGTCACCACAAGCCTGAAGTGGTGGTCTATGATAATAAAGCCCACTCCCCCCTACTCTCCTCTCTCAACAACACTACCATCAAAATTCACTTTAAGAAAGCTGGGGAGTCGGGGCTCTCAAGAAACAGAGACAAACTTGGTCGACTTTTATTTTCTTTAAGTGAGTATTTCTAAATAAATTCCGGCATTGGCGGTGTGTGTTATTAAGTAAGACAGTATGCGATTTATGACCATTTCACTTATTCATGAAAATTGACCTGCATTTTATAACACACAGAAGCTACATGTCTTGATCATCCTCATTTTTAATTTTATGAGTGAAATGAAGGATTTTTCACATCTTTTTCTTGTTGTCGCTTTCTACGTCCTTCTAAATTAAAAGAATCATCTTATACAATTCCTATATCAAAAGCTTGTTAAAAGTTAGTCTTGTTCATAGAAAAATGCACAGGACACATATTCCATAATGAAAAAAAAATCCTCCTTCCTTTAACCCAAAAATATCTCCTCTAGCATATATTTCTGGAGTCCTTTGATCAATTATTGCCATAGTTCATAAAATGAAACAGGGCAGACTGGTTCCATCTTTTCTTTTCCAGAAAAAAAAAATTGCTATAATGCTGTTATAGCCACCATCTTTGTCACAGTTTATTATCATCCTCATCGTAATAGTAAAAGACCTGCAGCGAATGGTTTAAGATTTTTCAATGGTTTAAATAAACTAAAATATTTAAACGAACAAAAAAGAACATGAAAAAGCAATATAAATAGTTTTCTCAAAGAAAAAGAAAAGAAAAGCAATATAAATAGGATAAGGGAAGCAATAAGTGCACCGCTAAAAATTAAAGCCAAAAGATAATCAACTCAGGGAAATCTAGATTATTAATGACTATTAGATTAGCCGCTGAATATTTGAGTAGTCCAGAATTTTCATTTTTTTTCCGGTGTGCGTATATTTGCATACATAGGATTGGTACTGCAACAATCCAAGATCTTACTAAAAAAAGCTAGTCGGAAGGTATTATTGGGTTCATTATCCCTGTATAAGTACCCAAGATCTATCTATTGCATAGCCGATGTAGGACTAAACACACAGCTACATGGATCTCATATACTCTTCTTATTTAAGCCCTAGCATCCTTGCTAGGCTAAAGACCTAAATCTATGTAAATCCATTCACAAATATCACAAATTCAATTACAAACACCACGATCGGCCCATGGTCAACACCAATGAGCTCGTGCTGCAGTATCTCTTTGTTCATATTAGGGGTGGTAATCGTAGCTGACTTACTAGATACCCGACCTAATCGATCCGAATTGAGCGGGTTTTATCCGACCCGTTGAAACCCCAGGGCGAATATGGGTTCTAAATAAAATACCTAAAAACAGGTTCGGGTCGGGTGTAGGTAATGGGATGCACCATCCCAAACCCGTCTTGATATAAAGATAATGGGTTAGATAGGTAGATAGGAGTATGATGTGAGTGAATTTTATATTCTATAAATTAACAGAATATGAAATGAGGAAATCTTAGTATACCTTGCAAGTTTCATGTTTTGTTAATTCCCAATGTATCTAAGGTATACTAAGGTATATTAATTAAACTATGAAAGGGGGCTAGACCGCTGAGGTATACTAAGTTATACCTTTAGACAGCATAGCTATATTAGGTTCGACTCACATGCTATTTGGATTGCTATGAAAGAGGATATATAAAAAAGTTTCCTTCCACATTTATGCATTTTTATAATATAAAAAAAATACTTGATTTATATAACTTTGTGCTGTGGATTTGTAAGGATGGTCTTGTGTTTAGGTTGAGGAAGAATTCGCTTACAGGTTATTTTTAGAATGTTTGCATGATGTGGAGCAGATATGAGCAAGGGTTTTTAATTGCGGGATGGATAATTGCCCGACTCGACCCATACCCGATTTGTTATTATTTTTAGTCCATATTGGCCAAATTTGCTTTGATATATTTGTAACAACTCAGGACCTGACTCAAGTATACTAGCCAAAAAGTGCTATTAGATTTATTGGTTATGTATAAGTGTACTCAAGTTCTACTCAATACATAACCGATGTGGAACTAAATAAGCACCCATATGAATCCTCATAAATGACTGCCAAAAAGAATGAAAGATGTAGGCCTAGCAAAACAAAAACTCGATTGAATCAAATTGCGTAGATAAATCTAAATTCTAAACCTTGCCCCGAGAGGATTTTCGACATTTGTGTCTAATCATAGGGGCATCATGGTCATTAGACAGATCGACATGCCACAGGATGGCGGCATCTTTGCACCCACCCATCATAGCGTGATATTTCTTCTTTTCTCCCCTCCTATTATCATTCCCGTTCACATGGCACCTCCACCTCCGAACCTTGGAATTGTAGCTCCCATGGAGCCCTTGCAACACCAGCTCTCCATTGACAGCTTCTCCTATAGCTGGTTGCTGAACATTAACTCCTCTTTCGACTCTCTCGACGATGGCCTTCGCTTCTCCCTCGACGCCCAGGATGCCGGCTCGTTCATCGAGATGGACCCCAAGCTGATCTCCATGCGTTGGAAGGCCGACTCCCTTGACTTCGGCTTCAGTCTCCCTAGCTCCCAATCTCCACTCCTCGTTCACGCCGACCAGATCTTCTCTGATGGCCTGCTTCTCCCACGCCACCTCATCACACCACGAAGACGCGAAGTCGCCTCCAACTCCTCTATGAACTCGGTTTTAATAAGATCTTTCTCGCTAGATTCATCCAAGTCACTGCTCTCTGGGAGCAACCGGTTCGGTTCTCGCTACTTCTACGCAGTCCCAAGTAGTCCTGTTTCTTCGAATTCTTCATCACTTTTTGGTCCAGTGCAAGGAGTGCCCACTTCATCATGCTCAAGCTCATCCAAGAGCATGCTCTCGAGAGGCAGCAACAGCAAGCTACATCTCTTGGGGGGCTGCACGAAGCCTTCAAAGAAGTTCATCCAAAGGTACTTGAGTTTTCTAATGCCACTGTACAAGAAGTTCAAGGGACTGCAATTGATCAGGAGGGCAGGCTCTCGAGTGAGCTCGACTCGAGGCTGCGTGGAATCGATCGGAGCATCCCCGAGGACTAGCGAAGCTTTAGCGAGCTTCAAGTCTCGTCATGGCAGGAGAACGTTTGATATGGGAACTGAGAATGCTATAAATGATGCCGTTCTCCATTGCAAAAAATCGATCGGTGAGTCCTTGAGACTGATAGCTTGATAAGATTATGCTTACAAACTTAGAAGCAGTAGTATAATGCATATTTGTTTTTCATTATAGATGGTATTTTGTTTCTTTTTTATTATGAAGTTTGGTTTCTTGTATTGTTAGGGACAGGAGAATCAACAGGAACCATTACAGAAGAAGGCAGCCTAAGTGGATGCTGAGAAAAGAAATATTTCTGCTGAATATCATCTGCTATGTTTGTTTGTTGCTTTTGCTTCCTACCATGTTGGTTCGCTAAAGGCTTTGTAGATGATGAGCTATTGAGAGAACATAGCTTCTTGTTTTTGTTCTTAAGAACATAGTTTCTCAAGTGATGGCAACAGATATCTATCTCTCCCTGTCTCTGTGCTTGGCTATTAATATTTGTGAGTGGACCTTTATAAAAAAAATCCTTACAGAACTGAGAATCTAATGTTACAAAGAATTCCCATACAAAATTCTGTAGTACTCTATTGACAGGCTAGAGTTCAAGGGGGGCTGTAAGGTGTTTTAGATGGTTCCCAAAGGATCCATAGGATGCTCAATGTAGTGAATTCCACATTAAGTTAAGAGTATATAGCGGAAGACCGGATCACAAAACTCTAGCCAACGGTTATGAGATAAGAGACTAAGATCAATAGGATGAATGGCTTAATATGATTTATATCACTGGTGGACAAATTAAATCAGGAATATTTTATATCTATTCTGCTCTTTCTTATTGTGGTTAATGATTCACACATTTTTTTGCTTCTGTCATTTTATGATCATTCATGAGTTATGTATAATGAAGGCTCATCTCGTCGAAATTTTGTGCTTATCTCAATCTATGGTGATGACTAATATTCCTCAAAATGAATACTTTAAGCATGATGATGAGCCAGTTTCCGGTTAATTGTGGGTTGCTTGTCAAGTTTAATGGTATAACTCCATGTTATGTGGACCTTAGGAGGTAAGTCCTTTATTTTCATGTGTGTCATGTTCATGGGTTTTGGGCCCAAGCATTTGGAATGCTCTCTCTGTCTTCAACCATGCATACAGACTGGAAAAGCAGAAGATATATTGCTTCTTTAGCTATCATTGGTTTTAAACTAATCCGAGCTCCTGTCTCATTCTTCAATGTAAGAAAGCAACAAAGATGTTTGATGCCAACCCTGCAGGGCTTGCGAGAGATAACAACCAATAAAGGGAGAAGAAAGAGGCACCAGCTACCAATTCAAAGGAGAAACACAAACAAGTTCACATGCCCGGGGAGAAACATTTCAAATATTAGCTCTTTTCTTGTGAAATAACTCCTTATAGGTTCTTGATGGGATTAAGACAGTGGCTTCAAGTTGTGATGATCATCAATGAAGAAGAATGTATCAAGATATTTTGCTAATAATAATGTGATTTTGCAGAAAAAACCACTCTTTTGATTTTGCCAAAAAAAAAAAAAATCACCTTTTCAAAAAGAATGTAAGCATGCTAGCTTGCATGACAAAACAATTCGTCATAGACCTTGCTGAATTCGTATACCCCTCAATAATGCATATATTTGGTCGTAGATGCACGAGTATTCGCAGCCGAAACATGCATAATACAGTTTAATGCAAATGTTCCTATAACTGTAGCAGCCTAGGATCTCGCCCAAAAAAATTAATTAGAAAGTATTATTTGAGCTCCTCGATCTTGCATAAGTACTCAAAATTTATCCATCACACGGGTAGTCCTCACAATAACCGTCATAAGGATGGAGATAGATACATAATCTAATAAGTTCCAGTATGGATCATTAATAATATTGAGATGCTTTTTAAAAAGATAAAAATAGAGTATTTTGTTTCATAAATTTCCATATTAAAGAAAAGAGAATTCATGATATGTGAACAAAAAAGGCAGAAGGGGGTGATTGGGGAGGGTACTGAAAGGGACCCAACGACATGCGAGGTCTGGATCAGGCTGAGTAATAAGAATCAAGATGTGTGGTCACACTGTCCCAATTTTTCAAAAGAAAAAGTCATTGCCATGTTCTAAATCCAATGTCTGAAGTTGCCGGTTCATTGTCGTCGGCAAATGATGAGAACATTCATTGGGGGGCTTGGCATGAGGTCCACAAACTAGAGGCTGGTAGGAGATGTGGCTGAAGTTGGGAACAAATGGGTCACATGGGAGGGGTAGGAAAAGGGGAGCAAAGAATAAAAGATGTGTCCCTACTCTAAATTCTGCCTCCTAATTTTTCCTTCACCAGTTTGTTCCCTTCCAGCACCTATCCATATTTTCTGTCATACCTTTAAGAATGAGTGGCTTCCTCATGCTGTGAGGATCAAGAGCGCATGTTTCGCGCTCTCTGTTGGGAGTTCAGATCTCAGCATCGCATCTGGAAGTGAGTGTAGTTGTGAGTTTTTATGTCGACCGTCATCCATGTTCTACAAAAGATGGCATTGTGTCATGACATTCAGAAGATCACCAAAATTTGGTATTAATCTGGGATATACTTGAAACATTGGAAGCATGATCCATGTTTAAGACGTTCCTTGCAGATGTTTTAAGAGAACACCTTAAGATACATGCCATCTTCTACGTAATTCTCTAGAGTTGCTGATTGATCATATTAGATCAACTGAGAAGGTAAAGATAAGGTGATTCCACAGCATGTTGAAGTCCTGGTTATGCAAACAAGAAGTCACTAAAGGATCATTAGTAGACTGCGCATATCGACAGATTGCAAGCCTGTAACTAATTGGATGTTGCTCATGTTTTGCATGACAGTCATTTTCATTTTGAGCAAGAGAATAGTAAAGAGGAATTAAGCCTTTGTTGGAACAAACCAGCAAGAGGATTCCATAAATCTTTAGGTTGTCACAAGTCAACAATAAGAGGAATATGTTACATCATACCAAGTGCCGTGCAGCAGCACCCAAGCATACCTAACGTAGCATTCAAAGAAACCCTATGACAAGAATAAGGGGAATATTTTATGTCATACCAAGAGCCGTGCATCAATATCCAAGTAGACCCATTAATTTTAAGGCAATTCTACTCAATGAACGTTGTGAGAATTTTCCTCTTAATTTCAACCCAAGCCATTCATGAAGGCATCAAACAAATTTAAGATCATTCCATTATATTCATGATGGAAATACAATATAAGCCAGTTTTTTGGACAAATTAACTCTCAGAATAAACCGGAAGTCTTGAAAAGGGAATTCAACTAAAGAAGAAATAATGAATGAATTCATGTAATTCCAGCAGATGATACACACTACAGTAAAATAATAAAACGCCGACGCTTATTTGCCGACGCTAGGAAAAAGCGTCGGCAAATTCCGCTCCCGCGCCCCATGTTTCCAACGCTTTGTAGGAGCGTTGGTAATTCGAAGCAATTAACGACGCTTAAAAGCGTCGTCGCGGACCTAACAACCAAACGACGCTTATAAGCGTCGCCGAAGCCCACTTAATACCCAGCGGCCGACCCCGAGCCCGCAAAATTGCCCTAGCCCCCATTCCTCTCAAGCTCATCTTCCTCGTCTCCGGCGCTGCTTTAGCCCCCATTCCTCGTCTCCGGCGCTGCCTTAGCCCCCATTCCTCGTCTCCGGCGCTGCCTCCTCTCCGGCGCGGACCGATCCCAACCCGCTCCGCCGGAGGTATTTTTCTCCTCCTCCCTCCTCTCCCACCGTCTCGCTTGTTCTCCTTCTTCTCCTCCTCCTCTTCTTCGGGTGATCTGGGTTTGTTCTCTCTCCTTTCCGGCGTCGGCCGACCGGCCCCAAGTCCCGATCGATTCAGGCCCGCCTCCGCCCGAGGAGAAAACTTGGATCCAACCCACCGCCTATCTCGGGGTAGAGGAAGGTACGGATTGGAAGTTCGATGTCCTGTTGGAGTTTATATTTTAATTTAATTCAATCCAGCGTTCTTTTAAAGCTAAGATAGGGGCTGAAAACCCTTGGTCTGCCGCAGATCCACATCCTCTCCGTCTCAGCGATCGAAGAGAGTTCGCAGCCATTTTCGGCTCCAGCAATCGTATGCTCTCTCTCTCTCTGCCTTTCTTTTGAGCAAGTGGATATTTATCTTGTTTCATTGTTCTGTACCATTTAGGTATAGGGGTTCATACAAATTATGGGTGTAACAGAGAATGTTCTGTTAGGAAGAACAATGAACAATATCCTGATATTTTTATTAATATTTGGAGGTATAATACCACTTCTGTGCATTGAATTGCAGGGAATTTAGGTTGATTTTTAATTCCTCGGGATTAAAGCACATCTCAGACCATGAGGATTTAGTTTGAAACTTTAGAAGGTTATCAATATGACTCATTTATGTGAATAATTATGGGATTCAATAATGTTACTAGGTATATCAATGATCCTTGATATTCAACTGGTTCTTTACTCTATCATGCCACATACTGTGATATTGCAAAATAAACAAGTATAGGGTTCTGGGAAATACAAACTAGTGATAGCAAAGCTTGTCAGCATCACACTGCATGATGTGCATTACTAAATCGAAAGATGGATTTTAATAACTTTATCTTTGCTCTCCCATACCTGAGTTGCAAGCATCCCCTCTACTATTTCATATGAGCTCTTGCTTCTATTTCTCTGCTCTCTGAAGTTCATTGCATAAACAATTTATTTTGTATATTTATTTAAGCCACTTTTAAGTAAAACTAGTATTATAGCCCTTCATATTGTTGGACTGAATTTGATTGGTAATGATATTTTACTACTAAAGTATCTTTTAATATGATATGTCCGACTTTACTAACATCTTGTTCTAACAGTTCCAACATACTTTCAGGCCTTTAGTTCCCTGTTCTTGCATTTGAATTTTCACCCGTTCCCTCTTTCATTTTCATGCTGCTATTATTATATCCAGTCAACATAAAATATTGTTTCAAGTACAAGATTTTCACAGCGACCTTACTAACTAGAATATGTGTTAAGGTTCAAAATCTTTTATTAACTTTGCCAACTGTTGACTATAGTGCATGACTTCATCGCATGCTTTGGTAATTATATATTCTCTTGTTCATTTGAGTATAGTTATGTGTGCAAGGACCAAGCATCATTAACTTTGCATAAGTTCTTTTGGATCCAAAAGTCCATGCTATTGTGTAAATTGATGATTCATTATATTGGTAAATTGAAAGCTCGTCTTGTTTAAAGAATTAATGTTGCTTCCTTTGTTCAAATTGTTCTCTCTTTTGATTTTCTTTCACTGCACTGCAGGTTCTGCTTACAACACCCACAACTCCAACAGAAAGAGTGAAAGCCATCGTAGAAGCTTCAGAAGGTTTCATATATCTTGTAAGTTGTTCTGTGAAACTGGTTGAAATCATTATGTTGCCCTGTTTAATGGACATTTTTGTGTTAAATTACATAAAATCGTACACCACCAAACCACCATTCACCAAGCACAAGCACCAAACAGGAAAATCTAGAAAAGGCAAATGCAATTTCTTCTACCTTGAAGAGGTTATTTATCTTCTGATATTTCAGGTTAATTGTTGCTGCATCATTAATAGATTTTCTGTTGTTTTTTTCCTCTTTTCTTTGGCCTAATTTTGCTGCAAGGAAACCCATTAATTGTAATTTATTTTAACATTAGCTTATTTTATTGCAGTTTTGGATTGTTCAACTTATGTTTTAGTGCATCACTAGATATCTGCTATAGTGCTTTCCATGTGAAGTCCTCTCAAATCCATATAAGAGAAACTGTTACAACTTGTATGAAGTTTCTATCTGGATCGGTAGACTGGTTCCTCTCTTGACAAGATCAATTTCATGTTGTTTATTGGGCTCAGGCCTACTGACATGGTAGCTTACTTTGCATTTGATTGAAGTCAAACTAGGATTGCTTCGCTCCTTTCCAAGAGGAACTGTATCAAGACTTAGAAGCCAACACTCACAAATTCTGCGTTTGCATCACTCTCCTAACATATAATAGATCACTACTAACATATCATTAACGTAGGTTTTAGTGGATCACTGGGGGCATGCCGCCCCTCCCATAATGGCTACCTACTGGCTGTATGTCCTGCTGATTCCATGATGAACGTGCATTACATTTGGTGGCGGTTTTTTCTGACATATAGAACCACTATTCTGATGCTGTAGGATCCCGTGTAGATCATTAGTAGTCCAGTGCAATTGTGAAATATATGGACCACTCAAGTCCTTATATTTCAAATCTAACAGTCATAATAATGCTGAGGCAATTCCTGTTACAAGATCTTTTCAGCCTTAAGAAACTTTCCTCTTCCCTATTGAGGTGATGACATAGAACCTTCCATCTTCCTCATGTAAATTATTTGAAATTATATAAGCACCATGACCTATTTAATTTTGCCTGATTGGATCATGATCATTCTCAATTTTTTGTGTAATTATTGCTTAGTCATTTGCGCACTGCTGAAGCTTTCAGTCTTTAACTTGCCACCCATGAGACTTCCTCCATGGAAACATTAATTACTTAAAATTTATTTGTTCTATGCTGGTGCGATGCTACCACTGCTCATTAATTATCTTAGTTTAAATCTCCACTTCTTTTTTGATATTCCAAATCATGGTTTTCAGTACTGGTTTGTGTCGGTGTACTGACTCACCAGTAACGAACTGAAACTTGGTATGCCCCCGTATTGAGTGCTGGTACCAAGAACCGGATGTACCGGCAATATACCAGTTGGGCATTGATACAGTACTGAAATCGGTATTGAAAGCTTTGATTCGAATAACTACTACATTAATTTTAACTTTTTTAATTGTTGGATTTGTTATATATTTTTTATATAGGTGAGCTCTGTTGGAGTTACAGGTGCCCGTTCATCAGTTAGTTCACGTGTTCAACATCTCCTACAGGAACTTAAAGAGGTTTGTCACCCTCCTTTCCGTTTCCTTCATTATTGCAAAGCAAACCATCAGTCACTGAAGTGGTCAAATTTAACATTGACATTATTAAATATAGTGTGTGATGTCGAGTACTCTGAGCATGTAACTCAGTATTATTAGCAAATGTTAGTACTAACATGAGTACATATTTTTTAGGTTGGGAAGGATCACGATTTTGTTGTTTGCAAATTTTACTTGACTTGTGTACCAACAGTTATTTCATGGATTCTTCTGGTAAAGCCACATGAATGATTTATGGTTGTCTGGTCAGCCAGCAACTATCCTGTCTGTTAACTGAGGACTCTGTGATAAGATATAGTGGAGTTGAACAGTTGATGACAGGTCTCTGATTGAAGAGGAAAGTTCAATATGTTTGTTTTATCATATTCTAGTGGAAGGTTAATTGCCCTATTACCCTAGGCCAAATTAGTTTTGTTTTAAAACAGTGACCTCTGTGTATAGAATTCTTATGACCTATTCAATCACTCATTTTCTTATTATGCATTAGCCACTCTTTTGTAATGCATGGTACTTGCTTCATAAGTTATTTTACAGTATTGAAATGGGATCCAACTCTGTCCTAGTAAGTCTTCTTTTTTTGTTAAAGATTTGTTTAAAGGTTTTATTGTTTTAGTGTGTCAATGCCCCTTGAGGTTATATTGTGGCTGTTCTCACAGTTTATGGTCTCAAAAAGTTATATACATGTTCATCTTATACTTCAGGATGATGCATCTTATATGCTAATTTTTTAGGACCTACTTGCATGCCTGGCTCCCATGTTTGTGTATTATACTCCACATGGGTGAGAAGGCCCGAATAGAGTGTGCATAGAGGGAGAAGAGCATGGGATCAAGGCCCGCCACCAGTTTTGCAATCATGAGAATTTTGGCTAGTAGAAATCAATTTTGGCCAAAATTAACTTTTATGCATTACTTTGATATAACTTTGATGCATTATGCATTACTTGCCCTTATGCATATTAGATCTTGATTCGTAATATCTTGGATTGGTGCACTTACCCTTATGAGAAATGATAAGATCAACTTTAGGCTCCTATGAAACTACATATGTAAGGTAGGTTTCTTAACAAGCTATGGTTTTGTTTTGAGAATGATTACAGCGCATTATTTTGGTATTTTGAATGTCAGGCAATATATTGTGAGGTTATAGTAAGTGTCACATGCTTTTCTTCATGCAATTTATATGTAGTCCATCCTTCTAATAGTGTTTATCTTTTTTATATGAACTGCAGTTCAATCGGTATTCTAATAGAATGGACAAAAGTTGGATAAATAAGTTAAGATCTAGTGCCGAATATTTGGATGGAGTTCAGAATTTCATTAAGTTTGCCTTTGAGAAATCTAATATGAACGGGAAAATTTTATGTCCATGTCAAAAATGTGTAAACGGTTCTGCTCTTGATCCAAAAATTGTTGAAGAACATTTGATATGGAATGGTTTTCTAAAGGGTTATACTGAATGGGTACTCCATGGAGAGTTCATACCTTCATGTAACCAACCCTCCGATCTAGAAGACACCTTCAATTTTGGATGTAGTGACACGGAACAAAATTCTGTAGAAGAAGATGATATAAGGGGCCTACTTAGAGATGCTCTTGGACATAATATCAGAACTGTAGGAGAAGATGAGCGTGCAGTTATTGATCAGTCCATGCATGTTGAGGAATCTATACATGCTGATGACACAGCTCATTATGATAACTTGGTGAAAGATTGTGATCAAGAACTGTATCCGGGTTGTAAGAATTTTACGAAGATTTCTTTTCTTCTGCATTTATTACATTTGAAATATTTGAATGGGTGGTCCAGCAAGTCTTTTACCATGCTTCTTCAATTATTAAAGGATGCATTTCCGGAAGGTGTTACTCTGCCATCATCTTCATATGAAGCCAAAAAACTGATAAAAAAGTTGGACCTTGGATATGAGAAGATACACAGTTGTCCGAATGACTGCATTTTATATCGTGATGAAAATAGGAACTAAGAGTCGTGCCGAATATGTGGAACTTCACGATGGGGAAAACATAAAGATGACGAGAATGATTCGTTGACTGAAGTGGATGCTGCACCGACTAAGAAAAAACCGGCTAAAATTTTGAGGTATTTTTCTCTTATACCAAGATTGAAAAGGATGTTTGCATCACCGAAGACGGCTTCCTCGATGAGATGGCATGACGAAGGCCGTACAAAGGATGGAATGTTACGACACCCAGCGGATAGTCCCGCATGGAAAGCATTTGATGATAGGCATCCCGAATTTGCTTCTGATGCTCGCAGTGTCAGACTGGGTTTGGCTACTGATGGGTTTAATCCCTTTCGAACTATGAGTTCTACATACAGCACTTGGCCGGTTGTTTTGGTTCCATATAATTTACCACCATGGATGTGTATGAAACAGTCTTCACTCATTTTGTCAATGGTTATTCCAGGTGATAAGGGCCCAGGTAATGATATTGATGTTTTTTTGCAGCCTTTAATAGAGGAATTGAAACAGTTATGGGAGGGTATTGATGCATTTGATGCTTTTGCTGGCCAAAATTTCAAATTGCGTGCAGCTCTTATTTGGACTATCAATGATTTTCCTGCATATGCTAATTTATCTGGTTGGAGCACTAAGGGGCGTACTGCATGTCCTTCTTGTGGAGATTCAACCCATTCGTATTGGTTAAAAAATGGAGGAAAGTTCTATTATATGGGCCATCGTCGGTGGTTAGAAGCAAACCATCCATTTCGATTTCAGAAAGACTTGTTTGATTGTACCATAGAGTTGCGATCTGCCCCTGTTCCACCAACTGGAACTGAAGTCTTCAGACAAATGCATGACACCAATTATATACCGGGTAAGGTCGCCAAATGTTCAAAGAAGAGGGGGAGGGAGCATGTTGGCAGCACAATGAATGAAGGATTAATAGCAGAGGTTGAAGAGGATGCTGACAACTTTTTTGAGGATGAAGACAACGTATATGGTCAGGAAACAATGGCAGCATCTACACAAAAACAACTATGGAAAAAAAAGAGCATTTTCTTTGATTTACCTTATTGGGAGTATAATCTTCTTCGACATAACCTTGATGTGATGCATATAGAGAAGAACGTTTGTGATAACCTGATTGGAACATTGTTAAATCTTGAAGGGAAGACCAAAGATAACTTGAAAGCGCGTCTTGATTTGAAAGATATGGGCATAAGACAAGAGCTTCATCCGACAGAGCTTGCCAATGATAAATTTTATATACCTCCTGCATGTTATACAATGTCTACTCAAGAGAAAGATCTTTTTCTAACAGTTTTGAAAAATTTGAAGGTTCCTGATGGGTACTCAATTTATCAAAATACGATTATGCCAGAACTTTGATAAGTATAGATCTTGGAAAGGACTTTAATTAGTATGTTCTATGTTGACTTGACAGGAACATGGTTTCCAAAATCTTATGTATAACAATTAGTTTGTAGAGTTTGATCGGTTTAAGATAGATAATGCAGATTCGGTCAACCTCAGCCAAAGGAAGAAACACTATCTAGACACTCCACTCCATTTTAGGTCCTAACGGGCTCCAGGGCCAATAGACCGGTCCCATTACTGGTATAATGGTATAACCCTTGCACTATTGACAAGTCTTCTCGCTCTTTTCTCTGCAAATTAGTGACTGACATGGATCATTTGCTGCTACTTGGTACAGGTCCAGCATCCCAGTAATGCTGAGTTAATCCATAGTGGATTTGCAGGGTGAGAATTTTTAACACGTATTACTATTGCTTGATCAATTGAAGTATTGAATTGGCATCATCCAGCTAAAAAACATGCATTTGTTAGTTATAGAAATTTAAGTTGTATGCCATATTTTAGGTGATTAATTTTGTTTAATTTGCTTTATGATCACTTTCTGATTGCAATACAACTTTCTTATATGGTTTACATGGTACTGTTGTGGTAAATGAAGGTGATTCATGTAATGATCGAGGTTAGTGTATGTGCCAGTCTGTATTCAATCTTTGATTTGTAAACCTACTTCACTGATTGACTTCAGTTTTCTAGATGGCCTTTGAATCTGTATTATAGATGCAGGCTAAACTTATGTGTGATTCAAGAATGATAGAGATGTTGCTATAATGTTTGGAATTGTAACCATGGTGCTTCATAATTGAACAGTAAGATGGTCATCCTTTCTTGTGCATGATTCACTTTCCCTGCTAGTTTGACATGCTTGTTGAGTATCCAACTCTCTGATAAAGAGATGCTTATAACACAATTTTCTGGCTTGTTTTGCAGCCGAGTTATTGTTTGCATGTATTCAATGGGCACAACTCCCAGGTGACATCTCTTGATTTTCATCCAAAGAAGACAGATCTCCTCTGCTCTTGTGATGGCAATGGTGAAATTCGGTTATGGAGTGTTAGCCATGTGAACACTTTTTTTTTTGTTGAGTTTGTTTTACATTGAAACTACAATATGACAATTGAAACATATGTATTACTCTGCATGTATTACTCTGCCATTCCAAGAACATCATTAAGTTGTAGGAACTTTTTATGGAAGTTATACTCCAGCCCCTTCCATTGTTAGCCATGTGAATGATTTTTTTTTTGTTTTGTTTGTTTTACGTTGAAACTACAATATGACAATTGAAACATATGTATTACTCTGCATGTATTATACATCCATCTATTTTTGAGTATTTGATTGATCCTACATCTATCTCTTGGTTATGTAATGAAAATAAGTTGAATCCTGAATGAATGTGTTTAATTTGGTGTGCAGGCCTGTGGGTAAGACACAAATGAATGAACAATCCTCAAGTAGTCACTTTGTGTTCACTTTACGGATAACTGGAGTTAATGAGGTGGGCAGGTGTTGGTTATATCACTGATTTAATTAGTTATACCTGCCGATATGTACTGATTGACTACGTATGTCCAGAGCACAGAGCAGCAGGTTCAAGGGGTGTTGAATTTAATTGATCTTGCTGGAAGTGAGCGTCTTGCTAAAAGTGGCTCCACCGGTGACCGCCTCAAAGAAACACAGGTGCTCTTGAACTCTTTATCAATGTCCACTTCTTTCTCAGCTTGTATTTAATGTGGTATTCCTTCTTCCTCTGAGTTATTGCAGGCGATTAACAAAAGTTTATCAGCCTTGAGTGACGTGATCTTTGCTATTGCAAAGAAAGAGGATCATGTGCCTTTCAGGAACTCCAAGCTTACGTATCTTCTGCAGGTAAAGTACTATTTCCCCTGGTAACATATTTGGGATAATTAGATTTTTATCTTCAACTGAGATGTTATAATTGTATAATGACTCCCAACTGCAACTAACCTAATATCCAAATTTGTGTTAGCCTTGCCTTGGTGGAGACTCTAAAACATTAATGTTTGTCAACATCTCCCCGGAATCATCGTCTGTCGGGGAGTCAATTTGCTCTCTTCGTTTTGCTGCAACCTTCGCCAGACCCAGATGCGTCCTTCAGACTCGCGCTTGAGCTATGGTTAAGCAACCTGGCAACTACTGTGCATCCTCTTGCTCCATATGATTACCCGTTGCTGCAGCCGTTATGGCATATTTAATGACTATTAGGCTTCTAACATTGTCTGTCTGTAACCAATACCAAGGAAATGAAATCAATGTTGTGTTGTTGTTGAATTTGTAGAGGGAAGGCATTATGTTGATTGTGGTAATATTCGTATCAAAATTCCTTCTCACTGACGTTATCTCTCTTATAATTGAATCAAATTTTTACATGAACGATTCCAAAATCAATTCAGCTGGAATGGATGAACAGCTTTTCTTTTCTTTCCTTGCAGTCTTTGATCTCCAATGCAGCTATATGGAACTTAAAAAATGGGCATTTATGAACTAATGTATACAGGTTCTGAAAAAGAAGCCAAAGAAGGGCTCAAAGAATTTTGTATACAGGTTTAACATTTGTTTCTACGAATTTGTTAAAAAAAAAAAAAATGCTATTGCCGACGCTTGAAAGCGTCGGCAATAACTCTTCCGGCACAGGTATACCGAAGCACAAAAGCATCGGTAATACAAGAACTACCGACGCTTAAAAGCGTCGGTAATAAACCGACGCATAAAAGCGTCGGAAAAATTGCCTTTGCCGACGCGTTTAAAAGCGTCGGGTTATCTGCCGACGCTGACGAAACGCGTCGGAACGAAAATCTTCCACGCCCACCTGCCCGACGATTTCGTCACGCTTTTGGACGCGTGGGGAGGAAAATTTCCGACGCGTATAAGCGTCGGTAAAAGCTCTGCAAAGCGCCGAAAAAAATTACTTCTTTTGTAGTGACATCATGCGATTAAACCCACACAGCCTTGATGATATCTGATGATAAAGTTGAACTCTTCGATAATAAACAACAAATGAAGCCCATCAATTAAGGACATAGTAGAGAAAGGTTCATACATTGTCTCCATAGACTTAGAGCACATATATTGACTAATTTACCAAACTCATACAATGACTGTAGCCGACTATAAGACTTACTTGAACCAACAAATAAACACAGTTCTTTTATGAACAAATTCTATTCTGTACAGAGTGCTTATGATACTGTCTTCATCTCCACATATCTGCCCATGGTTCATACAACAAAGTAGCAGAACATTTTCTTCGGGTCTTTAATTCACTTGTGGGCCGCAGATGAGGATCTGACATACCATAATGCACCGAAAGTGTAAATAGGCCAAAAAAAGTCAAAGCTCCAGCTCCGGATTGTTTTTGGGAAGAGAGGCTTCTATGTCTTTCATGTCTGAGCTTGCTGATCTCAGATGTGCAAGCTTCTTATTGAACTTTGGTCTCTTCCGTGTGATAGCAATAGAGATGTCATTGGGAAAGAGATCATGGAGGATAAAAGCATGAATAATGGTGAACACCAGAAGAGCTGTTACTGTTAAGGTAGAGATTGCGGAGAGCCCAACAGAAAGTGACCGAGTTAATACATTTGTCACTTCCATTGAGTATCTGATGGTTGCAACTGAAGCACCGGTCATTGGAAAAGTATATGCCCACCACGCCAGTGAGAACCTAATGAAACAAAAGAATGTAAGAAACCATAAAATAGAGAATAGAAGGCCGTAATTAACCAAAGCAATTCTTAATAGCAAGATAGATAGATAGAGAGAGAGAGAGAGATACCTGAAACCTCGGAAAAAATTAATTCGCACCGCCTGCAAATACACAAGATAATAAGCAAAACAGTTAGATAACTATCTTCAAAGAAATCACTACTGATAATTTTGACAAATGCATGGGCTTTCCCATGCACACTTATTAAGAATTATTTGTCTTTTGGACCAATACAACCAAAGCATGCAGCATTGTCTGCTATATAATTCCCAAGCCATGGCCCAGAATCATGGTTAAAGACCACATATTCAGTTTTTAGATAAAGTTAAATGGACATCATTTAAATCCTTTAAAAACTAATGCTGATCTCAATCAGAAGGGATAATGGATGGTCATTCCGTATTAGGGCTTTTATTGCAAATGAACCAACATAGTTCTAAAGGAAAATAGTAATGCACTGACATGCATGAGTCGCTAGGAATGTACAAAGAGAGACTAACCAGAGAAGCATAGAGGAACATGGCGATGAAGTAAGCTATCCTCGACCCATAGTCAAAGTCCCCATTAATCTTTGCCCATGCCATGCAAGCAACACTGGGTGCTGCTACAAATAAGAAAAATACTGGATGAAGATCCTTTGGGAGAGTTTCATTGGTTGGAAGCCTCTGGTACAGGGTTACAAAAAGTACTGTATAGTGAGCTAATCCAACAGCAAAGAAGAAGATAGGCCCTTCTTTAAGTCCCATTGATGCGCCAAGCAATGCACCCACAAAGTTTCCCACGATTGATAAATGATTTGATGGATTTGCCACCTTTGAGAGCCTTCGTTGGCCCCCAGACATCCATTGACCATAAATTTTGAGCTCAAGGCAAAAGATAGGAGCCATACAAACATACCAGAGAGCAGCATGAATGTTAACTGCAACTGATGGTGGCAGACCAAGTACCAAGAAAAGACAGGCTATCCAAGGAGCAAAGAAGAAATTGACACGGATTGGGTGATGGTATTCCCTTCGAACCGTTTCAAAGTAGAAGATGATTTTCAAAGAGTAAATAAGGGATATGGTTGCCATCAGTGCAAGAGAGATGCACCAGAGTATGAAGTTGACAGTCAGGCTTACATGTAGGAAACTCATAGATGGAGATATGGCTAAGGTCTTCCACAAGATAGCTTGGCTGCTTACACCAAGGCACATACCAAAAGAAGAAATTGGGAAGCGAAGAAGAAAAGGCCACTTCTTGTCTTCAGGAAGTACCGACACCTCTGTTGCCTGCAGTAAGTGAAAAGTGATAAACAATGCTGTGATATAATGATATCTAACAACTTCAACATACTAGCATATTGCATTATCATAAAAAATGTTTAGATTTACACATTACGCAGTGCAATATGGTCTCACATAGTCTATAGCAGGGTCCTCTATGCCGGTACCGGGCACCATACCGATTGCCCTGCGGCACGGGCCAGCATCGTGCTATGACGGGTCTGTACCAACACAGAAAACCGTGGGAGAGAGAAAGAGAGAGAGAGAGGGCAAACAGGGAAGGAAGGGACAGGCCAGCGGAGGCTGGCGCTGGTGCGGGTGGCGGAGGCCGCGGCCGAACCTCCGCCGGCTTCCCTCCCCAGCTCACTCTCTTTCTTTTCTTTTCTTTCCTTCTCTTTCTTCTTCTCCGGCAACAGCGTTTCGGTTTTTTTGCTGAAACCATCCCGGTAAGCCGCTCGTACGGCTCGGGACGCTCCGAACCGGGCAATTCAGGACGGTTCCGCCAACCTTGGTCTATATTGATTGTTTTTTGGAAGATATATATTGCTAATGGTGAAATCCTTATACAGATGGAACAGACATCCAATAGAGAAACAATAGAAGCAGCGGTATATGTTATAGCCAAGAGACTGCATACCCTTAAAGTGTCTAATTCAGGCCCTTCTAAGGCATCAAAGTAGCGATCAACTGCAGGCACTGTCTCAGTTTCGGAACTATGGCAATCATTAGCTTCCAGATCTGGTTCCTGTGGCTTTCCACGTAAGTTTGATAATTGCCTTTCAAGCTTTCCAGACCATGTCTTGAAAGAATCAAACCGTTTGTCCCTCTGATTATCATTTCTGGATATCCTCAACTGACTCTCAAATGGATCACTAACTTTTCCCCCTGTTGCCTTGCCATCTGAATTCCCTGTTGGTATGGGTTGAGAATGAAACTTTTCCTGTTTTGGTTGCTGTGAGTTGACAGTATCAGAGTCAGAAGGTTGATTTGGTTGCCCATCAATGGCAGTTGGTCCAGCTTTATCAATGAATATGACTTTTGCAGCTTGTGAAATATGAAGTCCGGAAGGAGAAGCCGGCATGCTGAAAGAAATAGCATGTGGCTGATGGCAGTCAGTTGCTTCAACTGGTGAAGATGGTGGAGGCCCAAAAATAACATTAGCCTGGCCATGAAGCTTAGCAGCTTCCAATCCCTGAAACAAAAGGTATTTTAAACATGAATTGAATGATCCAACCCTTAAACAACTCTATAATTCCACAAGTAAAAGCATTTACAGTTATAAACATGCTCAAAAAAATTCCAACCTTGTATCATATCGGCGCCCATATAATTCCAATGGAAGCAACTTGAGATAAAAGATCAGACATCATGTCAAGCAATTGGTCAGAAAATTTGAGACAGATACTAGTGAACTATTCAAGCTAAACCTCTTGAGAGAGAAATATATGTTACTCTTTTTGTGACAAATCCACAATTACCATCCTTTACCTTCATCTAGACAGAGCAACATGCCTGGAATCAGCAGGTACTCAGATGAAGGCAGTTGTGGAGGTCCTCGCACAATGGCTTACATGATTACTCATCATCAATTATGCATACAGACTACATACCTTCTTATCAAACTTTTGTGTATTTGCATATGCATGTGCATCTACATAGAAAGAAGAAAATATTAAAGTGAAAAAAAAAGAACT
This sequence comes from Phoenix dactylifera, assembly GCF_051530095.1. Lineage (NCBI taxonomy): Eukaryota > Viridiplantae > Streptophyta > Magnoliopsida > Arecales > Arecaceae > Phoenix > Phoenix dactylifera. Next base: position 60,519,147 of record NC_143190.1, on the reverse strand, counting down.
TAATTACACAGATTATTCTTGACATGCTGCTGAAGGTCAATGATTCATGAAGCTGGGTTTGAGGATTGATCTAGAAGAATTAGAAATTCAGCAAAGCATCAGAAGGAATTCAGGAAGATGTTAGCGATCAGAAAAGAACACAAGAGAAATGGATACAAAAATAAGGGTGGATTCTATCACCACACGCGGCACGTACACATGCACACAAGGGAAAAAAAAAGGAAAAATTTAAGCCATTCCTTGAAGTATTATAAAAAGTCATGGACACCAAGTGACAATCATAACAGAAGGGAAAGCACATTTTTTCATGCTAAGGAAAAATATCTTCAATGTATTCAAGTAATGGCTTAAGTTTTTCTTTTCCTTTCTTTGGAAATAGAACCTTACGAATCAAAACGCAGAGGAAGACATATAACTTACTTTGCCAACAGTTGGATCTTCTTGAGGACTGGGAAGGGTAACCAACTGAGTTGGATAATTCATCCCACTGCACTCAACACTGTCAAAACCAGCAACTGTTTTGGAGACAATACACTTCAAAAGAGATGGAAGTTCTTCTGGCAAGCCTTGCTTGGTTGAAAGCTGGACTTGACGATCTTTGCTCTCCATTTGGTGCGACAATTCCTATATCATACACACAATTGGAGTTATATGGTGCAGCTCCAACGAGAAAAAGATTGAAACAAAATTTTTTCTTCACTTTTTTCCTTTTATATATAAATTGGAATCGATATTACTAATGATAAGAATATGCAAGAACAACAGGAAATGAACACTATCAAAAACATAATCACTTGGAATTCCGTTCAGATTCGAGTATTATAAATTAAATCAGGTGCGGTTAATTTATTGCGAGAGTTAACTATAAGGTATAAATCATAGAATCTGCACAGTATTCTCTGATTCTATTGCAAATAGGGAAGGAAAATGAAAAATATATATATAAAAAAAACAACCACCTCACATACAGACCTTTCATGATCGAAGATAAACTATGTCCCGTATACCAAACAAGCCCAGAAACATAAAACATCGAAACCACTGGAAGCTATTCATCACATTTATATAGTTTTCCTTTTTAACGCAAATATGAGCATCCATCGCCATTCCAAAAGATTTCATCATTTATTTTCATATAATTTTTTTTTCTTTGCCAGCATGATTCCTTTTTTCCAATTTATATGAAGCTTGTCTACATCTTTAGCCAAAACCAGAAATTTCCCTGCTAGCCGAAGAAGTTTAAATCCATTACCTGCCTCGAGCATGGTTACCAACCTGATTGGGTCTCTACTACCTTTTCCTCTACTGGTTATATCAACCGAACTTTCTATCACCAACACCAAATATTACTTACTAACAACAAACCATAGAAAAAAAAATCAAAACACCGACATCAGTCATTACATTCTGATCTAGGAGAAACAGAGAGATCTTACAACAAACACAAGACAGACCATTAACTAAATACCTGAAATGGTTTCCGTTGTGACGTTATGATAGACAGATAAAATCCTCTTTTGCTCGCACAGCCAAGAGAAGCACAATGAGGGCAACCCGCCTTCTCTTAGACTTAAATAGGAAATATAGCAAGAGAAGATCGAGAGCACATTCATCCCACTCCGCAGCCTAGAAAGGGAAGAAGATAAGGGACGCCAAGACTGACCGTCGTCTGCCGTCGGTCGCAATGTGGAAGGATGTGACTTCCGCGATGAACGGCGATACGGCGGTGAAATCTCCGTCGCCATCGCCGGACTTCCAACCGGTCGCCATCGCTCTACGCTTTCTTGGAGAAGCGGAACTCTTCCTTCTTTTTTTTATTATTATTATACTGGAGGGAGGAGAGCAGGGAATTAAGTATGGGGTGAGAAAAGATAAAAGCCCAGTTCTGGCGCCGTAAATTAAGCGACCTGGGGTGAGCCCTTGGGTCTAGCTCAGGCCCAAGCTCAAGCTCGGTCGGTTCACCACGTAAACAAAATGAGTTCACCCGGATCATGCCGTTCATCAGTAGCTAACATGTATGCCCTTTTTTTTTTGGGAAGAAAAACATGTATGGAGTGTTTCACTCCAACTCTATTAATAAATAAATAATTAAATACTAAATTAAATGTTGTAATATTATAATTAAAATTTATTTTTTTATTTAATTGTACTTTTCTGCATACAAAAGCAGAGGTACACTGTACTTGTCCCATTGAATAGATTCAATCTTATATTCCCCTGTCAATAGCTGAAAGCTTCATTCGACAAGTCTGACGTGATAGTTATACATGTACGTTTTTAAGGAATAAATATAGAAATTAGTTTTATTTATTTATATTTGAGTTTAACCTATGCCAAGAATTTCCCTAATCATTTACTGATCATCCGAGCTGAATTCTTTACTCAAAAATGAAAAAAAAAATATTCATGACAGCTGAATCGAAGGTTGTGTCAAACTCCGGCCGGGGACGCGTTTACAAAGGCTGCGATGTCAGAGGATAAGGGTTGTATCGATTCACCTTCCTTCCGGCGTAACCACCGTTGGATCGCCGACCGCATGGATCTCAAAGCGATCCGAACCTCCGTTTTTACCGTCTGCACAGCTCTTAATGTGCCCAACAGGTGATCCAACGATAAATCCGCGCGAAGGAACGTTGATCCTGCTTTCGCGCGAAAGATACAACCCCAAACCTTTCTGACGAGGCAACCGTGGCCTCTGACAAGACAGCTGGATTTTTTCAATTTGGTGTTTGATATTCCTGAAATTCTTAGGACCACTACGGCCACAGCGAAATTTGACTAAGAAATCTGTCGTTGCCAACCAATAACCCAACACTTTGACTTAAAAGTTAAAGCTACAAAACGATGATCTAACGCACGTGGTACGGAAAAAAGTCTCTCTCTCTCCCTCTCTCTCTTACTTTTTTACCGCGCATCCATCAGCCCCCATCCATCCCAAAACTGCACGGCTTTTGATGCAGCTGGAGAACCAGCTTACCTTCGCCCGCTGGGTGCCCGATACCAGCTTTCGCTTAGGGAGAGAATGATGAATATTACATCAGATCTGCGACGGATCCAGTGGATCAGTCGATAGTCACTCGCCGCATCACCCTTTGTATTTAAATAATTCAAGATCAAACGAAAGGTATCTGTTATCTACGGACTGATCCACCGGACCTCCTCCATGAAATAATTTCTCCGAACCAAGAGGTAGCTAGGTTAGAAGATAAAAAGAAAAAATGAAGCCTTATTCCAAACGGGAGCAGAATAGTGATTCCAAGATCTATGAAATATATCAATGAAGACTTCTGAGAATCAGATCTGCAACTCTTACCTTTTTGACGGAGAATCAGTTCTATTCTCGAATATCCAACGATGTTAGCCTCAGGAATCAGAGCCTTGTGACAAGCTTGTTATTCCTGGGTTCCTCAGGAACCAAGAGACAGAGGATAACACATGGAATGATGGAATAAACGACGAGGATGGAGCCGCCCCTTCGCCTTCGAGACACAACCTATATGCCCTCCCTTGTGTTGCATTTATAAGCAGCCTAGACCATTACGGTTCTTCCACGACGGCCGCAGCACAGGTAAGCAAAATTAATTAAAACCAAATATATGGCTTCTGCTAGATGGACTCCAGCTTATGGAACTCCAGTTGCAACTCTTTCAACGTATCTAATTGCTATTTGTCAAGGCTCAACCTTGAAAAACCTAGCAAGTGGGCCCCTGTTGAGTGTGGACGAGTTGAAGAGTGCCACATCAGTAGAGTTACATGTGAAATCACGAGCTAGAGTTCGACAAGCCTGTTCCTCGAAAAGTTGGGGAGCATGTGCTCCGTTTACTCTCTCCAATCTCCATCAAGATGAATGATATTTGAATTATTAAGATAATCGCCCGATGACATTACAAGATTTTGAACAAATCTACTGAGAGCAGTGATGTGAATGGGACATCCTTGTTTGGCAGCTTCCTTATTACCTTATATATATATGAATAGATTAAGTGGCTTGAGGAAAATATGATACTTTTAAATGAGATATGGCGAAGGTACATTAATTAGCAGTCACTCTTTTAGGGAGAATAGTATTTAATCTTCATCGAGATGAATATATTCATTGTGATTCTTATATTTCCAGAGGTAAAAAGCCAATGCCAACCGTCTGCCTACTTCAAATTCTTTTTTATCTTTTCTAGTGGCACCACCTAATTTCACACCATCTTACTAGTCTAACATGCCAGGAGGCATTGATGACACCTACAGTTTGACGTGAATGAATTTGAGAAGTCATGCACATGCATCTAAGACTTTTTTTTTGGATTGTTCTTATTTGTGAAGCGTTTAAAATTGCACAGATATTTATTCAAAAACATAAAAGGTTATAAACAATAGATGTAGTAATCTTTTTTCAGAAGAAAGTTGGACAATGCCGAAGCACATATGATCATATCAGTAGAAGGATGACGGAAGGGTTACCTAAAGAGATATAGGAAAGAATTAACAAGATATCATTTAAGGGGTTAACACACAACTATTCGTGTAGTGCGAGCTAATACTGCTGCAACAAGATTGTTGCTTTTAATTATTCTACTTGTTCTTTTAGAAATACCTTTAGGGCTCGTTTGGTTCGCGGAAAGTATTTTTCCTCCTAAGAATATGATTCTTGAGAAACAAATTTATAGGAAGAGGATGCCTAGGAAAGTACTTTTGGCATGTTTAGTTGACAATGGGAAAGTGACAAATTTTCAAAGTGCTTATGTTTGGTTGGCCATCCACTTTTCTGGGAAAGTTATGTATAATTCATATTATACCCTTAATAAAAATTAGGTCTTTAATGCCTCTTTAATGCTTATTTAATGCTGAAGGGACTTTTCGGAAAAAAATAAAAATGGAGTGATTTCCGCCTCATGAGAAAGTAACTTTCCTATATTTCTCATGGGAAAGATTTTTCCAAAAAATGTGGGAATCATATTCCCATGGAAATACAACTTTTCCGTCTTTCTCCTTTGAAAACTCCAATCAAACAAGAGACATCTCATTACTTTTCCGTTGACCACACTTTTCTCCCTTTTTTTCAGCGAACCAAACGAGCCCTTAATTTCTCCTTGAGGGTTGCGTGTCAAAACTTCTCGATCACCGCCATGATGCGTTTGCACCACTTATATCCTTTGGTTCCTTAAAGAATTGTTTCATAGACTTCACAAATTGATTTTGGAAGCATACAAGATTAGATAAGAATGGAGCAGAAATTAACTATGGCATCCCTACTTAATATGGAAGACGCAGGTTTTTTGCAAGCTTGCTGTCATCTATTATGTCTTACACTCAATAAGAAGAACATATATGGCATCTTGGAGCGCCATTTTTATAAATATTTGCAGTGTGAGTGTCGAATAGAAGTAGGAAAGCGAAATACACCTGAAAAATGTATATATTTCTTAACTATAAGACAAAGGTTATTGCGTGGGCAAAGCACAACCGTCGAACAATACTCAAGCTACAAGTAAGGATCATTCTTAAATAACTATGTTCTACATATAATATTGAACCTATACCTTCAAAGTTCAAGCACATAGATGAGTAAATTATACAAAAAGGTCACGTCTTATGGTTGGCTTTAGCAGACACATCTTGAGCCGTAGCTTCTTGGACCATCGCCACCACCTTAAACAAAATTTAATCATAAAATAATATGTTGGAGACCCCACCTAACTCAAATACAGGCCGAGGCTAGTGCCGGTCGGATTTGTAGACAGTCACCAATTTATAACCATGGACTATGGTTCTTGATGACACAACTACAGCAAGTGTTGAAGCGCTCTTAATTCAAGATGATATCAAGAAAAAATGGGCAAAACTTATTACGGTTTCAATAAAATACTAAGTTGAACAAAGCAAAAAGGAAGTTACAACGATAGCTACAATATAGTAAGACTTCAAAGGCCAATTCACGTACCATCTGACCTCAGGAAAACTGAAGTTGACCAAGGGTTGCTTCCACAAATCACAGCCTCCTTCGAAATGCCGTAATATGAAAAGAAAGAAAGAAAGAAAGAAAGAAAGAAGAGGACGACAATGGAAGAGAAGAGCGCAATATACGCAAACAGGCAAGCTTAGCTTTCCCACTTGCAGTGCTGATCCAATTGGACTTAGTAGACCCCACCACAAATCGACAAGAACGAGACAGCCTATTCCGTAGGAAAGGATGGGAGGAGATGAGACCAGGAGAAGAGCATGCATGCAAGAGAGCTGGCATCGGAGCCCAAAGACGAGGGGTTTTATAGAGGATAAAGGGAGAAACTGGGTCGAGTCAGATGCCGTATTGGCTTTTCGGTCACATAGCGCAGGCGAGCCAGAGTTGACGTCACAAAGCGAGGCGTGGGTGCGGGTCGAGTCAGATGACCGGCCTATCGACTTCCGTGGCACGGGGATCCAGCTCGGAGTGGCTTAGGTAGATAAAGGCACAGTGACAGGATATGAGTTAGTGTGTGAGATTAGGTCTGAAAACGGGTAAAGGGGACCATAGTGGGCTGCCAATTGCCAGTTGAGTGGGTACTCAATGTATGATACAAGTACAAGCACCTAACTTTCCCCTTTAGCTTTTTAGTACTACTTTTTTGTGTTTTTTACGTTCTCGATGCTTCATGAAGGTCAACGAAGATGCGTGCTTGTGATAAGACCAGCTGACGAGGTGAGATCGTCAAATAATATTTGTTTTAAGGATCTGAAAAATATGTGCTAGTTGTATGTGCTACTTTAAAAAAAAAAATTAAATGATGTGCTCCAGTTAGGTCCTCGTCTTCTTTTTTTTTTTTTTTTAAATGGTCCATCCCTTTTATGATGCTCTTGAGAGCATTGTTGGAAAGAATAGTTATTAATAACAATTTAATAATATAAAATTTTATATTGGTAAAATCACTTCGCAGCTGCATCATTTGTTTATTGCTCCACTATGTGGTATGCTATAGTACATGTCTTCTTTAAATGAGCAATCCAAAGAACTCCATGCTCGGGGGAGTAGGGTTTTTTTTATAAAAAAAAAATTCTTTAGAATTATCCTAGCACTGCTCAGATTAGTCACATTTCAAAATAAATCATCATATAGCTCATGAGCCTATTATTTATCATTAGTTACCATATTCTACTCTATAAAGCAATGCTTGTTTAGGGGATGGAGGGTAGTAATTTCAGATCACTAGCCTTTTCACAAGGGAACTTCTGTGAAGCTTATCTTAATTCTTTAGGAATGGCCGTCTACTTGTGTCTTGATTCGTCATTATTCTTTTAGTTTACTTTTTCTAGTGCCTTACAATATCACAATTTACTTATAGGATCCTACCATCTTCAAATTTGTTAAGAGCTGCAATACATGTGCAAGCAAATCGCAACGTAAATAATTACACATCCAATATAAACCGTCCTAAACTAAGAGCGCTTTCTTATGATAGGAGAAAAAAGTTGTAAAGAAGAAAATGATGATTTCTGTACTGTATGCATATAGTCTAATTAAACTAAAAATTTTGTCCAATTTTCATCACTAGTTTCATTCTACTTGCAATATCCCTAGTACTTTCTTTTTTAAAAAAGAAGGAAATGATCCTGAATAGTATTCTTTCTTTCATCTTGTCATTGAAAGCTTCATCCAGTTGCTTAGAATCATACCAAAAGTATATATTACAAAATGAATTAACCAAGGAATATGAATACAAACACTATCCTGATTATTCTATAATTAAGGTTAATATCGAAAACAAACAATATTGATTAGAGAATAAAAGTATGATATTTCTCAAATAACATTTTTTTGTTATCTAAAATTTCCTATCTCAAATACAACATGCCCAAACTTGATATCTTTATTCAATAAGATCTATTGCTATATTATTAAAAATAAGCTTTTCCTTTTTAAAAAGCTAAAGCACTGCAATGCCCTAATCTCTAAAGCCCATCTTTATCTGCATCTTAAAGTAGGATGCAAGTGGTACATGTAACAAGGGTCCAATAAATACGAATCTCATATACCGCATCAATTGCTATCAAGATGGATTGATTAGTTTGAGTGGGGAGATTAAGTGGTACTGAAAAGCATCACTCACGAGAGTGAAAGAGAGTTAGCCAGCCGTCCCTCTTGGTCCCCAAAGAAATTGAGCTAGATCTTTCGCATGAAAACTACTGTTGGATCACCCATCGAATAAATCTAAAAGCGATACACTCAAAGCGAGCCTCTGGTGACCTAATGGTAGATTCGCTCAGAGATGAAAGGAGAATTCTTCTTTCGTGCGTTGACCTTCCATTCGGAAATGCGTGGCTGAGTGAAGCAGCTCTCAGGCCACTTGTGTCTATCCAAAGACGAAGAGTGTTGCTGGTTAATTAGTTGTCTTCTATTTGGCTTATCATCTCGTAAATTTTTTTTTTTTTAGAAGGAGGTGCTTTAAAAAAAATCAGCTCCCGCATGACCAGCGGAAGTGGAAACCACGTGCCGCATCTCCCTTTCGACATCATTGGTCGTATACGGAGACTGACGGCGGTACCGTCCACTCCACTGCGCCTCGCTTCATCTCTCTCTCTCTCTCTCTCTTTCTTTATTTTTTTATTTTGAGTTTTCTTCAAGATCGCTGACAGCCTCATTGTATTTATTTTATGTATGCTGACGGCCGTCGACGCTTTGCATGCCGTGTACTTTACTCTGCCTCCCACCGCGCCCGCTCGACCGCCGTTAAAATCCAGAGCATCGCCGCAAGGCGATCCGTATAAAGAAGAGGCTGGAAGGATTTCGAAGCTGTTTGGTGATGCCGATAGAATTCCTGATCCCCATGCTTGGATACAGCCTGGAACCCAATTACGGCGAACGACGAAGTAGCCACACATAGGTCAGCAGAGTCAGTAACTAATTACACTCGTTCAATGCATACATACTATTGGCTTCGTGGGTTGACAATTGGCACCTATTAATTAATAAATAAATATTATTTTAATTAACTTAGATCTAATCTCTCCGGTCCTGTATTTGGTGTAGCTATCAAAAATTCATAAAAAAATATTCTTCTAGGCTCTTCTCAATGTATAGCGACTCTATTTGAAGTAATAAACTACAGGATCCAGTCTAATTTGGCTTGATATGCGATTTGATGAATAATTTTTAAAATGATCTCAACACTTAAATTTAGGCATTAGGCTAATTAGCTCAAACCAATAAAATACGTAATTGCTGCCTAATCTTACTTCACAATTGACTTTACTAACTTAACAAAATATACAAACCTAGTCTTTCATGATTTGACAAATAATCTAGCTAATGCAGTGCATTGATTATTATTTAACTTTAATTTAGTAAGAATATTTTCTATACGACAATAGTTGATATTTTATATCTAAGCTTTATTTTTATATTTTAGTACTATTTTTAAATATCTCTTGCATATTTGAGGGCAATATAATTCCCAATGTGGTCTACTCTAATCTTATCAACTATACTTAACAAAATACAAAAACAAATCTTATTACACTTAATCTAATTAACAAAACCAAAGTATTGCTATTATTGGTTAAGCTTTTTCTTACTTTAATTTTGCAAGAATTTCTCCTCTATATGTCAATAATTCAAAATACACCTTTGCCATCTAATTTTCTTTGTTTATATTTTAACATTTAATATTTTTTATTCATTTTGTGCTGTGGGGTTATTTTGTTTATTTATATTAAAATAATTCTTTTTGTTTAGGAATTCTAGCTAATGGAGGCTCGTCTCCTATGTCTCCATTAGGGCTGTTAATGAGCCGAGCTGCTCGGGCTCGGCTCGAGCTCGGCTTGTTTTGACTCAGCTCGGTAAAAGCTCGACTCGGGCTCGGCTCATTAGTCAAACAAGCCCGAGCCGAGCCCAATATGAGGCTTGTTTACACCCGAGCCCGAGCTCGAGCAGCTCACGAGCCCAAATGAGTTCTAGTCTCCCACTGAAAAATCTTATTTCCGCACCATAATTCATAAAAATCTGATCACATAGAGAAAAATAGCCTGTTATCGAGCCCGAGCCCAATTACGAGCCCGAGCTCGGGCTCGTTATGGAGCTCGTAATTGAAACGAGCTTTACGAGCTCAAGCCTGAGCCTTTGCTTTGCCAAGCAAGCCTGAGCTCGAGCCCAATATAGAGCTCGTTACCGAGCCCGAGCCCGAGCCCGAGCTTCTGTGAAACGAGCCGAGCCGAGCTCTTTCAGGCTCGAGCTCGGCTCGGCTCATTAACAGCCCTAGTCTCCATTGTTTTCTCCATAGGGCTCGGGCTCGGGTCGGCTCATTAACAGCCCTAGTCTCCATTGTTTTCTCCATAGGGCCTATCTTTGTCACGAAAGTAGCTATCTTTGTTAAAAAATACCACATATATCAACCATCAGGGATCAAGGTCAATGATCTTACAAAATAGAAAAAAACCTCTCAAAAATTGCAGCTACCTCTTCATTAAGTATCATTTCTAATTTCGTGTTTAATTACTCAAGTATAATAAACCATGTGCTTATTAACATTATTGATCTGTAACCAATTTTTTTGTCAAATGCCTTGAAGATTGATGGTAATAGTTAGTGCTTTCCCCCCTTACCATATCCCTTTACATCTTGATTCTTCTCCACCTAGGCACATGATCTTGCTTCATTCCTTAGAACTGAAAGGGAATCTATAGTGTAATTACCCAAGAAAAGACATATATAGTGCACCATTTTTTTAAAAAGATTTTTAAGAATCATGGTAAGAGCGAAACTAAAACTTCCAAGATCAAAAGATTGATACAAATAGATAACAAATTCTTACCAGTAAGCTATATATTCCGGGAACAAAAGTGAAAACTAATAATTATGTAAAACTATTGATACAGCTGAAAAAAATAGAAGTATCAGCTAGCTACTTAGATTAGTAATTAATATCAAAAGTGGGATCTGGACCAAAGTCATTTACCGAAGACCAAAACTTGAGTCGGGTTTCTTGCCTTATTAGAGCACTCGGCATGGAAGCAATCAGTGTCAGAAGTGATATGTAAATCCACACCTTCTCTCGAAGGCCAAGGCGCGTTAGACCAATGTGCAAGAATGAATTAAGGATTGAAGGTACGTCCATGAGATCAGAGAAAAGGCAGTGCTCCAGCAAAGAAAGAATTCCCGAGTTTGGAAGCATTTGATCTTTAGATTGGAAACTGCTTTAGACGTTGGAACCTTCAGCAACCTAGCTAGGTCAGGCACTTGTCTGCAATGATCTCATGCGCATGTTTTGGAATTCCCACTCTTATAATCGGAGTATGCACATAAATGATCTGATCTAAGAGTTCACTCTTTGGTCTCAGGTCGTTTAGGCATATAGAGTGGGGAAGAGTATCTAAACATCAGAAATCATCGTCGAACTTTATCCTACTGTCACTCTCTCAGTTTACCAACCAAACATAAATCAGAAATGCAGTTTCAATGGATTCATGATTTAAAGACAATAAAGGGCAATTTTTTTTTAATCAATTTACATCTCTGGAGTGGACTGAATATCTAAGGGAATTTCAGGTAATGAACAAACATTGAATAAATTGTTGACTACCCTTGATGATGCATCACTTCCTCAACCAACAAAGCAAAATCTAATGGCTAAGTTGAATTATTCAAAAACAAAAGACAACAAACTCCCACCAAGCAGAGGCATATGGCCGGAATGGGTTCATAAATTTGAACCCGGGAGTAAACTGCGCATAAATTGACTTATGAATCTCATAACCAAATGCTGTACACAACACCTGAACCAACAAAGTGGCATGAGGTACCACATAGAGTGCTTTTTTGCAATCGGTCTTCATCTCCTAATTATCAGCAAATGCTATGGCGAAAGATTGCATGCCACTTTATGATAACCATCCTTCATTGAGCGGAGAACAAGATCTGAACATAGCATGCAAATAGTATATATATATATATATATTGACTCAAACGTTGCGGAGTGTTTCTTGAGATAGCAGCCTCAGTGTCTCTCATATCTGAGCTCACAACTCTCAGGTTTGCCAGATTCTGCTCTTCTGGACGACGGCAATTGAGATGTCATTCATGAATAGGTCATGGAGGACCAAAGCATAAATGATGGTGGAGACGAGCAATTCTGTTGATACGAAGGTAGAGATTCCAGAGGAGTCCAACAGAAATGTCTGGGCTAACACAATGGTTACTTCCACCAAGTAATCAATGATTACAACCGAAGCACCAGTCACTGGGAGAGAATATGCCCATTATGCTCGTGATACCTGCTGAAATAATTAAAAGTAAGAAGCCATAAACAACAGAAAAGAAATAAAAGCAAACAAGAAAAATCATGGAGAAGGAAAGTTATGTAAACCTGAAGCCTTGGAAAAAATTAATCCGCACAGCCTGCAAATACACAGAAAAATGGATGGCAGAGTGAGATGACCTGTTTGAAGAAATGAAAATCCCTCCTGATAATTTGAACAAATGAAACTGAAATTTCCATGCAACCTCCAAAAAAACAATTCGTGACTTGAAAACAAATGGACCAAGGTAAAAGAACAATGTCTGCTAAAAAATTACCAAGCATTTGCTCTCAAATAAATAAATAAATAAATAAAAGCCATTCTTCAGATAAGGGTTAAAAACTCTGAAAATTTGACTTTAATATTCAGATGATCATAATTGATTCGAGTATAACAATGATATCGATCAGTCAGGATAATCTGACGATCAATTTCCTATTTAGTGTAACCATGGAGCTTTAAATAATGAACAAGCCAGAGTGAAAGTTTTATTATAATGCGCCAACTTGCATTAGACACTGGGATGCGGAAAAGAGAGACTTACAAGAGGGACACAGAGGAACAGAGCATTATAGTAAGCCCTCCTTGACGCGTTATAAAGTCCCCAACAAATCCTTGGCCATGCCATGCAAGAAACACTGGGTGCTCCTACTAATAAGAACAATACTGGATGAAGATCCCTAGGAAGTTTCATTTGTAGGAAGTCTTTAGTAAGGTTACAAATAGTACGATAGCCTAACAGCAAAGAAGACATTAGGCCCCTCTTTTAAGTCCCATTGATGCGCTGAGCAATGCATCCCTAAAGTTGGCCATGACGAACAATGGTTTGAAAGATATGCTACCTTTGAAAACCTTCTTTGGCCCCCAGACAACCATCGGCCATAAATTTTGAGCTCAAGGCAAAAAATTAGAGAATAAGGTCATACCAAAGGGCAGCATCAAGGTTTACTGCAACTGATGGTGGCACGCCATCTGCTAAGAAAATGTATGCTATCCAAGGAGCAAACACCATCTGCACACCAACTGATGGTTTCTTTCTTACCTCCTCTGCCCTCCCTTTTTGTGTATGTCCGATGGAGGAGCCTATCTACTACCAGAGAATTAGGGCGTATGGGTTGACTAGAAGTGACTGGCTTGAGTACAGCCTGAACATCGAACGTAAATGCTTCGCACCCGGATAACGTCCTACCTGTCACATCGGTGGGATTTCGATGATCACTAGATCTCTCGATTAGGATGCGACTAACTATGGGGAGCTCCTGATATGCAAGCTTGGCGATTGGCATTCGGCCCGCCTAGTGGCCAGTCCCGATCCACTACGTACTGGTGCCACGGGTTGAACACAGGTTTCCCTCTCTCTCTCTCTCTCTCTCTTAAAATTGCGATACTGATGATAATAATAGTTACAATAGTAATAATAGTAATAACAATAGCAGTAATAATAGTAATAGTAAATCTAATAATACTAGTAAATAATAATAAAGAAGGATGGCTGTGACCAAGACTTGGCATTGTCATGAAAGGAATAAAAAAAAACCTATGGTTTCATTGAAGATATTAATATATATAACCAAAACATGGACTGGAATCCTTTATTATCAAATTAACAAGCATAACCAAAATATCAGGAAGGTATATAAACCCATCGGAAGTTCAGCTGGCACTCGTGGAATTAAGAAGTGTGCTTTCAGAGAAACCGGTTCAGATACTCATCAACAGTAGTGTATTTGACATCAGGATAGAGCTCTGTGGCCTCCACACCAAATGATGGCTCAATCTGAAAGTTTGTCAGGTCCCCCTTGATGAAGACACAGTGGCAGATAGACAGCAAGACATTCAACGGAACAGGAGATTCTGAAAGACGGTAAGCACCTGCGTTAATAGATAAGTTATATAATGATCTTAAACTTAAACCTAGATTAAGTTCCTATGCACCTTGGATCTGCTTCAGAACCACTTCTTCAGGAACATATACCCTCTCAAAGGTCTTGCCAACCTTCTTCTCCCACAGGGAGACTATCTCATTGTGAGATAAGGTGTTGGCAGGCGGTCTAAGATACAGAATCTTGTTCAGTGTTCTTGGGTCATCCACGGCTCTAATGGTGAATGTGCCAATGTCAACTTCATCGACAAAGATTCCTGAAACAAGGGAAATAATGCCAGATATTGCAAATAAAGTTAAATGGACATCATTTAAATCCTTTAAAAACTAATGCTGATCTCAATCAGAAGGGATAATGTATGGTCATTCCGTATTGAGGCTTTTATTGCAAATGAACCAACATGGTTCTAAAGGAAAATAGTAATGCACCGACATGCATGAGTCACTAGGAATGTACAAAGAGAGACTAACCAGAGAAGCATAGAGGAACATGGCGATGAAGTAAGCTATCCTCGACCCATAGTCAAAGTCCCCATGAACATTTGCCCATGCCATGCAAGCAACACTGGGTGCTGCTACAAATAAGAAAAATACTGGATGAAGATCCTTTGGGAGAGTTTCATTGGTTGGAAGCCTCTGGTACACGGTTACTAAAAGTACTGTATAGTGAGCTAATCCAATAGCAAAGAAGAAGATAGGCCCTTCTTTAAGTCCCATTGATGCACCAAGCAATGCACCCACAAAGTTTCCCACGATTGATAAATGATTTGATGGATTTGCCACCTTTGAGAGCCTTCGTTGGCCCCTAGACATCCATCGACCATAAATTTTGAGCTCAAGGCAAAAGATAGGAGCCATAAAAACATACCAGAGAGCAGCATGAATGTTAACTGCAACCGATGGTGGCAGACCAAGTACCAAGAAAAGACAGGCTATCCAAGGAGCAAAGAAGAAATTGACACGGATTGGGCGATGGTATTCCCTTCGAACCGCTTCAAAGTAGAAGATGATTTTCAAAGCGTAAATAAGGGATATGGTTGCCATCAGTGCAAGAGAGATGCACCAGAGTACGAGGTTGACAGTCAGGCTTACATGTAGGAAACTCATAGATGGAGATAGAGCTAAGGTCTTCCACAAGATAGCTTGGCTGCTTACACCAAGGCACATACCAAAACAAGAAATTGGGAAACGAAGAAGGAAAGGCCACTTCTTGTCTTCAGGAAGAACCGACACCTCTGTCGCCTGCGGTAAGTGAAAAGTGATAAA
Organism: Phoenix dactylifera; assembly: GCF_051530095.1. Classification (NCBI taxonomy): domain Eukaryota; kingdom Viridiplantae; phylum Streptophyta; class Magnoliopsida; order Arecales; family Arecaceae; genus Phoenix; species Phoenix dactylifera. The sequence continues at coordinate 60,503,741 of NC_143190.1, read as the reverse complement.
TAATGCCGTGATATAATGATAGCTAACAACTTCAACATACTAGCATATTACATTATCTTGAAAAATGTTTAGATTTACACATTATGCGATACAAGATGGTCTCACATAGTCTATAGCAGGGTCTTCTGTGCCAGTACCGGGCACCATACCGATTGCCCGACGGCACGAGACAGTATAGGCTAGCATCGTGCCATGCCGGGCCTGTACCGTCGCAAAGGACTGTGGGAGAGAGAAAAAGAAAGAGAGAGAGATAGCAAATAGGGGAGGAAGGGATAGGCCGGCGGAGGCTGGCGCTGGTGCGGGTGGCGGAGGCTGCGGCCGAACCTCCGCCGGCCTCCCTCCCTCTCCCTCCCCCGCTCACTCTCTTTTTTTTCTTTTCTTTCCTTCTCTTTCTCTTTCTCCAGCAACGGCGTTTTGGTTTTTTTGCCAGAACCGTCCCGGTAAGCCGCCCGTACGGCTCGGGACGCTCCGAACCGGGCGGTTCAGGACGGTTTCTCCGACATTGGTCTATATTGATTGTTTTTTGGAAGATATATATTGCTAATGGTGAAATCCTTATACAGATGGAACAGACATCCAATAGAGAAACAATAGAAGCAGCAGTATATGTTATAGCCAAGAGACTGCATACCCTTAAAGTGTCTAATTCGCCCTTCTAAGGCATCAAAGTAGCGATCACTAGGAAGAGTTTCATTTGTAGGAAGTCTTTAGTAAGGTTACAAATAGTACGATAGCCTAACAGCAAAGAAGACAATAGGCCCCTTTTTAAGTCCCAGATGCACTGAGCAATGCATCCATAAAGTTGGCCATGAAGAACAGTGCTTTGAAAGATTTGCTACCTTTGAAAACCTTCTTTGGCCCCCAGACAACCATCAGCCATAAATTTTGAGCTCAAGGCAAAAAACTGGAGAATAAGGTCATACCAAAGAGCAGCATCAAGGTTTACTGCAACTGATGGTGGCACACCATCTGCTAAGAAAAGGTATGCTATCCAAGGAGCAAACACCATCTGCACACCAACTGATGGTTTCTTTCTTACCTCCTCTGCCCCCCCCCACCTTTTATGTATGTCCGATCGAGGAGCCTATCTACCATCAGAGAATTAGGGCATATGGGTTGACCAGAAATGACTGGCTTGAGTACAGCTTGGACATCGAACGTGAATACTTTACACACGAATAACGTCCTACCTGTCACATCGGTCAGATCTCGATGATCACTAGATCTTCTGATTAGGATGCGACCAACTATGGGGAGCTCCTGATATGCAAGCTCAGCGATATGGTGTTGGGCCCGCCTAGTGGCCAGTCCCGATCCACCACGTATTGGTGTCATGGCGTGTTTTAATTGGTTGGACCTTCTGGTGAGTTGTAATCGGTTTGGAGGCATATCATGTGAAAGTCCACAACAAAAGATCCCATGATTGTAGAGTGTAGAATAATAGAAATGGGTCCCAATGATTATTGAGAGATGAGAGCACATGTGCTTGACTAGGTTGCCCAATACAAATATGAAAAAAGGATCCCATAATTGTATGAGCACATGCATAAAAATTGATTCCAATGATTGTGGAGAGATGACAATGCACATGCTTGACTTAGTTGCCTAATAGGTTAGAAACAATGACTTGATCTTCTTTATTTTATTCCTTAATAAAATATAGTCTCATACAATACAAATTTCATAACTTCTAGGACAGTTAGAAATACAAATCTTATAATCTTAGGAATAGCTATAATATATGTATAATAATGAGAGTCAACAGTAAAAAAATTTCATGATCATAAGAGAGCACAAATATGAAAATGGATCTCAATGATTGTTCATAGTTGTGAAGTGCACAAATATGAAAATAAATCCCAATGATTATGGAGAGATGAGAGTGCACTTACTTGATTAGGTTGCCTAATAAAGATATGGAAAAGAATCCCATAATTGTAAAAAGAACAAGAATTGAAATGGATCCCAATAATTGTAGAGAGATGATAGTGCATATGCTTGACTTGGTCAAATAATATCCCCACTATTTCAAGAACATGGTATATCTATAGTCATGAAAACTATAGAGAAGACCAATACCATAACATGCACATTTGAAGCACATAAAATATCTATTTGTCTACAAAGGTGATGAAAATATGTTTTTCAATCATCAAAACAAACCACCTTCTAATCTATAGCTTCCTCTATATAGCTCTCTTTAAACCATGCTCCTGTATTTAATTTGTCCCATGATATGACCCACACGAACTCTTTAGAATATCTGATGCCCAGCTAATTACGGTTATGCAACTTGATGCACAAAGTAGAACAACATCCTTCAACCTTTGGTGACAAGCCTGCTCCACCAAGATGCCTTTGAAGTACTTGATGCTTATATAGTTAGTTATTGCAACCATAACCTTATCTAGATCGCTACCAAGTAATCTACTTGCACATTTTTATTCTTTAATGGCAATCCTTACAGAAAACCATAATACAATTTTACTTGAAGTTTTGAGCCTCATCCCTACAAGTGCAAAATATAAGGTTATATCAATTTGTCATTTGTGTTTTTAAAAGTTATACTATCTAAAAGGATGCAACTATGTATTGTTTAAGCTTCAGGATAGCAAATGTAGTATAAGAACATAATACCTTTATCGAAAAATTGATGGAATACTTGGCGAATGACGATCCATAAAGCCGATCCCAAATAGTTGGAAAAGGTTGGAGGTTATGGTTATGGTAAATAATTGGTGCAATTCATCAACTCCTGCCAAAGATCCATATCTGCAACACCTGAAGGCCATTTTGAAAAAATATATATGATTTTCCTATCAGAATAAAAGATAAATGTTGAAACATTAGAATGGCACAGCAGAAAAGGAAAAAAGTTGTAAGGTTCCAAATGTACATATACAATATTTACAATGATAACTTCTATAACTACTAGACACTCCCAAAACTATAAGGGGGTCAAATAATTCTCTTAAATACCAAAAACATTAATGATAGATATACATAATCTTTAATACCTGGTGACTGAAGGACTCTCCTTTTTGGCATTCCTTCTGAGAATAAACTTGTAATGTAAGCAACAACACATTGTCATGTGTCATCCCAACTAAGTTTGCAACAAAACAAGAAGTCAAGAGATCACTGAGCTAACTTGGGAATTTTGGATGAAGAACAGAAATCTTGATATGGTTTGTAATTTTCCTGCCACTTTGAAAGCTCTCTTTAAGCACTCGTAAATTTTCTGCTCAGCTGACTGAAACACCATGTTGAATGGCTCAAAATCCAACCTTATGGGGCTTAGATCAAGCATTTGAGGCCCAGATGAAACATGTCCAGAATTTGGATTGCACTTTTTTTCTATAATTCCACAAATGAATGTGTCAAATTTTTCAACTTTATTACGCAGTTTGCAGTTTCGCATCATGTGACCCGTTTGTGCTAGCTCTTCTTTTATGGCATGTGTAGCAATACCACTGGTTCCTCCATTGCAAGTTGATTTATTACCAACTTCTGCAGGTTCATACACGAAAAAAGGCTTCTCACCTTGCTGCTCTTGTGAAGCTCCCCATCCATTTCAATTACCAATATCAACAACAAACATTTCAGGGCAAACATGTTCAAGAATTGATCTGCACTGAAGGGTCAATGGGTCATCATCTTGCTCATCTATTGCATCAGGCCTGTCAATCTGTTGAAGTGCAAGAAGCACTGAAAGCGGTAGCACCGGGCCAACAAGAACCTCCCCAGGAGATGCTTTGCTTGACCACTTCTCACTTCTTATTGAAGGTTTCCCCACAAAAAAAGGTAGCAACCTATTGTGAGGCAAACAGCTAGGAACTTCTAAGAATTCAAAGGAGGAATCACGCTGATTTCCAAATAAATCTGAGTATTTTTTAAAGACCAAAGGTAAAAGATCTGCCCGAACACATGATAATACTCTTCGAGATGCAATTTCAAATATGCTGGTTGGTATGCTGGCATCACTTACAAAATCAGAAATTGAGACATTAGAGAACTTCAAACTGTTGCTAATAAGTTCCTCTATATCATGACTGAGGGAAACTTTGTTAGTTTCCTTATGATTTGAAAGAGAATTCTGCATAACCAAAGCATTAAAAAGATTGCTCTTTATATAGTCATAAAGATAAAATATCTTAAAGAAATTATATCTGTTAAATACTGCATCATCCTCACTCATCCAATATACAATCGAATCCTTGAACTCCAAAGTTTCTGGCTTTTCACCAGATAAGTTCCATGAAGAATCATATCTTTGAATCTCCAACCTACCAGGCAATGTAAGTCTAATTAAAGAAAAGCCTGCAGACTTTGAATGTCTATTCAAGAGATGACTCAGGACAACACAAAAGCCCACAACCACGTCCTTCCTCTGTTGCCATTCAGCACTTTTGGAACCATTCGCCTTATAAAATCTCTCTCTTACAATGTTGTCACCAGAACTAAACGGCCTAGCCGACAGAAAGACGTGAACGAAGATCCCAAGCATAAAGCAAAGAATTACTGAGAGTTCCTTTCTCCTTGAGCCCATAGCAAAACAGATTAAATGTGAAGCCCAATAATCCCACATCGGAAAGACTCGTTTCAGAGCCTGAGCATATAAGGCGGGTGTCTCCAAATCCTGCAGACGCGTTTTAGGAGGAAAACAAAACCGGAGAGGGGTGAAGGACGCTTGCGTGAAGTTCTGAAACCGGACAATATATGGCAGGGGAGCTCCGTGTTCCTCCCTCATGTGGCCCCCACGTGGGCACTAGGTGCCTCACATGCCCCGTGCAGGCGGGGGCGTAACATTTTGGTATTAGAGCCGATGACGGCTCTTGTCCGATGGTGGAAAGGGTGTGAAGCCCAATAATCCCACATCGGAAAGACTCGTTCCAGAACCTGGGCGTATGAGGCGGGTGTCTCCAAATCCTGCAGACGCGTTTTGGGAGGAAAACAAAATCGGGGAGGGGTGAAAGATGCTTGCGTGAAGCCTCAGAACCGGACAATATCTGGCAGAGGAGCCTCGTATTTCCCCCCTCATGTGGCCCTCACGTGGGTACTAGGTGCCTCACGTGCCCCGCGGAGGCGGGGGCGTGACACTAAACTCATTACTCAATAATAAACCTGCCAAGATGGCATATCCCGAGTTCGAGGCCCACTTATACTCATCCTCAGACGGCCTCAATTCTGACAATTTAAACATTGCAACATAAGAAGGGTGCTCGAGACTGTGATCCCATGGCAAGATGGGAAACAATGGTTGCCGTGCATCAAAAAGAAACAACTGGCGTTCAGTCACTACTGATATATGGAAATCATTGAATCCAGCCCAGCAAAAAGCAAGGATTCTGTCATTCTTTTCCAATAAAGGTGCAAGAGAGTAGGAACCAAGCATCTCAATTTTAACCAGCACTTTGTGTTCAGTCTCTTTCTTGAACCTCAGATCAACCATAACAACAGCAGTAGAACAAGCAATAATCAAAATCTCAGGCTGCCCACCATACCCGCAGCTCAACCACTTCCCTGGATCAACGCCTAATGTAACCCTAACCATGCGGCCACGCTTAGAATTAAGATTAAACCAATAAAGATCACCACTTTCTAACAAAGCGACGCTCTCCTCCGGGATATGAGGGCTCCAGCAAGCATGCACCACTGAACTCTTAAACCCTTGCTTCGCCAGAGGAACCAAGAACGGCCTCTCCCGACCAGAATCCGAATTCCTAGTTTCAACCCTAAACCAATTCACGGAGTACAAAGTGGTGGCAATCAAGAAACCCTCGGTAAGGGGTTTACCTGTGGATGCCGAATCGGCCGCCGGCGACCAGGACGACGATGGCGCGGCCGACGCCGAAATCTTCAAGATCCGATGGCAGGGATGCTTGAACCCTTTCTTCTGTCTGAAGACATCCCCATCTCGATCAACCCTAATCTCCGGCGTCGGTCCTTTAAAAGAAAGACCTACGTAACCAATCAAGTCGGCGTTTTTCCCGGTTGGGAAGAAGAGAACCATGGAGGAGCCGTCGCGGCAGCGGAGGGCGTGGAGGTTGTTGGAGGGGATGGGGTCGCCGCCGCCGCAGCCGGACGGGGAGGAGAGGAGGTCGGCGACGAGGGAGTCCTGGGCGGCAGAGGGGAGGAAGCCGGCGGTGGCGGTGCGCCCGAAGAAGGAGCGGACGCCGTCGACGAGGGCAGAGGGGGGAAGAGGGGGAGGGATTTGGAGGGCGAGGGAGCGGGAGGAAAGGAGGAGGAGAGGGGGAGAAGAGGGAAAGAAGAGGAGGGGACGGAGAGGCTTGGAGAAAGCGCCGGAGAGGAGGGTTGGGGCGGCGAAGACGGTGGCGATGGGCCAGAAGGACCGCCAGCCGTCGGAGAAGTCCATGGCCGACCGCCGGTCGTCGGAGAAGTCCACAGCGGAGAGGAGGGTAAAACACTATTCGATGGTCGGGCTGAGAAATAGGGTTTCCGAGGGAAAGGGCCGCACGGCCCATAGATTAAGGCCCTGTTTGGAGGAGCTGTTGGCAGTAGAGCTGTTAGAAGTAAAGCTATTTGAAGCAGAGCTGTTATAAAAAGCTGTTTGCTGTTTGATAACTACATTTCTAAAGTGCTGTGGCACTTTAACATTTGTTTGGTAAACAATTGAGAAAGTATTTTTGTATGACAAAATGACCATAAAGGACATTACTAGTATTATACAATAGTGCATAATAAAATATAATATATATTAATACATAAATATATGATATAGTATAATATTAATGTAATGTAACATAATATTATTATAATATAGTACTATAAAATTATATACTATAAAATAATAATTTAATATAATATTAAATTATTTAACATAACATAATATTATATTATATTATATTTATAGTATAATACTGTTACGGGGGAACTTAGCCACCATGCCCCACGTGACCGGCACGCGCGCCCAGGAAGACTACGGCTGCCCCTTGATCCAGCAATCCGACCTCGGGTCGGATATCTTCGGCTCCGCAGCCCGACCCCGAGTCGGCTGCCCCTTGATCCAGCAATCCGACCTCGGGTCGGATATCTTCGGCTCCGCAGCCCGACCCCGAGTCGGGTGCCCCTTGATCCAGCAATCCGACCTCGGGTCGGATATCTTCGGCTCCGCAGCCCGACCCCGAGTCGGCTGCCCCTTGATCCAGCAATCCGACCCCAAGTCGGCAATCTCTTGACAACAACAGACTGTTCCCCTGAGGCACGCCGCGGCCCCCTGCTCCACTACTCCCTGCAACGGCCGTATCCGGCGCTGCCCCACGATCCCCTGTAACAGCCGTACAAAGCGGAGCTCCACTACGCCCTGCCATGGCCGTACCCGGCGCTGCCCCACGACGCCCTGTAACGACCATGTCAGTGGCAACCCCATCGTGCCACACGATGACCAATCCCCAAAGAAACCCCCCAGCCTGATATATATGCGGCTGGGGGGGAAGGGGAGGGTAAGCAAGATTTTCCAGAGTATTATCTTACCTGCTACCTCTTCTTCTCCTTCGATCTCCCCTAACTTGATCGTCGGAGGGCCCCCACTACCCCGGTGGTGGTGCGAGGCTTGCTTGCAGGTCTCCCGGCGGAAGGCGGAGCGCAACCGAAGTAATTCCAAGGGAACCCCATTCACACCGCTGTGCCAATCGTTCTCGGTTTGGACCCCCAGCAACAGTTGGCGCTAGAGGAAGGGCCCGGATCTCAGAGCGATCGTAATGGCACGGCGAGGTGGTCGTGGAGCTTCCAATGCTCCCGGTCGCGGGGCCTCTCGCGCCTCTGGCCGGGAGGCCGCTGCATCTCCAACACACTCTCAGCAACACTCCACCGCCCCACCGCCCATTCAGACGGTCGAAGCCGCCCAGTTCGACCAGCTAACCCAGCAGGTTCGCACCCTCGCGGAGGCGGTGCAGAATCTGCAGGGTGCAATGTCCCGGGCGCCGCAGCGGGCTCAGGAGCCGCCGCTGCCTGAGCGTTCGCTTGTCCTCCTCAACCCGCGCTCCTTCCTCTCCCATGGGGAGGAGCGCCGGCGCGAGGAGGATTCTCGAGCACGCTCCATTCTGCCGGGACCTTCCCACCGGAGCTGCGCGGGGTACGAGAGGCGGGCCCGGGCGCGTTCCCAGACCCCCCAGTCCTCGAGGAACCCGCGCTCCAGTTGGTCCCCCTCTCGCCGCTCCTTGTCTCCCACCCACCGGTCGCGCTCCCTGGACCGGCGGGTGGACGATCTCCACCGACAACTCCAGGTCTTGAAGGGCCATTCCAAAGATCCCTTCGCCGACTTAGAGATCTCCTTCCAGCCGGCGCTTGCCTCAAGGATCCTGCGGACCCCGAATCCGCCGGGGTTCAAAATGCCGGCGATCGAGCCCTATGACGGGGCGGCGGACCCGCGGGATCACGTCGAGAGTTTCAGGACCCTTATGCTCCTCCACGGAGCATCAGATCCCCTTCTCTGCAAGGCTTTCCCGGCAACCCTCCGTGGCCCGGCGAGGGCGTGGTTCGCCGGGCTGGAGGCTGACTCAATCCGGTCCTTCGACCAGTTCACCCGCCTCTTCATCACTCATTTCGCCGTCAGTAGCCGGCGGCGACTGGTCTCCGACTCCCTCTTTGATGTCCGGCAAAACGAGGGAGAAAGCCTGCGGGATTATCTTACCCGCTTCAACAGGGCTACGCTGGAGGTCCGGAACCTGAGTCAGGAGGTAGCTCTTTCAGCCCTGAAGCGTGGCTTCCGGAAGGGCAGACTCACCTTCTCCCTGGACAAACGCCTGCCGCGGAGCTTCCCAGAGCTGTTGTCCCGGGCGAACCAGTATGCGGACGCCGAGGAGGCGGCCGCCCACCGGAGCAAGGAGGCCGTCGAGATCCCTCCAAAGCTTGGGAAGAAAAGGCGGAAAGAGGCACGCCAGAGGAGGAGCCCGACGCCCCAGCGTCGGCGCAGAAGCCCGTCGCCGGCGAAGAACCACGGCGCCCCACGCCCTCGTTCTCCGCCCCGACGTTTCAACCGGTACACCCCTCTCCTGACTCCCCGGGCCCAGATCCTTATGGAGATCAAGGGGCGGGAGGACCTCCCGGCCCCGAGACAGATGCAGAGGATACCTGGGAAGAGGCCCTCCCGGGCGTACTGTGAGTACCACCGAGACCACGGCCACGACACAGAGGACCGCTTCCAGCTTCGGGACGAGATCGAGGCTCTCATCCGTCGGGGGCGTCTCGGTCGATATGTGAGCGACCGACGTCCCCCCGCAGACCCGCGTCCGGCCGACCCGGCTCCTCCGGAGCCTCGGGAGCAGAATCGACCCGTTGCGGGGGTGATCCACACTATCACTGGGGGCTGCCCCCGGCCCGTGAGAAACGCAGGGGGCTCGACGGAGGCGTCAGGGGCGGCCGTCGCAAAGAGGCAGAGGGTCGGCAATGTAATCACCTTTTGTGATGAGGATGTAAAGGGGGTTCAGACCCCCCACGATGACGCCATGGTGATCTCCCTCACTACGGCAAACTATGATGTAAGGCGTGTTCTTGTGGATAGTGGAAGCTCAGCTGATATCTTGTTTTACGAGGCCTTCCAAAAGATGGGCTTGTCCAGACAATTGTTGCACAAAATATCCACCCCCCTCATAGGATTCACCGGTGACACTGTCCCGGCGGAAGGTGTCGTTGAGCTGCCTGTGACTGCGAGCGTCGCACCCGCAGAAGCCACGGTGCGACTCGGGTTCTTGGTCGTCCGTGTTCCCTCGGCCTACAACGCTATCCTCGGACGACCCGGACTGAACGCCCTTCGCGCGGTGGTCTCTACGTACCACTTGCTCATGCGGTTCCCCACGGCGGTCGGGATCGGAGAGGTCCGAGGCGACCAACCGACCGCACGGCAATGTTTCCTAGCGACCCTCAAAGGGAAGAAGCCCGCAGAAGCCCTAAGCGTCGTTCTCCTTAATTGCATTCTTCGTGCAGGACACTCCGGGCGGCATGTATCCCGCGGCCCACATATCTCCGTACGCGTCCAGGCCGCATCCGCCTCGAAGAACGCGCGTATCGCGGCCGCTTAACTGGCATTCCTCGCAAGCAGCAACTGGCCGGTCCGATTTCCCAGGTAACGCCTCAATTAGCATTTAATGGCCTTCTGGTGTTCCCCAGGCGACGCTTCGAGAGGAGGAGAAACACGATCGCAGCTGGCCACGGAGAAACCCCGTCGAGCGGCAAGTGATAGGGGCGCGACCAACGAGCGGAATTCCCCGAGGCTTGGCCCTCGGATGCCAGGCTAACCCGATGATCATCCCGGGAGCAGACTAGCCTAAAGCCCCGACCGGTCGCCTCGGCTTGCGCCAGCCTTGGCCGACCAACGAGCGGAATTCCCCGAGGCTCGGTCCTCGGATGCCAGGCTAACCCGATGACCATCCCGGGAGCAGACTAGCCTGAAGCTCCGACCGGTCGCCTCGGCTTGCGCCAGCCTTGGCCGACCAACGAGCGGAATTCCCCGAGGCTCGGTCCTCGGATGCCAGGCTAACCCGATGATCATCCCGGGAGCAGACTAGCCTGAAGCCCCGACCGGTCGCCTCGGCTTGCGCCAGCCTTGGCCGACCAACGAGCGGAATTCCCCGAGGCTTGGTCCTCGGATGCCAGGCTAACCCGATGACCATCCCGGGAGCAGACTAGCCTGAAGCCCCGACCGGTCGCCTCGGCTTGTGCCAGCCTTGGCCGACCAACGAGCGGAATTCCCCGAGGCTCGGCTCGGATGCCAAGCTAACCCGATGATCATCCCGGGAGCAGACTAGCCTGAAGCCCCGACCGGTCGCCTCGGCTTGCGCCAGCCTTGGCCGACCAACGAGCGGAATTCCCCGAGGCTCGGCCCTCGGATGCCAGGCTAACCCGATGATCATCCCGGGAGCAGACTAGCCTGAAGCCCCGACCGGTCGCCTCGGCTTGCGCCAGCCTTGGCCGACCAACGAGCGGAATTCCCCGAGGCTCGGCCCTCGGATGCCAGGCTAACCCGATGATCATTCCGGGAGCAGACTAGCCTGAAGCCCCGACCGGTCGCCTCGGCTTGCGCCAGCCTTGGCCGACCAACGAGCGGAATTCCCCGAGGCTCGGCCCTCGGATGCCAGGCTAACCCGATGACCATCCCGGGAGCAGACTAGCCTGAAGCCCCGACCGGTCGCCTCGGCTTGCGCCAGCCTTGGCCGACCAACGAGCGGAATTCCCCAAGGCTCGGCCCTCGGATGCCAGGCTAACCCGATGATCATTCCGGGAGCAGACTAGCCTGAAGCCCCGACCGGTCGCCTCGGCTTGCGCCAGCCTTGGCCGACCAACGAGCGGAATTCCCCGAGGCTCGGCCCTCGGATGCCAGGCTAACCCGATGATCATCCCGGGAGCAGACTAGCCTGAAGCCCCGACCGGTCGCCTCGGCTTGCGCCAGCCTTGGCCGACCAACGAGCGGAATTCCCCGAGGCTCGGTCCTCGGATGCCAGGCTAACCCGATGATCATCCCGGGAGCAGACTAGCCTGAAGCCCCGACCGGTCGCCTCGGCTTGCGCCAGCCTTGGCCGACCAACGAGCGGAATTTCCTGAGGCCTAACCCTCGGATGCCTGGCCTAGCGCCGGAAGAATTTCCTGAGGCCAACCCTCGGATGCCCGGCCTAGCGCCGGAAGAATTTCCTGAGGCCTAACCCTCGGATGCCCGGCCTAGCGCCGGAAGAATTTCCTGAGGCCTAACCCTCGGATGCCTGGCCTAGCGCCGGAAGAATTTCCTGAGGCCTAACCCTCGGATGCCTGGCCTAGCGCCGGAAGAATTTCCTGAGGCCTAACCCTCGGATGCCTGGCCTAGCGCCGGAAGAACTTCAAGAGTCAGCGACGCGAGCAGCCTCAGCCTCCTCCAGGCGCGAATGAAGCTCCTGGTTGCTCGCACGAGTCCCCTCAAAGGCCGACTCCAATTCGGCCAGCTTGGCTTCAAGAGATCGGGTTCGGTTGCGGGCGTTGTCGGCCGACTGCTGGGCCTTCTCCCACCTCTCCCGGAAGTCGGCAGCCTTCCGGGACTGCTTTTCGGCCCGCTCCTCCGCCTTCCTGATCTCGCTTTCGAGACCCGAGGCAACCTTGAGTTGCTCCTGAGCCTCCAACAGTTGCCTCTCGAGGGCGGCGAAGCCGAGTGCCCGCTCTTCGGCCACCTGGAGCCTCGTCTCGAGGTCCCTGGTCGTCCTCCCCGCCGCAGCCCGGCCTCCCTCCTCTACAGCTTTCAATCGGCTCTCGGCCCTCGCCAGAAGCCTCGCCTGTTCCTCGTGGCTCTCCTCCAGGCGGATCATGTATTGGGCGAGCTAAGAGGTAGGAAAAATGAGAGCGTCAAAGGAGGAGCGAACGAACAGTCCGACGGCAACGGCAGCAGCACAAGGGAGAAACTCGAGGATGCCTGTGAAGAGAAAGGCGGACGGGGGAGGGCCCCCGGTTAAATAGGCAGAAAGGCGGGTGACGCCTCGGTGACACCAGAGGACGCCTGGCTACCGAAGGATCGTTCGCGCCCCAAAGGCGAATCGACGCCATTAAGGAAGGATGTCCGCCGAAATCCGCAGACCGCCAAATCAGCGACAACCGCCATACGCCATAAAGAAGGCGGGGAGCTCGGAGCGCGCGCGCCTTTCCGAGGGATGGCGGCAATCTCGAAGCATCACTCCCTTCACCCGTTCCCCTCCTGGTTCCAGGCTCGGAAGTGGGGGGCTACTGTTACGGGGGAACTTAGCCACCATGCCCCACGTGACCGGCACGCGCGCCCAGGAAGACTACGGCTGCCCCTTGATCCAGCAATCCGACCTCGGGTCGGATATCTTCGGCTCCGCAGCCCGACCCCGAGTCGGCTGCCCCTTGATCCAGCAATCCGACCTCGGGTCGGATATCTTCGGCTCCGCAGCCCGACCCCGAGTCGGGTGCCCCTTGATCCAGCAATCCGACCTCGGGTCGGATATCTTCGGCTCCGCAGCCCGACCCCGAGTCGACTGCCCCTTGATCCAGCAATCCGACCCCAAGTCGGCAATCTCTTGACAACAACAGACTGTTCCCCTGAGGCACGCCGCGGCCCCCTGCTCCACTACTCCCTGCAACGGCCGTATCCGGCGCTGCCCCACGATCCCCTGTAACAGCCGTACAAAGCGGAGCTCCACTACGCCCTGCCATGGCCGTACCCGGCGCTGCCCCACGACGCCCTGTAACGACCATGTCAGTGGCAACCCCATCGTGCCACACGATGACCAATCCCCAAAGAAACCCCCCAGCCTGATATATATGCGGCTGGGGGGGAAGGGGAGGGTAAGCAAGATTTTCCAGAGTATTATCTTACCTGCTACCTCTTCTTCTCCTTCGATCTCCCCTAACTTGATCGTCGGAGGGCCCCCACTACCCCGGTGGTGGTGCGAGGCTTGCTTGCAGGTCTCCCGGCGGAAGGCGGAGCGCAACCGAAGTAATTCCAAGGGAACCCCATTCACACCGCTGTGCCAATCGTTCTCGGTTTGGACCCCCAGCAACAGTTGGCGCTAGAGGAAGGGCCCGGATCTCAGAGCGATCGTAATGGCACGGCGAGGTGGTCGTGGAGCTTCCAATGCTCCCGGTCGCGGGGCCTCTCGCGCCTCTGGCCGGGAGGCCGCTGCATCTCCAACACACTCTCAGCAACACTCCACCGCCCCACCGCCCATTCAGACGGTCGAAGCCGCCCAGTTCGACCAGCTAACCCAGCAGGTTCGCACCCTCGCGGAGGCGGTGCAGAATCTGCAGGGTGCAATGTCCCGGGCGCCGCAGCGGGCTCAGGAGCCGCCGCTGCCTGAGCGTTCGCCTGTCCTCCTCAACCCGCGCTCCTTCCTCTCCCATGGGGAGGAGCGCCGGCGCGAGGAGGATTCTCGAGCACGCTCCATTCTGCCGGGACCTTCCCACCGGAGCTGCGCGGGGTACGAGAGGCGGGCCCGGGCGCGTTCCCAGACCCCCCAGTCCTCGAGGAACCCGCGCTCCAGTTGGTCCCCCTCTCGCCGCTCCTTGTCTCCCACCCACCGGTCGCGCTCCCTGGACCGGCGGGTGGACGATCTCCACCGACAACTCCAGGTCCTGAAGGGCCATTCCAAAGATCCCTTCGCCGACTTAGAGATCTCCTTCCAGCCGGCGCTTGCCTCAAGGATCCTGCGGACCCCGAATCCGCCGGGGTTCAAAATGCCGGCGATCGAGCCCTATGACGGGGCGGCGGACCCGCGGGATCACGTCGAGAGTTTCAGGACCCTTATGCTCCTCCACGGAGCATCAGATCCCCTTCTCTGCAAGGCTTTCCCGGCAACCCTCCGTGGCCCGGCGAGGGCGTGGTTCGCCGGGCTGGAGGCTGACTCAATCCGGTCCTTCGACCAGTTCACCCGCCTCTTCATCACTCATTTCGCCGTCAGTAGCCGGCGGCGACTGGTCTCCGACTCCCTCTTTGATGTCCGGCAAAACGAGGGAGAAAGCCTGCGGGATTATCTTACCCGCTTCAACAGGGCTACGCTGGAGGTCCGGAACCTGAGTCAGGAGGTAGCTCTTTCAGCCCTGAAGCGTGGCTTCCGGAAGGGCAGACTCACCTTCTCCCTGGACAAACGCCTGCCGCGGAGCTTCCCAGAGCTGTTGTCCCGGGTGAACCAGTATGCGGACGCCGAGGAGGCGGCCGCCCACCGGAGCAAGGAGGCCGTCGAGATCCCTCCAAAGCTTGGGAAGAAAAGGCGGAAAGAGGCACGCCAGAGGAGGAGCCCGACGCCCCAGCGTCGGCGCAGAAGCCCGTCGCCGGCGAAGAACCACGGCGCCCCACGCCCTCGTTCTCCGCCCCGACGTTTCAACCGGTACACCCCTCTCCTGACTCCCCGGGCCCAGATCCTTATGGAGATCAAGGGGCGGGAGGACCTCCCGGCCCCGAGACAGATGCAGAGGATACCTGGGAAGAGGCCCTCCCGGGCGTACTGTGAGTACCACCGAGACCACGGCCACGACACAGAGGACCGCTTCCAGCTTCGGGACGAGATCGAGGCTCTCATCCGTCGGGGGCGTCTCGGTCGATATGTGAGCGACCGACGTCCCCCCGCAGACCCGCGTCCGGCCGACCCGGCTCCTCCGGAGCCTCGGGAGCAGAATCGACCCGTTGCGGGGGTGATCCACACTATCACTGGGGGCTGCCCCCGGCCCGTGAGAAACGCAGGGGGCTCGACGGAGGCGTCAGGGGCGGCCGTCGCAAAGAGGCAGAGGGTCGGCAATGTAATCACCTTTTGTGATGAGGATGTAAAGGGGGTTCAGACCCCCCACGATGACGCCATGGTGATCTCCCTCACTACGGCAAACTATGATGTAAGGCGTGTTCTTGTGGATAGTGGAAGCTCAGCTGATATCTTGTTTTACGAGGCCTTCCAAAAGATGGGCTTGTCCAGACAATTGTTGCACAAAATATCCACCCCCCTCATAGGATTCACCGGTGACACTGTCCCGGCGGAAGGTGTCGTTGAGCTGCCTGTGACTGCGAGCGTCGCACCCGCAGAAGCCACGGTGCGACTCGGGTTCTTGGTCGTCCGTGTTCCCTCGGCCTACAACGCTATCCTCGGACGACCCGGACTGAACGCCCTTCGCGCGGTGGTCTCTACGTACCACTTGCTCATGCGGTTCCCCACGGCGGTCGGGATCGGAGAGGTCCGAGGCGACCAACCGACCGCACGGCAATGTTTCCTAGCGACCCTCAAAGGGAAGAAGCCCGCAGAAGCCCTAAGCGTCGTTCTCCTTAATTGCATTCTTCGTGCAGGACACTCCGGGCGGCATGTATCCCGCGGCCCACATATCTCCGTACGCGTCCAGGCCGCATCCGCCTCGAAGAACGCGCGTATCGCGGCCGCTTAACTGGCATTCCTCGCAAGCAGCAACTGGCCGGTCCGATTTCCCAGGTAACGCCTCAATTAGCATTTAATGGCCTTCTGGTGTTCCCCAGGCGACGCTTCGAGAGGAGGAGAAACACGATCGCAGCTGGCCACGGAGAAACCCCGTCGAGCGGCAAGTGATAGGGGCGCGACCAACGAGCGGAATTCCCCGAGGCTTGGCCCTCGGATGCCAGGCTAACCCGATGATCATCCCGGGAGCAGACTAGCCTAAAGCCCCGACCGGTCGCCTCGGCTTGCGCCAGCCTTGGCCGACCAACGAGCGGAATTCCCCGAGGCTCGGTCCTCGGATGCCAGGCTAACCCGATGACCATCCCGGGAGCAGACTAGCCTGAAGCTCCGACCGGTCGCCTCGGCTTGCGCCAGCCTTGGCCGACCAACGAGCGGAATTCCCCGAGGCTCGGTCCTCGGATGCCAGGCTAACCCGATGATCATCCCGGGAGCAGACTAGCCTGAAGCCCCGACCGGTCGCCTCGGCTTGCGCCAGCCTTGGCCGACCAACGAGCGGAATTCCCCGAGGCTTGGTCCTCGGATGCCAGGCTAACCCGATGACCATCCCGGGAGCAGACTAGCCTGAAGCCCCGACCGGTCGCCTCGGCTTGCGCCAGCCTTGGCCGACCAACGAGCGGAATTCCCCGAGGCTCGGCTCGGATGCCAAGCTAACCCGATGATCATCCCGGGAGCAGACTAGCCTGAAGCCCCGACCGGTCGCCTCGGCTTGCGCCAGCCTTGGCCGACCAACGAGCGGAATTCCCCGAGGCTCGGCCCTCGGATGCCAGGCTAACCCGATGATCATCCCGGGAGCAGACTAGCCTGAAGCCCCGACCGGTCGCCTCGGCTTGCGCCAGCCTTGGCCGACCAACGAGCGGAATTCCCCGAGGCTCGGCCCTCGGATGCCAGGCTAACCCGATGATCATTCCGGGAGCAGACTAGCCTGAAGCCCCGACCGGTCGCCTCGGCTTGCGCCAGCCTTGGCCGACCAACGAGCGGAATTCCCCGAGGCTCGGCCCTCGGATGCCAGGCTAACCCGATGACCATCCCGGGAGCAGACTAGCCTGAAGCCCCGACCGGTCGCCTCGGCTTGCGCCAGCCTTGGCCGACCAACGAGCGGAATTCCCCAAGGCTCGGCCCTCGGATGCCAGGCTAACCCGATGATCATTCCGGGAGCAGACTAGCCTGAAGCCCCGACCGGTCGCCTCGGCTTGCGCCAGCCTTGGCCGACCAACGAGCGGAATTCCCCGAGGCTCGGCCCTCGGATGCCAGGCTAACCCGATGATCATCCCGGGAGCAGACTAGCCTGAAGCCCCGACCGGTCGCCTCGGCTTGCGCCAGCCTTGGCCGACCAACGAGCGGAATTCCCCGAGGCTCGGTCCTCGGATGCCAGGCTAACCCGATGATCATCCCGGGAGCAGACTAGCCTGAAGCCCCGACCGGTCGCCTCGGCTTGCGCCAGCCTTGGCCGACCAACGAGCGGAATTTCCTGAGGCCTAACCCTCGGATGCCTGGCCTAGCGCCGGAAGAATTTCCTGAGGCCAACCCTCGGATGCCCGGCCTAGCGCCGGAAGAATTTCCTGAGGCCTAACCCTCGGATGCCCGGCCTAGCGCCGGAAGAATTTCCTGAGGCCTAACCCTCGGATGCCTGGCCTAGCGCCGGAAGAATTTCCTGAGGCCTAACCCTCGGATGCCTGGCCTAGCGCCGGAAGAATTTCCTGAGGCCTAACCCTCGGATGCCTGGCCTAGCGCCGGAAGAACTTCAAGAGTCAGCGACGCGAGCAGCCTCAGCCTCCTCCAGGCGCGAATGAAGCTCCTGGTTGCTCGCACGAGTCCCCTCAAAGGCCGACTCCAATTCGGCCAGCTTGGCTTCAAGAGATCGGGTTCGGTTGCGGGCGTTGTCGGCCGACTGCTGGGCCTTCTCCCACCTCTCCCGGAAGTCGGCAGCCTTCCGGGACTGCTTTTCGGCCCGCTCCTCCGCCTTCCTGATCTCGCTTTCGAGACCCGAGGCAACCTTGAGTTGCTCCTGAGCCTCCAACAGTTGCCTCTCGAGGGCGGCGAAGCCGAGTGCCCGCTCTTCGGCCACCTGGAGCCTCGTCTCGAGGTCCCTGGTCGTCCTCCCCGCCGCAGCCCGGCCTCCCTCCTCTACAGCTTTCAATCGGCTCTCGGCCCTCGCCAGAAGCCTCGCCTGTTCTCGTGGCTCTCCTCCAGGCGGATCATGTATTGGGCGAGCTAAGAGGTAGGAAAAATGAGAGCGTCAAAGGAGGAGCGAACGAACAGTCCGACGGCAACGGCAGCAGCACAAGGGAGAAACTCGAGGATGCCTGTGAAGAGAAAGGCGGACGGGGGAGGGCCCCCGGTTAAATAGGCAGAAAGGCGGGTGACGCCTCGGTGACACCAGAGGACGCCTGGCTACCGAAGGATCGTTCGCGCCCCAAAGGCGAATCGACGCCATTAAGGAAGGATGTCCGCCGAAATCCGCAGACCGCCAAATCAGCGACAACCGCCATACGCCATAAAGAAGGCGGGGAGCTCGGAGCGCGCGCGCCTTTCCGAGGGATGGCGGCAATCTCGAAGCATCACTCCCTTCACCCGTTCCCCTCCTGGTTCCAGGCTCGGAAGTGGGGGGCTACTGTTACGGGGGAACTTAGCCACCATGCCCCACGTGACCGGCACGCGCGCCCAGGAAGACTACGGCTGCCCCTTGATCCAGCAATCCGACCTCGGGTCGGATATCTTCGGCTCCGCAGCCCGACCCCGAGTCGGCTGCCCCTTGATCCAGCAATCCGACCTCGGGTCGGATATCTTCGGCTCCGCAGCCCGACCCCGAGTCGACTGCCCCTTGATCCAGCAATCCGACCCCAAGTCGGCAATCTCTTGACAACAACAGACTGTTCCCCTGAGGCACGCCGCGGCCCCCTGCTCCACTACTCCCTGCAACGGCCGTATCCGGCGCTGCCCCACGATCCCCTGTAACAGCCGTACAAAGCGGAGCTCCACTACGCCCTGCCATGGCCGTACTCGGTGCTGCCCCACGACGCCCTGTAACGACCATGTCAGTGGCAACCCCATCGTGCCACACGATGACCAATCCCCAAAGAAACCCCCCAGCCTGATATATATGCGGCTGGGGGGGAAGGGGAGGGTAAGCAAGATTTTCCAGAGTATTATCTTACCTGCTACCTCTTCTTCTCCTTCGATCTCCCCTAACTTGATCGTCGGAGGGCCCCCACTACCCCGGTGGTGGTGCGAGGCTTGCTTGCAGGTCTCCCGGCGGAAGGCGGAGCGCAACCGAAGTAATTCCAAGGGAACCCCATTCACACCGCTGTGCCAATCGTTCTCGGTTTGGACTCCCAGCAACAAATACAATAATAAATGTATAAAATATTATAATTATTAGTATAAATTAATTTTTTACTCTTTTGATGACCATTTATTTCTCTAACAAATTTTCTAACTAGGTAAAAAAATTGGTTAAATAATTACTAATATTTTTTATTTATTTATTTATTTATTTATTATTTTATTTCATTGAAATATATTTATTTATTATTTTATTTATTTATTTATTCGTTCATTTATATACATATTTATTTATTTAGTTTTTTTTTTTTTTTCGGCGGCATTGAGGAGAAGGAGATAGAGAGGGAGAGAGAGAGGGGGGGATGGTGAGAGAGAAAGAGGCGGTGCGATTGAGATTTTTGGGAGGAAAAAGAATGGGGGTATTTTGGTCAAAAATACAGCTTCCCGACAAAGCTGAAAACAGCGTTTTCGGAAAGCTCCAAAATTGAACTTCTGCCAAAAAGCTGTTTTCAGCTTCCCGCAAAAGCTGAAACAGCTTCTTGGAAATTTTACCAAACACACTTTTTTACCTAAAAGTACTTTTGGAGGGCCAGAAAGTGCTTTTTGGCCCTCCAAAAGCTCCCCCAAACAAGGCCTAAACTTTTAGGCTATTGTGTTGATGCGGACGTATCCTGAAACTATGTGCCAACCAGGAACATGGAAGCCGCGATTTAACGTCCATGAGATGGGAAATTTGTTCTTTAGAAATAGCTTGGACATGTCCTCTATTCATCAGCCACCTTTGCCCCCAAACTAAATAATTACTAGTATTTCCTCTGTTATAATGCAGATTACGAGATGTAGAACTCATGCATCTCCAACCATAACTTTTTACCGCCATCCTAAACAACCAGTTCTCTTTATTATTAAGTCTAATATATTAGCTAACTGTGGAACTTAATTTTGTATTACTTTGACCTAGCTTATTTGGTCAAATTTAATCAAAAATTAAATTATTTTTTCACACTCAGTCTATTAAATTCTAGCGAAGTTTTGGTCGAAACGTGAAGGAGGTTTTTTTTGGATAAAAATTTCAACAAGGAAATTATAGAAAAGATGGTGATGGAGGGGGGGTATTAAGTGCAATGTTAAGATCAAATGCATTGAAAGTTAGGGCATGTGTCGGTGTCATTTGTTATTTTTCGTCATTCAGAAATAAGATGATAATTTGTTGCAACAATTCTATTGAAGGAAAACCCTAAGTAGAGGTGGAATCTATCCGCTACGAGTTGGAATACCTTTTTGGAAAATAAATCAAAAAGTTTACAAAATTTCTGCTATCTTTATTGAGAATTTGAGTAAGGGTATTAAAGTTATATATTGTGGTTGGGCTTCTATTGCCACTAAAATGATTACTCATAAGTTAGTATGTCGTGTATGCCTAAATTGTCCATTTTCTTTATTGACTATAGTTCTTGGCCTCATTTTCTCAATGAAACAAGGTGGGGAACCCATTTCCTCTCTCAAAAAAATAATATCAAAGATATAGGAATTGGTGGTAGTTTAATTAATTATTGAACTCAAAGATGAATCTATTAGCTTTAAGTTATGCATGACTACTAAAGTATATTACATGGAGACCGGAAAAAAAAAGGATTGCATCTCATACTTGGGACACTGTATGTTTGCCTCAATAAAAAGTATCTCAGTATATAATCATTGCAAACAAGACAACAAACTTTATGTGCAAACTGCAACTTAGGTGACACTTAATCCAGACTTTTTATGGGCAACATTGGTGAGTGCTAAATTCAAATCAATAGGTCTTGGCAATTTGATATTAAGCGAGCTAGTTCTTCTGTTACATGGAAGAGAAATTGTCTCCATGCATCTAAAATTCAAAATAACTAAGAAAAACTTGGTTAGTTTTCTTATAAATTGAAAGAGAATTTTGCAGTGCCAATGCATTAAAAAGATTGTTGTTCATATAGTCATAAAGATACAATAATTTTAAAAAATTACATTTGTTAAGTACTCGTCTTCAAGTAAGTTCCATGATGAATGGTATCTTTTTAATCTTCAACCAGTCAGAATGTAGCACTAATTAAAAAAAACAAAGAAAAAGATAAATAAAGATCACAAGCATAAAGCAAAGGCATGAGGTCATTATATACACATACATAAGTATATCTACATATATACTTAAATATATACTTAGATACATACATACACATCTTCTATATGTATATAGATAAGTAGATAGATAGATAGATATAGATAACTAGACTTTGCTACCTTTTGAGCGCTTTTGAGAGCATTCGGCTCAAAATATTTCTAGTTGAAATCAATATAAGTTCTCCAAAAATAAAAAATGACACAGTTGGTCATGATTTATAATATATAAAAAGGCTAAGCCAGGTGTCTTTAAGAGATCCTTGGTTGATTTCTACTAAACAAGCTTTGGAGCTAAATGTCGAATTTTTTGACTAGACTACCATTGACCCTCCCTTCAAGATTATCAACAAAAGAACATGATTAAAAAGTTAGACATAATCTATTTGCCGCTCTATTTGATCCTTATCATCTATTTCTCATCCACACAATTTCTTCTAAACATCTCAAACTAATTGGACTGTATTTTTTTTAAAAAATTATTCTATCAATTCACCTTATCTAAATCGTAAACCAATGAACTCTTTTTTAAAATTTAAAAATAAACAAAGAATTGAAACTCTTTAACTAATCCATGCATTTTATATTTCTTATCCTAAAAGTTTGAACTCTTTTCTGTTACTTTAAGTTTTAACTTGCATTCCACATATCCAATGCTAGAATACATGCATACTTATATATACATACATACATATATACATAAGTATTGATTGTTGTAATTATTTCCGGCTAGTAAAAATAATAAAATTGTGAAGCACCAATTTTTAGAAAATCCGACAAAGAGAGAGGATGTATATTTTGTTAATAATTTATAAAAATAAAAAAATTTAATGGGTAAGTTATAAATGTCCGGCAATAAATGAATTACTTCAATCAATTTTTATTACAATCTTGCATGAGAATTGTTAGTTCAATAAAATTAATATTTATATTTTGTCATTATTATATCTTCTTCCTCTTCTCTAAAATTTTTGGACTAGAGAGAGCTATTTTTGTTTCATGGTTCTTCTTCTAGTCAAAAAAGGCAAGGATCAAAATTTTTTGATGAACTAACGTTGTTTGACATGAGGTATTGATTTCCTCCAATATCTTACAAAGCAGGCTGTTGAATTAAACAATAAAAAATATTGAACTAAGTTGATGTGATGATAATTTTGTGATAGTACTGGAATAAGTAAAATAGGTTAAAGATTAGGTAAATATGGAAACATGGATAAATAAATATTATGAATGGAGTAAGTTCTTCAACATTAATATGGAGTCATTCTTTTCCCATTAGTGTACAAATCTTACTCATTAAAGTGGTGTTTCCTAATCATCTAAGTGGTGTGAATATGCATTTAGACAAAAAATGATAAGAAAATATGTCCAACTATTATAAAAATAAGTTTATTTATAAAATATGATATAGTAAAAAGTTATAATTAGTGTATTCTCAAAAACAAAAATCAAAAAGTATAAATAACAAGGATTTTTTTTCAAAAAATAAATAAGAAGCTTAATTTTTAGAAACCAAAAGATTTGTCATTTAGAAGGACAACTGAGGCAATATATTAAATGCAAGATGAAAAACATTGGTTAGTCTATGTATCGTATTGGATGATATCTTGGGATTTATTGGTCTATATTGGTTGAGATAACAAAAATCGAGATATCTTATGCTATATGAGAGGGTGGTAATAAAAATTGAGATCATAACTGTGATCTAAACCTTCAAAAGAATAGCCATCGATATGATTATTTCGAAACACATCTTTCCATAAACTTTAGTTCATCATCCATCATGACTAAACTTTATTTTATCTAATACCAAGACAATGACAAACTTTTGACTATCTCTTGAATATTGCTACAAAATTCTAGAAAGAAAACTCCTACATGATTACCAAAGTTAGGCTATATTCCAACAATAATTGAGTTTTATTTTAATGACTCATGATCAATAATAAAGGTTTTTCATACAAAAAATAAAATTAATATATAGTACATATAAGAAAACACGAAATGTTGTGAGAAGAGGTATAATGTATAACAATGATGCAACTTTTTTAATTGAATTTTGACATACAAATATGAAGATATTTGATATCAGACTAGAAGAAATACTTTCACCAGTATAGTAGTAGTGGACCATATATGTAGTTCGTGCATGAGAAATTTGGTATTAAGATGCGTGGTACGGATTATATGAATGGTTTTGTTAGCTTAGTGGAATTTTCTATAATCTGTCTTATATTTGTCACTATTCCATTCATATCATATTTAGTCATTTTCTACTACAAATGATAAAAAATATTTTAATTTTTAATAATAAATTTAAAGAATTAATATTAGGAACATTAGCACAAATATTTATACGTAAAAAATATAAAGCACCCCACGTCCCGCACCGCCGACAAGAAAACCTCCGAGATGAAGAAAAGAAGAACCCCTCGCACTTCTCGCTTTTGCTTTCTTTTCTGGTTCCCGGAAGTCGAAATCCGTCGAAAAAGGGGAGATTGGTTCTTGGGCGGATATTTGTATGCCAGAGCGGGAAGAGGGGGGAGGATTTCCGGAGAAACGGCGACATTTCTCCATAGGAATCGGAGTTCCGGAGGGAGGAGGAGATGGAGCAGAAGCATATACTCATGTCGGTCCTGGGGCTGGGGCTCGGCGTCGGGGTGGGGCTTGGGCTGGCCTCCGGCCAAACCGTCGGCAAATGGGCTGCGCCGGCGAGCTCCTCCGCCGGCGAGACGGCGGAGAACGTCGAGAAGGAGCTCATGAGGATGGTCGTGGATGGGAGGGAGAGCAAGGTTACCTTCGATGAGTTCCCTTATTACCTCAGGTAAAGTCTTTTCTTTTCTTTTTAATTTCTTTAACCGTTCTTGATTTTTTTTTCGCCCGAGAAAAACCCGTTCTTGATTCTTTTCCGCCTCAAGATTCCGTCAATCTAATGGTACGTTTATTGGTGTTAAAATAGTAATTGCGTCACGAGGGCCTCGGGAAAGGAAACATTCTTGATTCCCTGATGCCTTTAATGACTTCTGTTCTTGAACTCTGATCATGTTCAGAATATTTTGTTTTGAAATGCTATCTTTTTGAAATATTCTGCTAATCATCCGTGATTTTTTTCATTTTTCTAATCTATCTTGAACCGGAAGCTCTGTCCTGCGTCTGAAACTTGTCTCCGGTGTTGGAAATTAATATATTTCCTGATTTAGGGAGTACAGTTCATACCCCATGTCTTATTCAGAAGAGCAACAGCAATTGGAATATTAAATTCTACTCATGCGCTCTCGATCCATTTCTGCCTTTTTTTTCTTTTTCTTTTTTGCATTTGTTCGTTTGTTTGTTTTGTCAGAATGAGGCTGGAATTATGTACATATCTATGCTCTTCATAACCCCATTACTGTAAGGCAGATCAAGGAATATGTTATGCTGGAGGTCTGATGGAAGTAGTATGGTTGTGGATATTAAATTTAGTAATACATAACATGTAATGTCCGGGCCCAATACTAACTGGGCCCAATACTTTGAGGCCCAGTTTAAGAATATTTGGGCCAGATTGTTAGTGGGTCGTATTGGGGCCACGACCGATCCATAAATAGTTAAAGCTTCCATAAAAGCTAGACTAAGTACCATGGATGGCAGCCTATGGAGGGCTCCATAGGCTGCCACCTCATGCCTGAGGGCTGAATTGACGGGGCCTTTGCTGGCCAGTAGAGAGAATACCAGCTGTTGGGCCCTTAACCATGCAAAATGGGAGCCCGCCACCTCTCATCCTCGTTTAAAGGATAAACCCAGCTGGCCTGAGTAAAGGGGGCAGCTGGAGGCTTCTGGAGCAAGGGGGAAGGAGAGGGTGCCACCTCTCCAAGGGGTCACTTTCTAAGCAGTGTTATTTAAACCCTCAAGCTTCTTAACTTAGGATTACTATACCCTCTTATTTCTTAAGTCCTCTGGAGTACTGTACCAGAGAAGCTGACCCCTCGAGCTGGAGGTTGAAGGAGCTCTAAAGCCCTAGGAGAGGATGGAGGGATTTTTGTAAAGGGTGTACTGCTCGACTGCAGCTAACCTAGAGCAAGGTAAGACCTAATTTACTTAAGTAAATAGGTTTAAATTTTTAAATTTATAAAAGGGGAGGAGACGGAGGGCTGCAGGGGAAGAGGAAGAGAACAAGGCTGCAGGAGCAGAAGGCCGAAAGTTCGGCCGGAGCGGCTAGGGTTCCGGTGGAAACGGAAAAGAAAGAGAGAGAGAGACCGGAAGAGAGAGAGAGACCGGAAGAGAGAGGGGAGCGGGAGACGAAGAGGCGGAAGCCTTTGGAAGGTCGGAGAAAATCCTCTAAGCGGGTCCGGCCTAACGGGTAGGATTCGGGTTCGGGTTCCGAACCCATTAGGCTTAATAAATGGTAATTTGGGTTTAGCCAATTTGACTAAACCCGAGCCCAATTAGTTTGGGCTGAATCCAACTGAACCCAAATTCCCAAACTGTGCTAGCTCTAATTTGGGCCAAGCACTTACTCAATTAGGTCCGAACCCAATTTAAGTTAAATCAATTTATTGGGCTCATTAAACTTGAACCCAAGCCCTATCCGATTGGGCTGTTTGGGTGAACCCAAACTGTGAATTAAGTTGAATTTAAACCCAACTGAACGCAATTGAGTTGGGTCCGAGCCCAATTAAGTTATGTTGGTCTCAGCAGACCCAATTAATTATAAATAAGGCCCAGTTCAAGCCTAATTCAACTGATAGAAGGCCAAACTGACCTCGGGCTGACCCTGACTCAGGCCCAAATGAGCCACATTGATCGTAAACCAAATTAAACCCAATTAAACTTGGGATTAAGCCTATTGACCAAGTCAGAAGACCAAATTGGCTAGAAAAGGCTGGACTCAATCATGAACCAGACCCAATCCTTTAATTAAAAATCCAATTTACCCAATTTGAAGCCTTTGGGGCACGGTTTAAAACCAGATTGAGTCCACATGGGTTAATTGGGTTTTTAATTAAAGGATTGGGCCTGGTTCATGATTAAGTTCAGCCTTTTCTAGCCAATTTGGTCTTCTGATTTGGTCAATAGGCTTAATCCCAAGTTTAATTGGGTTTAATTTGGTTTAGGATCAATGTGGCTCATTTGGGCCTGAGTCAGGGTTAGCCCAAGGTCAATTTGGCCTTCTGTCAGTTGAATTGGGCTTGAACCGGGCCTTATTTATAATTAATTGGGTCTGCTGAGACCAACATAACTTAATTGGGTTTGGACCCAGCTCAATTGGATTTAAATTCAACTCAATTCACAATTTGGGTTCGCCCAAACAGGCCAATCGAATAGGGCTTGGGTTTAGGTTTAATGAGCCCAATAAATTGACTTAACTTAAATTGGGTTCGGACCCAATTGAGTTTGTGCTTGGCCTAAATTAGAGCTAGCTCAGTTTGGGAATTTGGGTTCACTTGAATTCAACCCAAATTGATTGGGCTCGGGTTTAGTCAAATTGGCTAAACCCAAATTACTATTTATTAGGCTTAATGGGTTTCGACCCCAAATCCGAATCCGACCCGTTAGGCCGGACCCGCTTAGAGGATTTTCTCCGGTGTTCCAGAGGCTTCCGCCTCTTTGTCTCCCACTCCCCTTTCTCTTCCGGTCTCTCTCTCTCTTTCTTCTCCGTTTCCACCGGAACCCTAGCCGCTCCGGCTGAACTTTCGGCCTTCTCCTTCTCCAGCTTCGTTCTCTTCCTCTTCCCTTGCAGCCCTCCGTCTCCACCTTTTATAAATTTAAAAATTTAAACCTATTTACCTAAGTAAATTAGGTCTTACCTTGCTCTGGGTTAGCTGCAGCCGAGCAGTACACCCTTCACAAAAATCCCTCCTTCCTCTTCTAGGGCTTCAGAACTCCTTCAACCTCCAGCTCGAGGGGTCAGCTTCTCTTATACAGTACTCTAGAAGGCTTAAGAAATAAGAGGGTATAGTAATCCTAAGTTAAGAAGCTTGAGGGTTTAAATAACACTGCTTAGGAAGTGACCCCTTGGAGAGGTGGCACCCTCTCCTTCCCCCTTGCTCCGGGAGCCTCCAGCTGCCCCCTTTCTTCAAGCTAGCTGGGTTTATCCTTTAAATGAGGATGAGAGGTGGCAGGCTCCCATTTTGCATGGTTAAGGGCCCAACAGCTGGCCTTCTCTCTATTGGCCAGGTGGGGCCCCGTCAATTCAACCCTCATGCATGAGGCGGCAGCCCTCCATGGGCTGCCATCCATGGGCTACCATCTATGGGCCCAATACAGCCCACTAACAACCTGGCCCAAATACCCTTAATTTGGGCCTCAAAGTATTAGGCCCGGACATTACATTCTCTCCCCCTTAAATAAATTTCGTCTCCAAAATTAAACATACCTCAAATGGACCGATGTAGCGAGGACTTAACTTGCCATGTCGTCCGAATCGGGTAACACCCTTCGAAGGAAAAATTTTTTAGGAAGACAAAGTTTTCCTCCAAAAATTTCAGTTTCCATAGCTCAGCAGGAGCCATCTGATAAGGAGCCTTAGAAATAGGTCCCACTCCTGGTGCAAGATCGATGGCGAATTCGATCTCTCAATCAGGAGGTAATCCCAGTAATTCATTAGGAAAAACATCCGAGTATTCCCTTGACTACTAAAATATCTTCTAGTTTGATCTCTTCTCAGGTACCCGTTACACAGGCCAGATAAACCGTACACCCCTTTCTTAGTGCCTTTCCGGCTTTCAAAGCGGAAATAAAATGTTGTGTTATATTGAAGGGGTGTGTCGCCCTAAAAGAAGAACTTTTGTTCTCCGGGCATCCGGAATACCACTCTTCTATTGTAACAGTCAATATGGGCGTGGTACTAAGACATCCAGTCCATGCCCAGAATGATGTCAAAGTCTTGCATGTCAAGCTATATAAGATTTGTCTTTAATTCTCTTTTCCCTAACCGAATTATGCAGTTCTTGTATTCAATGTCAACGATTACCGTTTTCTGAAGGGGTGTAGCAGCATGCGGTGGTTCTTCTAATTTCTCAGGTGCGCAGTGTAATTATCTAGAAAAACTAACTGACATAAAGAAATGCGTAGAACCAGAATCAAACAGAATAGAGGCATCAACCGAGTTGACTAGTAATGTACCTGTCACCCCCTGATCGCTGGCACTGGCGTCCTGGTGGGTCAGTGCGAAGACTTGGGGGTTGTTCCTCGGCCTCTGGTCCTCAGGTACAGAAGGTCTGGGCTCATTCCTTCTCTAACTCGGACAGTTACGTGCCATATGTCCTACCTGCCCACAATTAAAATATGTCCCAACTTTGTTCAAACAGGGCCCACTGTGGAATTTGCGACAGTTAGGACACAACCCGTTTTGCCTCTTCTGAACTTAGGCTCTTTAAAGCTTCTCGGCCTGCTACTCTGGCCTTGATCTGACCTGGATTTGTTTAGGTCAGTCCTTTCTCTGTCAGACCCTCTTAAGTCAGCCTCAACCTTCAAGACTCGATCCAACACATCTCTATAACTGGTGAACATGTGGGAGGATGTCCGAGACCTAATCCTGTACCTTAGGCCTTGCTCAAATCGATTGGCCTTACTTCTTTCATTATCCATGAATTGGGGACAGAATCGGCCCAGCTCGTTGAATTTGTCAGTATACTCCAAAACAATCATATTTTCAGACTGGGTCAGTGCTAGAAACTTATTTTGCTTCGTCTGCCTGATGGAGTCCGGAAAGTACTGAGTATAGAATAACCTTTTGAAGTCCCTGTAGGTCATTCCATTGACGGCATATGCCGTCTCCATAGCTGATCACCAAAATTCGGCATTTCCCTTTAGCATAGGGATAGCCAATCTAACCTTCACTTTTTCGGAAAGCTGGAGTGCTTGAAACATCTTTTCCATTTTCCTAATCCAAAATCCAGCTGCCATGGGGTCTGGTCCACCATCAAACATCGGTGGGTTCAGCCTGTGGAATCTTTCATAGTAAGCATCCGCCGGTTGTATAGCAGCCATCTGTATCTGCTGCTGTTGTTGGAGCAGCTGTGCCATCAATTGATATACTCCAGCCAGGTCTGCGTGGCCTGCTACAGAGCACGGAGTATCTTGAGAAACCGACTGGTAGCTAGGATCTAGGAAGGGTGCTCTCAATTCTCTTTCATCTTCCATGTTCCTTATAGCTACCTAGCAATCAAAAGTTTAGGATGAGACTAAAATAAATTGCTTTCTTCGACTAATGTATTATGACAATCTTAATATATTATGATAAGCCGGCGTGAGAACTGACCTTTCCGGCGATCGTATGAACAATGTCGTCCGCTTTTATGAGTTTCCATTGATCTCTCCGAAGAAGTTGCGGAAGCTATTTATGAATGAGCATTGCTATCTGATTCCTACAAAAGAGATAAGGGAAGCTCACTTTTGTCAAATGGGGCTCTTAACTACCCATTACCCCAGATTTTTACGGTTATATTCTTGTTAAACCTAGAGCTCTGATACCACAATTACCATATCAACTTGCATGCATAATACTTTAAACTCTGCAAGCAAGTTCATAGAATGTTGAACTGAGGAATTATATAATAAATAAATAGGGAATAATGTGATCTCTATGATATTGTTTTAGGTGATTGAGGATTTGTCACTTGAACTTGAGAAATTTGGAAAGCGAATTTCAGCAAGTAACCTGTTCTAATCTTATTACATTTAAGGATATGTATGTAAATAACTTGCTCTAATCTTATTATGGTTCATGTGAGTATCATGTTTATGAAGATTTTAAAGTGTTATTCATGTATATACTTCATGTATGGGTATATTATGAAAAGTAAGTAATCTGTCTTAATCTTATAGTTTATGAATTATGTACGTGAGTAGCCTGCTTTAGTCTTATAGTTTATGGGCATGCATACATCATGTTTATGCAGATTTTAAAGTATTATTCATGTAATTTGGATTGTGTATGAGATGGATTATGATACTATAATTGCACTTAATATAGTAATTATGGTATAAGCATAAGATGTGATGATGAATGGCATCTAGTTATGTGTACTACTTGCAAGAGGTACTACTTATAGACTCTTGATGCTACGGGCCGAATGTAACTGAGCTCGCCCCGCCAGTGGCCGATTATGATTTCGCCGTAGCATCAGAGAGTGTACTGTTTGCAAGAAGTACTATGTATGGACTCTTAGATGCTACAGGCTGAATGCAACTGAGCTCGCCCCGTGATGGCGGACAACTGTAGGAGAAGAGGAGGAGGAAGAAGAAGGGAGGGAGAAGGAAGAAGAGGTTATAGAGACACAGGAAGAAAAGAAGAGGAGGAGGAAGAAGAACAAGAAGGAGACTAAGATTTTTTCATTCAATCATCCATTGCCTCATACATGAGAGGGGTGGTCTTTATATAGAACTTACATCTTGACCAAATCAATCAATTGACACTGACTAAATTTGGACCCTTACATCAATTAATCCCTTACCAACATTGGTCCACTAAATTGACCCAATTACATAAACCCAATTGACTAGTCTAATAACAAAACAACTGACCAAATTGATTTGACTAAGACAAAAGCAAATAATGCAATAAAAAAAAATGACTCGGATTTAAATGGACCCAATCCGGGTCTGATTCAATCCGGGGGCTCAGGATCATCTGAATGAAGGGCTCTGACGTCCCTATCAACTCTTTTCGGATGGAAAAAGAGTACAGGTCTGGCTAGCTGTTATTCTGCTCTAGGAGATCGAGGTCAAAGCGCTGCAACTGGGCTTTGAAAATCCACGTTACATCAGACATTGGTCTACCTTTCCACCGAACAAGGGAACATTGATAACCACCATTCCTGGTTGACATAACCTGCTTATCCAATATATATTCTATTTGTTCTCTGCGTGCATGAAATTTGGAAGGTGGTGGCTCAACAGCAGGTAATAGGCCAGGGTGATCAACATGGGCAGGTATATCAACAAAGGGGTCAGAAAGCATGAATGTTGTCTTTTTGTATGGGACTAAATCTTTAATATTAAATGCCGCACTAATCCCATAGTCATCAGGAAGTTCCATAACATATGCATTCGAACTGATTTTCTTTAAGACTTTGAACGGTTCCGCACTACAAGCTTGCAATTTCTTGAACGTTCCCGAAGAAAGTCGTTCAAGCCTAATTCTTATCACGACGTAACCTCTTTCACTTAACTTTTTATAACATCTGTGTAAATTAGCAAAGAATTTATATTTTAAGTTATTAAAGTGAATGTAATTGTTGATTTCTTGATGCAATGAATATGGATGTGATGCAAATGATTGTGCAAACTCAAAGATTCTATATTGATGAGACATGGAAAATAGGTCTATGGGTTGTCTATGTTTGTAATCATGCACCACTTCGAATGGACTCACGCCTATGGACTTGTTAACCGAACTATTATAGCAAACTCAACTGTCGGTAACATTAAATTTCAGATCCTAGCATATGCATTCGGGTTGAGCCTATGATGTGGAAGGTTGGGCAGAGATGCTCCAGAAACTAGATCAATTGCGTGTTGGATATCACGCATCGGAGAAAGCGCATCCGGAAGATCATTAGGGACTACAGAATAAAACTCCTCTAGAAGGAAACTACTACAGGAGAATGTTCAAGGTTGGACTCCGCATTGGTATCTCTAGCCACAAGTGCCAACTCAGTGACTGGCTTTCAATATCTTTCACTACCTCTTCCACAGTAGTGATGTGAAGTGGCTTGATTGTACTTAGATCAATAGTCTCCCTTTGGGAATCATTTTGGACAAAGTCTAATCCTGTGGGTTCGTCTTCAAAGTCTTCTACACAGTCTTCTATATTTGATTCATAGACTTCTTCGACATATTCGGTCTCTTGGGTCCTAGCTTCTGGTTCAGTAATCAGGTAAGTCTTGGCAGGGCATTGGGACGCAATGTGGCCGGACTTTTGGCATCAGAAGCATTGGGTTTGGCTTTGAGAAGGAGGGTTGAAACCTAATATTCTTTTTTTCTTACCAGTTGAAGGATTCGAGACAGGCATCGGGAAGGTCGTAGTCGGTGCTTAGGTTGGGCCGGGCTGATTAGGAGGATTGAAAAGCGGTCTAGGTTATGGAAGATAATTTTGGTTAGGTCGGGCTCCTTGGGTTAGTGGTCGAGAGTCGATGGGCCTCACCACAGGTAGTCTTAAGAAACTATCTACATCTTGAGCCAATTGGTATGCTTGGTTAAGAGTGTTAATATCTCGGAGGAGTAGTTCTTTCTGGATCTCCTCGCGGAGTCCTACCCGAAACCTAGAGAGGGTAAGAGTCTTCTCTTCTATTACACCGCACCTCATATAAAACTTCTCAAATCGTGCGATGAATCAGCAACCGTCGATGTCCCTTGAGTTAACTTCTGCCACCTATCCATAAGGTGTTGTCGGTACGAAAATGACAGATACTTCTCATTTAGTTTTTCTTTCATATCCTTTCATGTAGTTATTGTTAGAAGTATGCCCTAGAAGCCAACGTGGCTGACGCATATTTGTAATCCGGGGCATAAATTTGTAATTTGACACTTATTAATAAATAAGATTGGGCAATTTATTTTTCATTCATGTATGTGTCCATGAATCGTCCAAAAAATTAATAGATGATAACACATATTCTCAAGGAGTTGAGAATTTGAGGCATGTGTCATTAAGGATTAATTTCTAAATGATCTTGATCGATGGATCCATCACGAGGGACGGTGATTGATTCGCTGAGATTAGTGCACAAATCACTTAGTCAGATTGAAGAGTCTCGAGTCTACGATGTAGAGACACTGGAGTGATTATGCAAGTACTTGTTAGAGAACAAGGTACTGAGCGTGCCCAAAGATAGTAGTCACATGGATGTTTATCCACTCGTCAGTGACTACTTATGCTGCAGTTGTATGACTGATCCTTTGACCTGCGATGCCTCAGCTATTTACTGTGAGGTTGCTGTAGTTTGACGAGCATGTGAACTTGGGCCCTAACCATTCGGGTTCTTGTAGTGCGGATTGGCTACAGTAGGTTCATTTTTGGAATAGGGTTGCATCTAGATGAGATCTATCGACCTTGATAGATTAGGAGTGATCCTATGTGATTTATGAGACTGAGTTCGATAAATTTCTGGCCAGGTATTTTTGGAAAAAGAGTTTTCCATATCTCGAACTGGAAGTCGTATAAATTTGACATATGACGGACGGTGGGGTTTGACGAGATATCCAGAATCTCCATCACATCGGGATCCATGATAGAGGGACTGTATCATACGCTAACGCACCTAAAAGTTTAGACATTTCATTCTGCTGGGTTGCCACCACATACTGCTAGGTGTCATTAGTGGATTGTGAGACTCGAAGGCATTCACTTGGTGATTAGTGAATTCTGAGAGTAGAAGTGAAATCGTTTTAGTTCACTGAAAAGAGTTTCAGTGATATTGAGATGGAGATCTCAATATGTCTCACTACCAGTCAGAATAGAACCTACGGGATCACACACATATAGGATTTAATTAGTCAGACTACCATAATTGTGATCTGGAATCACAATAGAAATCAATCATCAATATGATTGGTGATTGAATTAACTCACTAAGTGTTAGTGAGTTAATGGAAGAAGAATTAAGTGGAATTGATTGCAATTGGATTGCAATTGGGCTGATTTAATGAGCCAAATCAAATTGGGTTCGACCCAAATTGATTTGGGTTCATGATTGGGTCAATTTGATTAAACCAGGGTTTGTGCGGCTTTTAAAGACCACATGTCGTCGTAGGATGAATATGACTTAAGTCGTGTTCACACTATGCGGACTTTAAGGTCCACATGGCGTCGTAGGATGCATGCTCCCAAATCAATTAATTCTCCTAATGAGATTAGGAATCCTAATGTGATTAGAAAATTAATCAATTGATTAAGTGGACACATGTCATGCATCTATGAGCACAAGGATTGAACACTTGGCATTAATCTAAGGGTGGGTTATAGTCCCATACTCCTAATAAGATTAGGAGAAGCCCTAAACCTAATCTATAAAAAGGTAGCAAGGGAGACATTATGAAAAAATTCTCTTCTCTTCCTCTCCACGCCTTCCTTTCTCTTTTCTTCTTCCTTCCCACGGCAGCAAGAGGCTTCCCCTCTTCTTCCCACAGCAGCAAGGGAGATCAAGTTCATCTTCTTCCAAGTGTTGGAAAGAAAGAAAGAAGAAGAACCTACTAAAAGATCAATTTGCCCAAGGAAAGAAGGAGTTCTTTCCTTCACGCCCAAGCCCCTTCTTCCTCCTCCACGGCAGCAAAGGGGTCCTCTGCATCCTCTTCTTCCACGACATCAAGGCAAGGAAGATCCACGCGCAAAGGTTCCTCCTTCCTCTTCCTCCGTTGCGAGTAAGGTTGAAGAAGAAAGGATTCTTCAAGGAGGTCAGTTGCAGATTTTTCTTCCAATATTATGATAGTCATGAGAGGTTTTTGCAAAGACCTAGCACTCTGGTAAGACCTTATCTCAGATGATTAGATCCTCGTGTGGATACCTGTAGGGGCCGGACACGTGTACGGCTTAACCAGGAACCTAGAAAGATCATGAGGCTACGGTGTTCTACACCTGCAGAATTTTTGAAGATAAGATCTTCAAATCTACAACTTCTGATTTTTATTTCAGTTTTATAAATCTTAATCAACCATCCTCATATCCTAATCTTCCCTCCCTAATGAGTTCAAAGATCTTCTGGATTTGGATCTAGAAATTTTTTTGAATTATACGATTCGAGGCGCGTTCATATGATGAACGACGTCCCGTTCGAATTCCGCTGCGAACATCGCATCGAACGGGGCGTATGTCAAAGGTGGTTACTTAATTAGGACCTTACGCTCTGAGTAAGGGGAGCCTCCCACCTGCTTACCTGGCCAATTGATCGATTACCTCCTATGGAAAGCTCAAAGTTGAAATCACTAAGATTTGATTACCCAATATTAAGTCGATTGGTTTTCCACTGTAATAGAGTTGCTAAGATCTTTCCGGCGTTGATTAGTCTCGGCTGGATACAATAGGCTAGTTGCATCGGGGGATTGGACCTCTCTATTAACATGAGATGTTGTGGGGTAAGGATGGGGTTGGGCTCCAATAACTGTTAGGTGAGGACCCAATCATAGCTTTATTTTCGCAGGATATACGGTGGGTCTAACTTAACCAAGGAACGGGTCCAATAACTGCTAGGTGAGGTCCTTATGACTTGAAGATCATGTTAGCTCAATATGCTTACGAAGCCTTGTACAAGAGTTGTACACTCATCGTCTATGTGTCTCCAATAACTATTAGGAGAGGTGACATGTAGATTGGTGGGACCGCAACACCCCACTCGAAATCCTAAGTCGCAGGTTTCCGTATCTTTACCAGGGGAGTGTGAGAGATCCGAGAAATAGTTGGAGGATTTGATCTAATTTTGTTTTAAAAGTCCCTAAAATAAATTAATGTCAAATACAAATTTCTAATTAGAATTTTTACTCTCTGCAGATGTCAATGGCTTCCAATCCGATAGTTCAAATTCTAGATAACAATGGGTTTACCGGATTAAACTATAAAGATTGGCTCCGCAACTTGAAGATTGTCTTGAGTTGCGAAAAGATAGCTTATGTCCTTGACCATGAACTCCCGGTGTTACCAGCCCGTGCAACTAATGAGCAGCGTGAGATGCATGCAAAATGGTTGGATGACGACAATAAGGTTAGGTGCTACATTTTGGCATCCATGTCCAACGAATTGCAATGCCAGCATGAGAGCTTGAAGACTGCTAAGGACATACTTGATCACCTACAAAAGTTGTATGGTGAACAGAGTTGCGCAGCGAGGTTTGAAGTGTCCAAGCGACTCTTCAAAACCAAGATGCGCGATGGGCAGTCCGTCCATGAACATGTTTTGACTACGATCAAGAATCTTGAGGAGCTTGAGAAACTTGGCATGACCATGCACAAGGATTTGCAAACGAATTTGATCCTACAATCGTTGCCATCTTCATATGGGCAGTTTATTGTAAACTACCATATGAATAAAATTGAATGCACCAAGCTTGAATTGTTGAATATATTTGTAACAACGGAAGGAGCCTTGAAAGGTTCAAGGGGCACAGTTCTCGCTGCTGAGCTAGCTTCTACTTCCAAGAGAA
This sequence comes from Phoenix dactylifera, assembly GCF_051530095.1. NCBI lineage: Eukaryota > Viridiplantae > Streptophyta > Magnoliopsida > Arecales > Arecaceae > Phoenix > Phoenix dactylifera. Next base: position 60,467,287 of record NC_143190.1, on the reverse strand, counting down.
AGTCTACTGGAAAGAAAAAGAAGCCTGCGAAGAAGCAGAAGACCGAAAAAAAGCCGAAGAAGGAAGTTCCTAAGAAGAAGGCCGAACCCAAAGAAAAATGTTTCCATTGCAATGAAGACGGCCATTGGAAGAGGAACTGTCCTATCTACATGGGAAACATAAAGAGCAAGAAGGGTGACACGCCTTCTGAAGGTATGTCTAATATGCTCATTATTGAAACTAATCTAACGGTTTCTTCTATTTCCAGTTGGGTTATAGACTCTGGTTCTAGTGTTCACTTGTGCACTATCATGCAGGGTCTAAAGAAAAGTAGAAGGCTTACGGAAGGTGCGGTAACCCTACGGGTTGGCAATGGAGCGAGAGTTGCTGCTGTTGCTGTGGGCACATTCCCTTTGCATTTACCGTCAGAATTTAGTTTGATACTTAGAGGTTGTTATTTTGTACCAGTGCTAGCAGAAATCTGATTTCTTTATCTTGTCTAGCATAGGAACATTATGAATTCAATTTCAATAAAGAATATGTTTCCATTTATTTGCGAAATAAACTGTTTGGACGTGGTTTTATGATTGACGGTCTCTATCATTTACATATGGATGTATTTGTGAACGTGTCTGAGCATACGGTGAGTACCATAGGATCTAAAAGATTTAGAGATGAGATAAATCAAAAGTATTTGTGGCACCTCATACTTGGTCATATAGGAGAAGACAGAATTATCAAATTGGAGAAACATGGCCTTTTGAGTTCATTGACTTCTGAGTCATATCCGATTTGTGAATCCTGCCGTCAAGAAAAAATGACCAAATTACCTTTTGTAGGATACGGAGAGAGGTTCACTGAAATACTTGCCCTAGTACACACTGATGTGTGTGGCCCATTCGATGTGTAGGCTAGGGGTCAATTTTTCTACTTTATTACTTTTACCGATGATTTCTCACGGTATGGTTATGTCTATCTTATGAGACATAAATCTGAAGCATTTGAAAGGTTCAAAAAATTCAGATTTGAAGTAGAAAAACAGACAGAAAAATTCATTAAGGTTCTTCGATCAGATCGAGGAGGAGAATACCTTAGTGGAGAGTTTCGCGATTATCTCAAACAAAATAGTGTAGTTTCACAATGGACACCTCCTGGAACACCTCAACTCAACGGAGTGTCAGAAAGGAGGAATCGGACCCTATTGGATATGGTCAGGTCCATGATGAGCTTCACTGACTTACCCTTATTCTTGTGGGGAGATGCCCTACTTACAACTATCTACATATTGAATAGAGTTCCTTCAAGTCCGTTTCTACCACACCGTATAAGATATGGCATAGTAAGAAACCAAGTCTTGGTTATCTCAAGATTTGGGGATGTCCGGCCCAAGTCAAACGACAACAGGTGGACAAGTTAGAGTCTAGGACAATTGGTGCTCGTTTCATTAGATATCCTAAAGAGTCGTTAGGATACAATTTTTACATTCCAGAAGATCACAAAGTGTTTGTGAGCTGACATGCCATCTTCTTGGAAAAACAGTTTATCCTTGATAAAGGCAGTGGAAAAAAAATTGAGCTCGAAGAGAAAGTCTCTGAAGAGCAACGAGCAATTGAGCGTAGTGAACCTATTCACATTGAGCCATTACATGAACAACCTCGTTCACTTCGTAGATCCAGTAGGATCTCCCATCCTCCTGAAAGATACTTAGGTATGCTTACAGAGGAAATAGAGGAAGAGTTCCTAATGGGAGAAAGAGATCATAGTGATAATCCCAAGACCTACAACGAAGTGATGTTAGACATCGACTCCGAAAAATGGATGGATGCGATGAAGTCAGAAATAGACTTCATGCATTCCAACCAGTATGGACCTTAGTAGATCCGCCTGAAGGTATAGTACCTGTTGGGTGTAAATGGATCTATAAAAGAAAAATAGGTTCGGATGGAAAGGTAGAGATCTATAAGGCAAGGTTGGTGGCAAAATATTATAGTCAGCGTGAAGGCATTAACTATCAGGATACCTTTTCATCGGTAGCAATGCTGAAGTCCATTCGAACGTTGCTTGCTGTTGCCCAAGGTGACAACCCAAGAGGGGGGTGAATTGGGTTTTCTAAAAATTATGTTCCCTAATTTTTACTTTGAATAGAATGCAGCGGAATAATAGGATGTTATTTACTTAAGCTCTAGGCAATTACAAGTAAAGCAGTGGAAGATTAAGCTAGAGCAATTATACTATGGCTTTAGGGTGCAATTGATCTAAAATTAACTTATAGTTGTATGATCAATCTTAATCTATGTGTATGGTAAGAATGGAGTGGAAGCTAAGCAAATCACTTATAACTCTATAGAAAACAAAGCTAGAGATATTACACAATCAAGCATGAATGGAAGGCATGAAATACAAGAGATAAGGCATCACAAACATAAAGATGTATAGTGGTTCGGTGCACCCCAGCACCTACATCCACTCCCCAAGACCTCTTGGAAATTTCACTATAATCCTTTAGATTACAGTCGGTTGTTTTACAAGCTCATAACCCAACTTGTTGTTTTGCGAGATCACAACGAACTCGGTCGGTTTTCACAGGCTCACCGACTAGAACCAACCGATTGTTTTCACGGGCTCACAATCCAACCCAGTTGGTTTTTCCAAAGGCTCACCAACCACAACCTTACAATGATTGTTTTCCGGGTTCACAATCAACCCAGTTGGTTTTCCCCAAAGGCTCACCAACCACAACCTTACAACGTTGGTTTTTCCCTTTGGCTCACCAACAAACCTTAACCCCTTGATTCAATCCCTTGATTGAATCAAGTTACAAGATATTAGAACAAGAGTTTAAATCAAATACAAGCTTCTCAAATAAGCAAATATAGCAAATGTAAATAAGTAAAGAAAAGAGAAGAAGCCCTCAAACTAATTTGTAGATGGAGGAACTCGGCTTCTTCTTCACTTGCCCCTCTTCTGATTTTGCACGAAGTAGAGGATCTCCGAGGCAGCACACGGATGGAGAGGAAGCTTTGGGATTCACTTGGATGCTCTTCTTCTCTCTATTTTACTTTGAATGGCCCTTTTGTGCTTATGGGAGATTTTCCTTGTAATCTCTTTGAAATCTCTTTCTTAAATGTTTTCTCCCACTTCCATACCCTCTTCCCTAGCTCTCCTCTTGATTTTATAGCTTTAGAGGGAGTGGAAACAAAAATCTAGCCGTTAGAGACAAAAATAGAGCCGTTGGAATCAAGAAAAAACTAGCTGTTATGCCTCCCAGCGTGCTGGAGTCGACTCGGCAGAAGTAGGAGTCGACTCGGCTGAAACAGGAGTCGACCTGTGAATAGTAGTCTGCCGGCACTGTAGCTGGGAGTCGACTCCGTACTGTAGCGCTGAAGTTGGAGTCGACTCGAGATCACTGTAGCGCTGAAAATCAACTCTTTGTCTTTTTGTTTGTTCTCAGTCGGAGTCGACTCGTAGAGTATCGGAGTCGACTCGAGCACTGTTTCTTGAAACTCTAGAGTGCCAGAGTCGACTCTAAACTTCCCAGAGTCGACTCGAGGACTATTTTTTTGAATCTTTCTTTGAATTTGCTCCTCCAACTCAAATCCTTTGAACTTGAAACTTGGGCCATTAAATTGTAGCTTTCTTCTAACCTTTCTTGAGAGCTTTTGAGGCCTTCTTGTATTTTTCAACTTGCTATGTTCCTTGCAAAATAAATTATCTTTTCTTCTTGCAACACAAACATTAGTAATTATACTTCAAGGTTTTGTGATCATCAAAATCAATCTTTAACTCAATCTTTGGGTCATCAGTCTCCCCCTTTTTGATGATGACAAAACTTGTAGTATGTGCAATAAAATATATTGTGTTCTAGGACTAATGCATAGCTAAGTTGCATGAAGTAGAAAACATATATATTTAAAATATACTTCATGATAATGCTTTAGATTTAATCAGCGTAATACAATCAACATATTTCAATTTAAGCTGATTTGTATTCAATTCAAAACATAAAGCATTATGAGCATATACTTAGATATTTCTCCCCCTTTTTGACAACATTAAAAAGGTTGCAAGATAATGAAACATTAAGCACAAAGATAAGAATACTCAAATATTTCTTTTTCTTTTTGTACTCTGATTTGTAAGTCAAATTATTGCAAGAATATGAATCATATAACTTAAGGCAATAATGTTAGAAAAAGATAAATGAGCATAGATCAGAGCCATTTTGGATAATTTCAGAGCAAATTATGATGAGAGCACATCTAATGTGATTCCAAGGATAGTTTTCAACTCAAGTGTAGATGGAATCTTTCTTAAGTTAAATCAAGAAGTACCACAAATGATATTCAAGGAAAGCACGAATGGAAATCTAACCTCTCTTCAATAATAAGTATGAAAGCTTGTTCATTTAAGATCTTTTGCCCAATATATTAAGTATTTTATCCACATGAGAGCAATTTAATTAATTTTCAGAGTATAAGATCAAAACTTATATACTTGAAAAACATATCATCATGTTGGATCATTAATTCTTAATGACTTCAAGGTTCTTTTATGATAATAAGAGCATTGGGGCACAAATACCAAAATATGGATCCATGCAATTTTTGATACATCTTAGAGCTCTTTTAAAGATTTTCTTTTATTCCTTTAGAAAATAAGCACAATTTGGTACATATAATAATGAATTGGCATAAAAATTGAAGTTCTAAAGAACAAGCCAATAAGAACTCATTAGTAAATTCCAAAAATAGGTTTTCTAAGAGATACTCAAGAACATTCAACACATTATTCTCTCCTTTTGTCATTAAGTTAGAGGCTCTTAAGATCAACTGTTTGAATTGCAATTTGGTTCATGATTTATGCATAAGATATATTAACCAAATAACAAGCCTCAAGGTGTATCATAAAGATTTTCAGATTTAAATTTCAGATGATACATATTGGAGAGTATTAGGATCACTTTTTATTTAGTATTCTTTCTCTCTCCTTTAGTTATAGATTTATGCGATTAAGTTCCATAAGACCTCTCCTTCTGAAATTTTCTTTTTCCCCCTCAATTGATCATTCCATTTAAGAGTTTAGAATTTGAAGATAATGTTCAATAAAATTGTCAATCTCAAAAAAAATATATTTTCTATAAGTTTTAGCGTATTTTCATAAGACTCAAGGTTTGAGATAAGACAACCTTTATAGAACTCATCTCAAGGTATAAACTTATAATTAAAGCAAGTCTTGCAATATAAGGAGGTTCATCAAAATCAATCCATAAAATTCAAGGTATGCATCAAATTAAAGTAACTTTAGGATAAGATACTGAATATCTAAAGCTCCCCCTCAAAAGATGCATTCTTCTTTAATCATTTTTTTTTTTTTGTTGAATTTCAGATTTTAATGATAAACGTGAATAAAACTGAAACTTTATGATATCAAGAATGTAGAGTGATCTAGAATTATTCAAAATTTATAGCAATCACTCTTTTTAATCCTTCAAGAACAAGTTATGCTTTCTCTTAATTTTTGAGAAAATGTACTGAAATATTAATCAGAAAATGATTCATTTGAAGCTCAAATTCTTTCAAAAGCATTTACATTTTCTTTCTTTTAAGAATCATTTGAGTGAGCTGAAAAGTTTCTAGACTTAAGATCATTCACTCTCTTAATAATATATATATATATATATATATATATATATATATATATATATTGATGGAAGTATTTAATAATGTAGGAGAGAAAAACATATAGATGATCATTGAAGTATATATATTTATAGAGCTCAATTTCTTAATCATAGTTTTTCAGCAATGTATACATGAAGCACAATAAATCCTTTTTTAATATCAAAATAAAATCATATATTTAAAAATATTTGTTTGCAATTAAGATCATTGAAAGACACATCATTTAGACCAATATTAGTACACTTTAAAGATAAGAGATGATATATTTCGGATGCGTATCGGAGCAATCAACCAAGGCATCAAAATTAATTCTGTTTTTCTTACATTAAGAATTTATTTAGAAATCATATTGAGTTTAAGCTTTTATACAAAATCAGATTCTGAATTACATAAGAATTTTCAATAGAGGCTTTCAAAATCATAATTTGAGATATGTATCTTCCACATTGTAGCTCATCTTAAATCATTACGATTGAAAACACATATTTCAAGCATATAAGCGCATATTCAGAATATTTGTATTTATGTTGAGTTTTGGTATGAATTAGAACATTATATACCAAAATTAGGCAAGTTGAAAGATAAAACAAAATCAATTCATTTTGCCTAAATAGAGATATACTTCTCTTCTCCTTTTTACAAATTTATTCAACTTTCAGATTTCAAAAATGATTGTGAACGACAAATCTAAAATTTCTTTTCAATAATACCATAAAATAACTTCATACAGTATTTCAAACATTCAATCAAATTATCCAAGCATGGAACATTACAAAATATTGAGAATCCATAATTCAGAACATCATGCCATATGCAAAATGTATCATGTGTTAAGTCATGCATTAAAATATTAAGAAAAAGCATGTCAAGGATCAAAATCAATTCTTTTCAAATAAACTCCCCCTATTTAAATATAATTTTGCACTGATTTCATCCTTAAAATGTGTTTTCAAGTGATTAAAAATTTGACTTGATTCTTCTTATATACTTTTATTTACTTTGTCTTTCATTTTTACTTTCTTATGCTCTATACTCTATTTGCTCCCTATCCGGTGGAGTTGGAAGGGGCACGAGGTACTACCACTAGCCTCCCTCTTGTGCCGTCCCTAATATACCCTACACCGAATAGTTGGGTCAAATAGTGCCGGGTACTACCACTAGCCTCTCCATTGGCACCATCCCTATGATGAGCAATATAGAAAATTTATAAAGTTCACTTCAAACTCTCCCTGTTTAAGTGTAATTAATTACGAATTTTATCCCTTCCAGATGTGCCGAATATTTTATGCTTGTTTTGCTTTTCCTTAAGATTGGAGTATTTGCCTTTACTTAGATTTTACTTCTCTTGAATAATATCCATTTTCTTTTCTTTATCTCTCTCTCATTTTGTTATTCTCAAGTAGTTTACATGAAAGAGCAGAATAAAGAAATAATCTTATGTATCATATAGATGTATATCATGCAAACAACATTTTCATTGTGCTCAAGGATTCATAACTTCTCACAAGTTATTTTAAATCAAAATTTTAAGCATTTACTTGTGTATTTCATGGTCATGATATAGGCAAAGAAATATTTTAGTTTGAGCAAACCATGAAACAATTTCTAAAAGCATAAGTCAATTAATGCATATATAGACATGATATCTAGAAATTAATATTTAAAAAATTTAATCATGCCACAATAAGATTTAAGTTATTGACTTTGCTTAGCTAATTTATGAGAGAGGTATCTAAAATTACCGATTCATTCTGCATTCTTCAAGTCAAATACCTACTAGATTTCTTATGTATGAACTTTTGGCTGAAGAAGGTCCTCTCTCTTGTTTGCATGTGAATGTTTATTGTATCTTACATGGAGATATCCTTCAAGTTGAAATCTCTCATTTTCTTGCTCAAGATCCTGCATTATTAACAAAATTCTTCTCTTTCTTGAAGGAAAGTCATCAGTTTCTTCAAGATACAAACCATTCATCCTACATATTTTTAACTAAATGACTCAATATAAGATATGACAATAGTTGAATATTGAGTCACTTTACTCAAGAGATTGCCTAAGTATAAGCAAGCACATATCACTTGAACTAAAGAGATAGTTTCATTAACCAAGATGGTTCAAGGACAAGCATGTGAGGCACTAGGAAGATTTATCAAGGTTAAATCAGTTTCTTATTTTCTAAATCAATTTAGTTTAGATTTTATTTGCTTAAGATAATTATCAACAAGACATGCTAGCTAAGTTTTAATCAACTTATCTTAAACAGTTGTTTCTATCAAAATTCAGATTATGATTTATTTGTTATCAATAAAATACAATTCATGAAATCTTTCACAAGGTCACATAATGAGCATACAATCTGGTCTACTAGCTGTATGATAAAATAATTGTTCTATCATGCTTCAATACAGCTTTAAAACAATAGATCTACTTTGCTCATCCTTTTCAAATTCTACAAGATGGGATCATAGACATACCTTCTTCATGCCAATCTTCTATGAGAGTTTTCTTGTGGACTAACTTTGGTCAATGAAGATCCCCTTTCTTGTTTGGCTTAATTTGGAGTTCGAGAGAAAATGTTAATTCATTCATCATACATATTTCAAACTCACCTTGCATGAGCTTAGTAAAATCTTCATATAAATCATTAGTAGAACCAAGAATGATGTCATCAATGTATACTTTGAGCAAGTAAGATATCACAAATTCTTCTTTTTGATGCAAAGATTTATCACTATTACTTTCTATCAAAAGGTTGCTTAAGCTTTTATATCATGCTTTTGATGCTTGTTTCAAATCATATATTGCTTTATCATATTTGTAATGAGTGTTTTCAAATATGGTGGTTATTTAACATATATCTTCTTTAATAAAGTAAGCACATAGGAGTCCATTCTACACACTCATTTGATAGAATATAAAACTCATAAAGCAAGTAAATGATAATGGTGATCTTTACTTCTAATCATACAAGAATCTCATCAAGATCTATTTCATCTTTTCTTGATTTAGTCTTTTAGTAGTCATCAATTTTTCTTCATTAAGTGCATTTCTGAAAAACTCAATTTGGTTCTAATTATTAACATGTTTTCAGATTGTTATATGTAAAAGATTAACCATATACATATATAATTTGATTTTAGTATCTTGATAATAAATCATTAGTCTCATAAAGAATAAAATGACTTGATATTTCTGCAACTAAAATCTTTTCATTGAATATTCTATATGCATTGCTTGATGAATGATATCCAAGGATAGACATATCTCTATCAGATTTGGCATTATTTTCATAAGAACATATCAAGCATAACATGTACGACTGAAAAATATGAAAGATATGCAATAGTTTATTTTCTATTTTTCAGAAGATCAAAAGGAGTTTTCATCAAAAATAGATATAATAGAAATCATATGTATGACAAGCAGTGATGATAGCTTTTAACAAAAATCATTTAAGTAGACTATCATACACCATTGTCTTTTTCATTTCTTCAAGAGTTCCATTAACACTATTTTACTTATGGTGTCCTTAGTGCTGAAATAATTGGATTTAATATTATTTTCTGTATAAACTTTATCAGGATTTTGGTTTTCAACACTGTGCCTTGAACTCTTTATCTTCACAGTTTGGAAACCTTTTTCATTTGAAATACTTTTACAAGATTTAGCCAATACAGAAAATACTTTAATTTTATTTGCCAAGAACAAATCCAATATAAGCTTTTGAAAACTTAGTGATGGAAATAACATCTTTAGATTTAGAAATTGATTCTTGTTTGTTTTCTTAGTTAGCATGCATAGCAAATTTTGACCTTTCAGAAGATAATCTAAGTAAGTCAATGACAAGGTCTTTTGAGATTAAGTACATACTAGCATGAGTTGATTTTATATGCCAAGGATGGTTTCTTTAATCTTGGTATTCATAGTGCATATATTCAAAATCACACCAAGTACACATTATCATATCTATGATCAATAATCAATAATACCATGGATAAAAACTCTCAATCAAGCATATAGAGAATTCATAGAGTTATTCTTAATAAATTGATTAATCATTTAGCAACTTATCCAATAGTGAGTAAAGTATACTATAAAATGAAATGATTTGATTATATTTCCAAAAGTATTTTCTATATCACAAAATTGATCAATACTTGCAATTCATATCAAATACTAAAGCAAAAATAATGATGAGATGCAAGGATTATTGATTTCATTATTATTATTTTTGTTAATTACTTTTCATAAGTATATTTTAAGTTTCTTTTGTTCCATGGGTATCTTGGCACACCTATGTCTACATCCTCATATTTTCATTTTGGGTACCCAAGCTTGCTTGGGTCCTTGAGAGCTAGGACATATGGTTCCTTTTGGAACCCAAATCTGTTTAATAGTAATAACTTTACCATTTGATTTAATTGTGTTAGAACGATGGAAAAAGTTGTTATGCCCATTCTTTTCATGTTTGAAATAAGTTATCTTATTTAATGGTTTGCTTGATGAATTGATAACCTTTTTCTCTAGAGATTTATTGTTAAGTAAAGGAGTCAAGCCAAGTTTTGATTTATCATAAGCAACATATTGGCTTTCAAACATCATTTTTAATCGTTCTGAACTTACGTTGAATTTGTTAATAAAAGATTTTAATTGATTAATTTCTTTACTTAAGTTTTGATTTTCTTTAATTAAACTCTGATTTTTTTGAATCAATTGTTCTAAATTTAATCTTAAGCTTTTATTTTCAGAATTTAGTTTATCTTGTATCTCATCACTAGAATTTCTTTCTTTTAAAATTTTTAGATTTAGTTTCTTAAGATTTTTATTCTTTATAGCTAATTTTCTACATTCACCATACAAATCATGAAAAGCATTTAATAATTCATCATAAGGGAATTCTTCTTGAGAATCATTTGATGTAAAAGTAGATTCAGATTTTACCTTATCTTCTTGTGCCATAAAGCACAAGTTAGTTACCTTTTGTAGTTTTTTGGAGCTGAACTGCCTCGGAGTCGACTCGGATCGTTTTGGAGTCGACTCGGCTGACTTGGGAGTCGACTCTAGAGCGCTTGGAGTCGACTCGGCTCTCAGAGTCCCCGAAGTTGGTTCTTTGCCTTTTAGTCTTGCTTTCTTCTGAGAGTCGACTCGGACGTAACTAGGAGTCGACTCGCCAAACTTCGGAGTCGACTCGTAACCTTCTGGAGTCGACTCGGTTGCAAGGTCTGAAATACATCGTTCTGTCTTTCTTCTGTTACCCTTAGGAGTCGACTCGAAAACGTCGGGAGTCGACTCGGCAACCATCGGAGTCGATTCGAACCTTTCTGGAGTCGACTCGCTGACAGGGTCTGAAAATCTGAGTCTCTGCCTTTCAGACTGTTTTCCTCTAGGAGTCGACTCGGACAAACTGGGAGTCGACTCGGCTGATAAGGGAGATTTTGCAGTTTCACTGTTAGTATGTAATTGAAGCACATGTGAGCTAATCTGAGATTTATCATAAATATTTTTTAAAGTATCCCAGATTTCTTTAGCAGATAAGCATGCAGAAATCTTATTAAATATAGTTTCATGGATAGCACAATATAGTATGTTCATAGCATTGTCATTCAATTGTGCTAAGTCTTTTTCATTAACAGTTTGAGAGAGTGTGTGAAGGTCATTTATTATGATATTCCATAAATAATAGTTTTGTGATTGAATAAAAATGCGCATGCGTGCTTTCCAATATGTGTAGTCTATGCCATTAAATAGTGGAGGTCTATCAATTAATTATCCCTCTTCTAGAAAACTATCTATTTGAGTTGTCATGATCTTTGGCTCTGGATCGTGAGATCAACAATTAACTTTAGAGCACCTGCTCTGATACCACTTGTTGCCCAAGGTGACAACCCAAGAGGGGGGGTGAATTGGGTTTTCTAAAAATTATGTTCCCTAATTTTTACTTTGAATAGAATGCAGCGGAATAATAGGATGTTATTTACTTAAGCTCTAGGCAATTACAAGTAAAGCAGTGGAAGATTAAGCTAGAGCAATTATACTATGGCTTTAGGGTGCAATTGATCTAAAATTAACTTATAGTTGTATGATCAATCTTAATCTATGTGTATGGTAAGAATGGAGTGGAAGCTAAGCAAATCACTTATAACTCTATAGAAAACAAAGCTAGAGATATTACACAATCAAGCATGAATGGAAGGCATGAAATACAAGAGATAAGGCATCACAAACACAAAGATGTATAGTGGTTCGGTGCACCCCAGCACCTACATCCACTCCCCAAGACCTCTTGGGAATTTCACTATAATCCTTTAGATTACAGTCGGTTGTTTTACAAGCTCACAACCCAACTTGTTGTTTTGCGAGATCACAACGAACTCGGTCGGTTTTCACAGGCTCACCGACTAGAACCAACCGATTGTTTTCACGGGCTCACAATCCAACCCAGTTGGTTTTTCCAAAGGCTCACCAACCACAACCTTACAATGATTGTTTTCCGGGTTCACAATCAACCCAGTTGGTTTTCCCCAAAGGCTCACCAACCACAACCTTACAACGTTGGTTTTTCCCTTTGGCTCACCAACAAACCTTAACCCCTTGATTCAATCCCTTGATTGAATCAAGTTACAAGATATTAGAACAAGAGTTTAAATCAAATACAAGCTTCTCAAATAAGCAAATATAGCAAATGTAAATAAGTAAAGAAAAGAGAAGAAGCCCTCAAACTAATTTGTAGATGGAGGAACTCGGCTTCTTCTTCACTTGCCCCTCTTCTGATTTTGCACGAAGTAGAGGATCTCCGAGGCAGCACACGGATGGAGAGGAAGCTTTGGGATTCACTTGGATGCTCTTCTTCTCTCTATTTTACTTTGAATGGCCCTTTTGTGCTTATGGAAGATTTTCCTTGTAATCTCTTTGAAATCTCTTTCCTAAATGTTTTCTCCCACTTCCATACCCTCTTCCCTAGCTCTCCTCTTGATTTTATAGCTTTAGAGGGAGTGGAAACAAAAATCTAGCCGTTAGAGACAAAAATAGAGCCGTTGGAATCAAGAAAAAACTAGCCATTATGCCTCCCAGCGTGCTGGAGTCGACTCGGCAGAAGTAGGAGTCGACTCGGCTGAAACAGGAGTCGACCTGTGAATAGTAGTCTGCCGGCACTGTAGCTGGGAGTCGACTCCGTACTGTAGCGCTGAAGTTGGAGTCGACTCGAGATCACTGTAGCGCTGAAAATCAACTCTTTGTCTTTTTGTTTGTTCTCAGTTGGAGTCGACTCGTAGAGTATCGGAGTCGACTCGAGCACTGTTTCTTGAAACTCTAGAGTGCCAGAGTCGACTCTAAACTTCCCGGAGTCGACTCGAGGACTATTTTTTTGAATCTTTCTTTGAATTTGCTCCTCCAACTCAAATCCTTTGAACTTGAAACTTGGGCCATTAAATTGTAGCTTTCTTCTAACCTTTCTTGAGAGCTTTTGAGGCCTTCTTGTATTTTTCAACTTGCTATGTTCCTTGCAAAATAAATTATCTTTTCTTCTTGCAACACAAACATTAGTAATTATACTTCAAGGTTTTGTGATCATCAAAATCAATCTTTAACTCAATCTTTGGGTCATCACTTGCCATTGCAGCTTATCATGATTATGAGATATGACAGATGGATGTAAAAACTGCATTCCTTAATGGATATCTTGAGGAAGATATCTATATGGAACAGCCTCAGTGTTTTACTTCCAGTGATGGTGATTACAAGGTTTGCAAGCTGCAAAGATCCATTTATGGACTAAAGCAAGCATTTCGGAGTTGGAACACTCGTTTCGCTGATGTGATCAAATTGTTTGATTTCATCAAGAACGAAGAGGAACCATGTGTGTACAAAAAGGTCAGTGGGAGGGATATAGTATTCCTCGTATTGTATGTGGATGATATACTCCTGATTGGGAATGATATTTCCATGCTCACATCGGTCAAATTATGGTTGTCTAAGAAGTTCTCCATGAAAGACCTAGGTGAAGCATCTTATATTTTGGGGATTAAGGTCTATAGAGATAGATCTAAGAGGATGCTTGGCCTATCACAGAAAATGTACATAGAGGAACTGTTGAAGAGGTTCAGCATGGATAAGAGGGGATTGTTACCCCTAAGACATGGGATAAATCTCTCCAAAAAGATGTGCCCCAAAACATCTGAAGAGATTCAGCGCATGAGTAGGATCCCTTATGCATCGGCAATAGAGAGCCTCATGTATGCCACGCTATGTACTCGACCTGATATAGCACATGCTATGAGTGTCACGAGCAGATATCAGTCAAATCCAGGCGAGGAGCACTGGATAGCTGTGAAAAATATTCTTAAGTACTTGAGAAAGACTAAGGATATGTTTTTGGTCTTTGGGGGAGGCACAGAATTAAAGGTAGAAAGATATACTGATTCAAACTTTATGACTGACCCTGATGATAGAAAGTCTATATCAGGATATGTATTCTTATGCAATGGAGGATCGGTAAATTGGAAGAGTTTCAAGCAACCGATTATTGCAGATTCTACCATGGAAGCAGAGTACATTGCTGCATCAGATACTGCGAAGGAAGCATTCTGGTACAAGAAGTTTGTTGAAGAGCTAGGAGTCATATCATCAGATGCCATAATCCTTTTCTGCGACAACAACGGCGCCATAGCACTGGCTAAGGAGCCGAGGTCTCACCAGAAGTCCAAGCACATGAGCGGTGTTTTCATCTCATTTGAGACTACCTCGAAAAGAAGTATGTAGAGGTGCAGAGAGTAGACTCCACTGATAATGTAGCGGACCCATTCACTAAGCAGCTGAGTCAGAAGAAATTAGAAGTCCATCTTGAGAAAATGAAACTTAAATACATGTCTGATTGGCTTTAGTGCAAGTGGAAGATTGTTAGAAGTATGCCCTAAAAGCCAACGTGGCTGACGCATATTTGTAATCCGGAGCATAAATTTGTAATTTGACACTTATTAATAAATAAAATTGGGTAATTTATTTTTCATTCATGTATGTGTCCATGAATCGTCCAAAAAATTAATAGATGATGACACATATTCTCAAGAAGTTGAGAATTTGAGGCATGTGTCATTAAGGATTAATTTCTAAATGCTCCTGATCGATGGATCCATTACGAGGGACGGTGATCGATTCGCTGAGATTAGTGCACAGATCACTTAGTTAGATGGACGAGTCTCGAATCTACGGTGTAGAGACACTGGAGTGATTATGCGAGTACTTGTTAGAGAACAAGGTACTGTGCGTAACCAAAGATAGTAGTCACATGGATGTTTATCCACTCATCAGTAACTACTTATGCTGCAGTTGTATGACTGATCCTTTGACCTGCAATGCCTCAGCTATTCACTGTGAAGTTGCTGTAGTTTGACGAGCATGTGAACTTGGGCCCTAGCCATTCGGATTCTTGTAGTGCAGATTGGCTACAGTAGGTTCATTTTTGGAATAGGGTTGCATCTAGATGGGATTTATCGACCTTGATAGATTAGGAGTGATCCTATGTGATTTATGAGACTGAGTTCGATAAATTCCTGGCCATGTATTTTGGAAAAAGAGTTTTTCATATCTCGAACTGGAAGTCGTATAAATTTGACATATGACGGACGATTGGGTTTGACGAGATATCCATAACCTCCGTTACGTCGGGATCCATGATAGAGGGACTGTATCATACGCTAACTGCACCTAAAGGTTCAGACATTTTATTCTGCTAGGTTGCCACCACATACTGCTAGGTGTCACTAGTGGATTGTGAGACTCGAAGGCATTCACTTGGTAATCAGTGAACCCTGAGAGTAGAACTGAAATCGTTTCAGTCCACTAAAAGGAGTTTCAGTGATATTGAGATGGAGATCTCAATATGTCTCACTACCAGTCAGAATAGAACCTACGGAGTCACACACATAGAGGATTTAATTAGTCAGACTACCATAATTGTGATTTGGAATCACAATAGAAATCAATCATCAATATGATTGGTGATTGAATTAACCCACTAAGTGTTAGTGAGTTAATGGAAGAAGAATTAAGTGGAATTGATTGCAATTGGATTTCAATTGGGCTGATTTAATGATCCAAATCAAATTGGGTTCGACCCAAATTGATTTGGATTCATAATTGGGTCAATTTGATTAAACCAGGGTTTGTGCGGATTTTAAAGACCACATGTCGTCGTAGGATGAATATGACTTAAGTCATGTTCACACTATGCGGATTTTAAAGTCCATATGGCGTCGTAGGATGCATGCTCCCAAATCAATTAATTCTCCTAATGAGCTAATGTGATTAGAAAATTAATCAATTAATTAAATGGACACATGTCATGTATCTATGAGCACAAGGATTGGACACTTGGCATTAATCTAAGGGTGGGTTATAGTTCCATACTCCTAATAAGATTAGGAGAAGCCCTAAACCCAATCTATAAAAGGGTAGCAAGGGAGACATTATGAAAAAATTCTCTCCTTTTCCTCTCCACGCCTTTCTTTCTCTTTTCTTCTCCCTTCCCATGGCAGCAAGTGGCTTCCCCTCTTCTTCCCACGACAGCAAGGGAGATCAAGTTTATCTTCTTCCAAGTGTTGGAAAGAAAGAAAGAACCTACTAAAAGATCAATTTGCCCAAGGAAAGGAGTTCTTTCCTTCACGCCGAAGCCCCTTCTTCCTCCTCCACGGCAGCAAAGGGGTCCTCTGCATCCTCGTCTTCCACGACATCAAGGCAAGGAAGATCCATGCACAAAGGTTCCACCTTCCTCTTCCTCCGTTGCGAGTAAGGTTGAAGAAGAAAGGGTTCTTCTTCAAGGAGGTCAGTTGCAGATTTTTCTTCCAATATTATGATAGTCATGAGAGGTTTTTGTAAGGAGCTAGCACTCCGGTAAGACCTTATCTCAGATGATTAGATCCTCGTGTGGATACCTGTAGAGGTCGGACACGTGTGCGGCTTAACCAGGAACATGCAAAGATCATCAGGCTACGGTGTTCTATACCTGCAGAATTTTTGAAGATGAGATTTTCAAATCTACAACTTCTGATTTTTATTTCAGTTTTATAAATCTTAATCAATCCTTCTCATATCCTAATCTTCCCTCCCTAATGAGTTCAAAGATCTTCTGAATTTGGATCTAGAAAATTTTTTGAATTCTACGATCCGAGGCGCGTTCATAAGATGAACGACGTTCCGTTCGAATTCCGCTGCGAACGTCGCATCGAACGGGGCGTATCTCAGCAGTTATACGAGAAAGCCTTTGGATCTAATGCATATGTTCAATATTATGCCAGTACCAGTGAGCTTGCCCAATAAGCTTCATTTTGGCAAATCACACTTTTCTATCGTCAGTCATCTCATTTCACTCAAAGTAATTGTCCATGGTGGCTCTCCAATCGAGATACACGCCTGGCTCGAGTTGACCAGCAAAGGTAGGGGCCTCTACTCTTACGGTACGCAGCAGCCTCTCATTTAGATCGTGTTGTTAATCGAGAGGTGTTGGTTCTTAGAGGGATGGGGAAGGACTATAGGTGGTGCGGCCAAACCGATTTTAGGTTGGGCTGCAATGGGGGTGGTGGTTTAGAGGTCTTAGAATTTCGCATGAGCTCACGGATCTCTTGTTTGAATTCCTCGTTTCTAGCCTGCATGGCATTGAACTGTTCCATGAGAGATCTCAAAACGTCGGAATTCATGGTAGCTACAGGGGTTTTAGGTTGATTGAAATAGTATTCCCTATCACTACGGGCTAGCATGCAATGACGACACTAGGTGATGATGTGAAATGCAGTGTCACTAATTAAATCTTAATAAATATGATGTAGGACCAAATTTGTTGCAGGACAACCTACTAATGCAATCTATTATGATTTCAAAGATCAGCAAGTTTTCACAAGAATAACTTAAAGTTTAACTGTTGTTGATTTTTACTTCGGTTATTCAGATTTTAGGATTAAGATTATTCAATTTAAGAAATTAGATTGCAATCAAGTAGTACAGTTGTTCTGATCCTAAAGTAATCTGATTGAATAATGTTGAGAAACGTTTTGTTACTAGGGTGTGCTAATTTAATATTGAGATTTAATGGATAATAGAACGGGTTCGGAAGTGAAAGGTTTAATGTTCAGAATTTTGATAGCAATATAAGTTTTCAAAATGTGGATATCATGCAAGAGAACTAGAATATAATTAAATGAACAAGTCCAAAAAAAGTGGAAACCTATCACTTGTCGTGAAGTAGACGACCAGAATGTGTGCTCGTAGGCTGGAGGCGGGCTTGAGTGCAGCCTCAATAACTTGGTGGACGACATGCCTGCTGATTGGGCTTGGGCCTGTAGAGGGATCAAGCCTGGGACAAGATTGGATCCCATAAGCGGCCTCAGGTCTGAGACAGCAGGGGCTCGTGACAGAAAATGAAAGGGGGCGGGGAAAAGAAGGTGATGGTGTGAAGTGTGAGAGGGGTTTTGGGAGGGGCAGCCGACGGTGAGGGAGATGAAGGGTGGGGTATGCGGTGGCCGGCGACGTCAGTCGGTGGGCGTCGACGGAAGGAGGCGAGCGGCGGTGCTTAGGCGGGGCGAGGACGGCGGGTGTGCCTTGGGTGAGATGCAGCCGGAGGAAGGTGGTGGGCGTCGGCGAAGGCGAAGCGGCGCGGAGGCGGTATGACGTGGCAGCGAGGCGGAGGTGGCGGTGTTGCGGCGATGGTGGTGCATTGAGGTGGGGCAGCATTGTGTGCGAGCGGAGGCGAAAACTGCAAGGCGGCGAGGGGGGTGCAGCACGAGAGGTGGGGTGGCGACGGATCTCGACGGTGGCGGGGAGGCAAGGCTGGAGGGGCGACGGCTGCGGCGACTAGGGTGGAGCGGCACTTCACGGGCGGCGGCGACGGCGGGCGAACAGAGGTAGAAGACGAACAGAGGTAAGGGTTTCTTTTTCCTCTTTTTTTTTACCCTTTATGGGTTTGAGTTATCGAGTTCGAGTTTTCGGGCGCAACCGCTCCGATACCCGTACATCCCGCACGTGCAACTCACGTGCACTGCTCCTTTTTTTTTGTTAGACCCTGGTTACCGGATCGTGGGTTAACGGGTGGGCTCTTACCCATTAATTTGCCTTTCTTCAACCTCCTGATGGATTCGGGAGGGTGCTCCAACCCCTACGGCGGCGACTGCGGGCGGAGCTCCGAGGCTGTGGTGGACGGCGATCACGGCCCCGACAGACGGCGGCTTCCGGCGGTGCGTCACAGGGCACAGTGGCCGGCGGGATCTTCTGCGGCTACGGGGCGTGGCTCCGTAGCCTGCGATGAGGGGCGGCGGCTGGTCACAGCGGCGGCCGAAGATGGCTTCCGAGGGTGAAGGGTGGAAGTGGTGGCTGCGAACGTGGTGGAGGCAAGCGGGATGAGGACGGCAATTGGTGGGATGATCTGCGGAAGGGGCTTTTCCCTTTTTTTTTTTGTGAAGCCGAGGGGCTGTTTCTCTTTTTTTCTGGTGGGAGAACCGAGAGAGAGAGGGAGGTTCAGATGCGGACGGGTGGCGATCCGGGCCTTCACAGACTTAGCGGTGGTGTCGGGGAGGCGGAAGCGGTGGGGGTAGCTTTGCAGCGGGGCCGAAGGTGGGGGCGGTGGTGGATTCAAGCGGCAGCAGTAGCAGATGTGGAAAAAAAATGGGGATGGTCCGTCCAAAAACAGGATCTCGGGGCTTTGGCAACAGAGGCAAAGCCGAGGCTCTGATATTAAGCTGATGGCGGACAACAGCAGGAGAAGAGGAGAGGGAGGAAGAAGAAGGGAGGGAGAAGGAAGAAGAGGTTATAGAGATGCAGGAAGAAAAGAAGAGGAGGAAGAAGAAGAAAAACAGGAAGGAGACTAGGGTTTTTCCATTCAATCATCCATTGCCTCATACATGAGAGGGGTGGTCTTTACATAGACCTTACATCTGGACCAAATCAAGTAATCAATTGATCAAATCAATCAATTGACACTAACTAAATTTGGACTTTTACATCAATTAATCCCTTACCAACATTGGTCCACTAAATTGACCCAATTACATAAACCCAATTGACTAGTCTAATAACAAAACAACTGACCAAATTGACTTGACTAAGACAAAAGCAAATGATGCAATAAAAGAAAATGACTCGGACTCAAATGGACCCAATTCGGGTCTGACTCAATCCGGGGGCTCAGGATCATCTGAATGAAGGGTTCTGATGTCCCCATCACCCCCCAATGGCCGTACAATAACTGAGCTCGCCCCGCCAGTGGCCGATAATGACTTTACCGTAGCATCAGAGAGTGTAAATCACGACATGCGTGGATACGATTTTACGTGGTATTTTCATAACAATACTTGTTGATACAAACACCGATTTACCAGCCCAGTATGAATATTTTATTATGAAAAGTTGTTATTTGATGCATATGTTGGCTTCTCAAACCCAATTACATAAAATGTTTAGTATTGTAATTGATCTGGTAAGATTATGTAGGATTACTTACTGAGTTGTGTAGCTCATACCAGTTATTTATGTTGGCTTTTCCCCCACATTGCAACTTGTATCTAGCATAAAGAGAAGCAATTCAGATCAGAATTTCCTTGTTTTACCATAGTTTTGAAATTTTGTTGTGGTCTAAATTAGCTAACTAATTCAGCTCTATCTACTTTTGGCCTTTTACCCAAAGGAAAAAAACAAGGTGAATTGCAACTCAGCAAATGATATCATTTATTTATGATATCCAAATGAGTAATGTGGACAGACTGAGAGGTAGCTTTCTAACTGAGGCACCTGAGTTTGAACTCTAAGAACACTTTTTATATACTTAGCTTATTTCAAACTTCAAACAACTTAACTGAGACATTAATAACTAGTATACTTTGACCCATAAGCTCCTGGCTTAGTAATTTTTCTGTTGCCAATCCACATCTTACAGAACAAACTGGTTAGTAAAAAAGGTTTCCTATGAGCATAATTAGTGGTTTTCTACCAAGTTCTTATCCAAAGAAAACGAAAGAAAAAGAAAAGAAAAGAAAAGTTTGCTAAAAAGGCATTCTGTTTTGAGCATTGTGATTCTCTCTTGGTTAATGCTGGTGATGATGATCCTCCCTTGATATATTGGCTTCGGTAACCGAATATTGGTTGCAACATGCCCCATCGCCTGACATATGAGTTCATATTAAATACTCAATGATGTAATTATACAACCAATTTTGCCTTCACCTTAATGCTTGTATGTCACAGGGAGAGTTGCTTGCCATGTCCTATGGTTAGTCTCATGTCTCTTAGCATCTATATCAGATCTTACAGTTGAACTTAGTTATATGGAAGGATAAATGACTAAGGCATTATCGAGACAATCATATGCATGATCCATAATTTTTTTTTCATTTTCATATAATTGAAATCAGTGATTGCTTAAGAATATACTGGAAAAGTATTGATGTAATCATGTAACTGTATTGAGAATGAGGGAGAAGATATAAGATGACTTGGGTGGGAGTTGAAGCTTCATTTGATTGGAAATCAGGATAGGGGCAGAAAGAATAAGGATATGAAATATTGACATGAAGGACAGCATGAGCCTAAGCTTTAGAAATTGACCCCTAAAGATAAGTTGAAGCTTGCTAATATGGCTGCACTCATATTCATTTTTTCCCTCAAATATTTTTTGGTGAACTTTTTTGATTTTTTTTAATTGAATAGAATCTTCTATATTGTCTCTAACATAGAATAATTTCCAGTTGTGTTCTGATTCTCTCACTCTCTCACACTTGCTCACTTCCTTTTTTTAAGAATCCAATACAGAACGCCTAAAACATTTCTTTTACCATTGTGGAAATTGAAACTTGTAACTTACAAGTATCTTGTAATTTTTTTAAGTTCAGATTATGTGCTCTGGCTATCTCTTTCTTATTGATTTTTTTTTTTTTTTTGCCTTTTGATCCCACTTACAACAAATTCAAATCCAATTATGAGGGCCTAAAAGTACTTGAATCTACTAGCATTAGGTGATATGTTCGTGTGATAGAATTTCACCTTTGTCTTTTCTTTAAAAAGACCCAGAATTCTTTATTTTTTCTATTTTTTGATATATATCTAATATCACTTGATTTGCATTCTGAACGTTAACTTCTGAGTTATATGACAAACCATTTACTACATTTTCAATCTGCAGATAGGTCTTAATGATACAATTTTTGTATTTTGTAATACTTTTGTTCTGTTTATTCTGATGGCTTAGCCTTGATGTTGATGACAACGACCAAACCTGAGCTGTACTGACAAGTGCAGCCGTTGTTCACCTCAAGCAACCGGACTTGTCCAAGTAAGCTCGAGACCATTCTCCTGCAGGTCAAGTCATTTTGCGGTCAGGCGCTGCAGGTAGTTTATGTGCAACAAAGTCATTATTTGGTCAGCATTGAAGTATATCGCATTTCTTCCTCGAAATCAAAGCCTATAATGGCTTACCTATACTATTCTGCTATTCCAAGGATCAGCGGCAATAGGTCAAGTAAGCAACTTGAAAAGCCAAAACGGTCTATGCACAAAACAAGCCTAACTCTGCGATTTGACTACCCGACCACTTCCAAAAACAGGTAGGAATTCTTAAAAAAGAGATATGTGGCCATCTAATCTAAACCATTGGTATGAAAATACAGAATCCAATCTCTGACTCCTAGATAAAGAGGAAGGAGTCGTATTGAGAAGTTGTTCAGTCGACCATCCCACTCATTTGATAGGCAGCCATGGGCCGGCATATGGGATCGAGAAGTACAGGCATCTGGGTCCGAGGTGGGAGATGCAGCTGGCGATGGACTTTCCAATCTCAGATGCTTCAGGCAGTTCCTTAAAGTGTATATGCCTATTCATATGCTTAGGCTAATTCTAGAGATCTTTTTTTTAAGAGCTGTACCAACAAATGCTTGCCAAGGCGCTAGCCCATTCCTTTGAGGCCAAATTGTTGTTGCTAGATGTTTCTGACTTCTGACTCAATATCAATAGATACAACCACAGTCCTCTTTGATTCTACATATTTATGATTTTAACATTATCATTGGGCATTTGGTTACATATTCAGAGCAAATATGGCAGTTCCAACAAAGATTCCATAAGAATTCTAAATTTCAACAACTTATAGTCAAGTAGATCTATGTTTTGATCTGGAAGAAAATTTAGGAACTTAAACATTTTTGTCACTCTACAATTGTTTGTTTTTCTTCCGCCCTCTCCCTCTTTAGAAGACAAAAGACATGAAGAGATGTGCTATTATTATTCTTATATTGTTTCTTCTTGTAGATAGTGCATATATATTTCCCTAGCCATCTGTACATTTCTAGAACTATAATGACTTATTTACTCTGCTTTAGGATCATTCATTTTACATTTTCTAGAATCAAGCTTTTCTGGAGAGTTCATTTAATCACATTATGATATATCCTCACTTGGTGCATTTATTTTGATGCAGTTATTTTAAAGATCTATATCTGAGGCAACTTTGGAGAGAATGTATAGTTTACTTGGATTTCTTTTGATCCTTCCGCAGGAGGAGGAACCTAAAGGTATTGATGTAGGAATGTATACTACAAACTCCAAGGACCCTATGTACATGAGTTGGTGTTGTTTTCATATGGCTAAGAGAATGTTTTTTATTTCTCTTCTTGCTCTTTCATGATATGATACATCTTCGTCAGGCTGATAATTTTCCTATAATTCAATTTGCTGATGATTCAAGAAAACCTTGAGTACTAGCCATATGTGTCTACACTAAAATTTTGACCAAAGAATTTGAGGAGGAAAACAATAGTGCCCACTCCCCTCCCCCCTTTACAATTACTGATCTGACTATAGAGTTTCTGACATCAGATGGCTTTATTTATTTTTTATTCAAGAAATATTGGAGATAATAGTTTACTCTATTTCTGGAGGGCCATTGAGTTTAACAGACTGCAGACCAATAGATATGACCAATGGCTCTGTAGAAATCTAGTGAAGGTTTTTGCCAAAAAAAATGAGAAAAATAACGAAGAATTTTCTTTTAATTTGCAAAGTGTCTTTGCACGGTTTGTTGGTAATAGCTGCTCATGAAGCATGTCAAGCGCATAATCTCAGATTTATCTGAAAACTATCTGTAAAAACATTAATAGGGTGTCTTAAAGTGTTTAGATGACTGACTAGTTAACATGGAATGAAATTTGTGCTAAGTGGAAGAAGTTCATTAATGATTTTTCTTGTCATTTTAATTCTTTATTCTATAAATGGTTTATATTTTATTTCATTTAAGAACGTTAAAGTTGATAATTAGGTGGGTGTGAATCAGCATTTTGGTGGTTCGCACTTTCAATGTGCTGGTAGACAGAAATAATGTTGTAAAGGATTTGGTGATGGATAGGGTGAATTGGCAGCTTGCTTATTAGAAAGCTTATGGGATCCATGAAGGTGTTTTTTGATAAGAGTATAAGCGAAATTGTAGGATTTATGTACAGGGTAAGTGAAAGAAGAAAGGGAAGAGAGAACGTGAATAACAGCATGTTACACTGAATACTCAAATCATGTGTCATACCTTACAAACTTAAGCCAGAGAAATTGATTAAAATAACTCCTATCCTATCCCACATGTCATAGTACTCTATAAGCAAGTGCACTAATGTCTATTATGCTATATTTTCTAATTGATGCCCCCCCTTATGAATAAATCTTTATTGCCAACTCTTTCTTCAATGAAATAACAATGATTTTTAATGTGTTGGTCATTTCCAGCTGAACCAATTTATAAGCTACACCGATGGCAGCCTCATTACAACTTTCTTGGTCCCCATGCTTGATACCTAGCCTACAAAGGAAAATCTTTAGCTATAGCAACTAGCATGCTCTATCAAAAAAAAAAGAAACAAATGTTATTGTGCAAATAAATATAGGGGTTGGATAAACAGCTCTGTATCAGTTTTGCCTATGAAATAATTGTTTCTTAGAGCCTTTTTTTCCTTTTGCATTTCATTACTCAATTTTATTATTACTAATATTATTATTATTGTTATTGTTATTGTTGTTTTGGTCTAATGTGAGGATTTAGATCTTGTATGACTTCTGCACATTTTATCTAAAGAAAAGAAAATCTGGAGTATCTAAGATTAAGGTATTTGATGGATTTATCTGTATTTTTACATCTCAGTCATCTTTCGCCCATCAGTTTTTACATTTCACAAATGCCTCCCAAATGGATCCAATCTCTAAAATTAAGCATTTGCCTAGAGCACAAGTGATATTCAGGTTTTTTGTCTTTTTGTCTCTTATCACGCTAGTTGTAGTTGAACTAATTATCTTTACTTCACTGTCATCATTTTAGTTTCTCTATATCATGAAGAATTTAGTGTAATTGTTTTCGCCATATTGTATTCACTTCTCATTTTTCATCTTGTCAAATTATGACTTTTCCCTCCATGTTTTGCTTTCTTTTTATTAATTCTAACTTCTAAGAGTCATTGCAGGATCATTGCATAGGCAAAGCAGCTGTGTAGGCTTAAGGCCAAGGTATAAAGTTTAAGACTTGCTAAGTTGTTGGTGACATCCTACAAGGGCAACTTTCTTACTGTTTTTATTTCTTTGTGCCCTCTGTATTTTCAGGAGATCAGATAGCAATAGCAGCATGTCCAAGCTTTATAAAAATGCATCCATCTCAGCTGATATGAATGGCCTCACATCACAATATGCTCCTGTAAATCCAGGTTATTGCACTTTGTATTTGTAGGATAATGAAAGCAAAGCTAATTTACATACTTGATATGGTTATTAATTTTCATTTTCCAATCGTATTAAAAAAACTTTCAAATTGTCGACATTGTTTTCAAATCTTTTTGGATGCACTAAGGTGAATTTTGGATCTATTTTTGCATTGCTCGTTGCATAATGATCAGGGCTAATTTTTGCTAGCACCTCACCAGCATAGGATAGCTGTAACCGTCTACATATAAAGACAGACATGATTAACTATTTTATTTCTCACTGATTATTTATCAATTTACTTCATCAGATGCCCTACTTTTCTTTGGTAGCTCTATATTTGGAGAAATAAACATTTCTTACAAAAGAACAAAGCTTTCCTTTATAAAGAAACGATATCCTCCAACCTGTGATCTTTGCAACTCTATATTCTTCACTGTCTGTAATGCACCTTCAACAAAGTCTAAGAAAAGATAAATTACTCGGCCTATTTCACAGTTAAGGATGTCCATATTTTTCGGAGAAGTGACGGCTTCAATCCAAAGAGGACCTGTCAATTTGCAGCTTTTGACAAGCCTTCTCAGCTTGGCTGCTTGTTATTTCCTCAGTTCTTTCATTGATAACATCTTCTTTACAAACAACTTTTTCATCATTTTATGAACTCTTCCTTTAAGATATTAGAATTTTTCTGTGTGGTTTCCAAAGAGTTGGATTGATCTGCATGTGACTCTTTTAGTTTACAAGGCAAATTCGAGAAAATGGATTTTTAGAATTGGTTTTCTTGTTTTTGATACTCCCCTGCTTTGTAATATCATAGTTTCTTCTGTCACCAGGGTTTGCATGGCGCCTTCCTCCTTTCTTCAGGCCTCAAAGTGCCGCATAAAAGCCATGTTATAACGTACACATGGTTTTACTTTGACTTTTATCAGTGCACCTCCCTAATTTCCATCCAGATCAACAGTCTTTCAGCCTTGGACATGAAAGGATATGCTTTCCACCTTGCCTTCATGAATGACTTCTTGACCATACCATCAATACCATCACAGAGCAGTATGCCAATCTTGAAAGGAACATGAGACTACTCTGTGATGGGGATGAGTGTGTCGTTGGCCCATGCAATAATGTCGGAGTATAAAGTGTTGTGTGAGTTACAAAACTTACTCCCACAGCATCTTGAAAGAAACATGACGCTGCTTTGTGATGGGGATGATTGTGTCATTGTCCCACGCAATAAAGTAGGAGCATAAACTTAAGTTGACTTACCTGCCGCAACTAATTAAGAAAGGTATTCTTCAATAACTGTAGGCATCCGTCAGCTTCTTTCCCTCATCCATGTTGCCAATTAACTTGTGCAAGTAATTTAAGGATATTATCATGCTGCCTGTCCATAGACTTGCTGTATAAACTGGTGATGTGCTTGGGATACTGTAAACCCAACTCAACCTTCTTATATCAAATTGACGTAGGATAGGATAGAGAAAAAAGATCTTTTTGGTTTGATGGATAATTAGATATGGCAATAAGAATCGATGTCATGTAAGGGATGCTGAAATTCATAATTTGATTTGCTTTCATGTTTTAGTTGATGCATCGGGATGGTTTTCTAATAGACATTTTAGTGTAGATATGTTGGAGTTCTGCTGGGGTTTATGGATCGGCAGTTTGAATGAAGTGTTTATGAGGATCATTGACAGGTCATACGAACTTAGTTTAAAATTGAATTATGGAGGTGGACATAGGGCAAGATAAATAGAAGAGTACGTCATGATGATGTTAGGAGTTGGGTGTTCCACTCTGATGATGATTTTTTTGATGGTTTAAAATTAAGGAAACTGGGAATTTTGAAGTATCAAATTTATGAGAAGATGATAACTTTGCCGGATGATGACCAACAAGCACGGGGGGGAATTCTCATCTGGAATTAAAAAAATTCATCACTTTCATGAATGAAGTCATCATCATGGAAGAAAGAAGCAAAAAATATCTCGAGTTTTATTTCAAATTAAGTTTATGGTACATCGGGGAGACAACTGTTTTATAGATCTGTACGGGGTTCTTTGTGATCTCGGACAGAGGAAAGGAAGGGAAAAATTCTCTCAAGGAGACCAGTAACAGGTCCTATTAAAACTCAAAAGGGAGTTTGACCAGTTAGCCCCTTGAATGACTAATTAACACAAGAAATAAAGGCTTGGACAGCTGAATACAAAAGAAATTCACTAAGCAATATTTAAGAATTGTCCTCATAATCATATTTGCTTAAATATAAACCAAACTATGTAATCTTAGACATGTGAAGCTACTCAAACAATATAAGATAACCCAATATAGGCCAATAGGATGCCCCAATGGATCAGGTGCAATACTGTTTTCCAAGCCTTTGACTTAATTGAGTTGTGGCAGTTATTGTTGGGAAGATGCTAGATATGATGACGCTCTGAAAGGCAAACATGATTAAGAGGGGTAATCTTCTTCTCATATTCATCATCTTCGGCTTTGGTATTGGCCTAGCTTACAATTTTGTTTTAACGAGGAGATGCATACATAACATGTTAATGTCATCAAATTATTCAACAAGTAGTATTTAAACGAAGATTAATTGATGCAGTGGAGATGGTTTTCATGACCGTAAATGTCAAACTACCTGCATAATCTTTTGTCTTAACTGTTTTATTGGCCATTTATTTGGAATATGTGATAATTAGAGAATGGTATTTTTCGATCAGTTTCTCATGGCTTATCTAATTTCTCAGTTTCTCTCAACACACTAGAAGTTGGCCTTTTGATGAAAAGATTCTTCTACAACCACTTTACAAGTATTTGTTTTACCCTATCCTATTATTTTCTATTGTCTTATCCAAGGTCTGCGGAATCGTCCCGAACCATCCAGTTCGGGGCGTCCCGGGCCGTACCGGCGACAGACTGGGATGGTTCCGGCATTGAAACCAAGATGCCGTCACCGGAGGGGGAGAAGGAGAAGAAAAAAGGGAAAGAGAGAGAGAGCGGGAAGGGAGAGAGAGGAAAAGAAAGGAAGAGAGGTGGAAGCCGGGTAGCCTCCGCACGGAGGAGGCGAAGGCTAGGGAGACGCGGAGGCGGGGTCTTTTTATTTTTGCATTTTTTAAGTTGAAGTCCGCAAACCCATTGCCGACTTCACTTAATTTTTTTAATTTTAAAAAAATAATGTAGAGATTATCAAAAGAAATGTGAAAAGCTTTATAAACTTTAAAACCGGAAAAGTAGAAAGTAATGTTAGATATTATTAAGTTTGATTTAGTAATTAGTAATTCTGCTATGAACTGATGCTTGCCATGCCCATCTGCTTAGCAACTACGGGTTTCGAGTTCGAGAAGTGGGTGGTCCATTCCCAAGTATTCCAACTTACATAATTAGTGTGGAGTGGGTTTCACTTTCTCTCAAAAACAACAGAAAAATAATTAGCGATTCTGACTTTATTAATTTGTTAGTTTGTGTGGTTTTGCAACCACTACGTGCTTTCTTTTTTTTTTTTTTAAAAAAAAAAAAAAAAAAAAAAACTGTTCTTTCTTGATCATAATGATTTTCTGCAGTATCCCCCCCCCCACTTCCAGCCCTCTTTGCTTCTGCTGTAGCCATCTTCTGTTATCCCTTCTTCAGCCTGGATGTTAGAATAAATGAAAAATTCACATCGTCCTTCGGAAAGCCATTCAAGTATTATAAATGCTTTAAGACTTAAACTTGCATCTAAGTTTCTTCTATAAAGCAGTGAAATGGCCCAAATGGCTTTGTTTGCTGATTTAGAGTTGCCAGTGCCAATTTGTGACTCAAATGTGTACATTGCCATTATAGCAGAAATATCTAGAATTACAGGGCAATAATCTTAGTACCCAATTATGCAAACCAGTTGATTACTCTTAAAATTGTGCTTGTTTGCAGCATGTGGGTTTCCTCATATACCTTGAAACATATTTTTATCAGAATGGTTTTAATAATTTACTTGTTTGCTTGTGATCTATATAACTGTACCATCTTCAAATTTTAAGTGTGTGAGAGCTTTTCCATTTTTTTTTATTATATTTTTTCATTGTCAGCCTACAATGCAACAAAGTGCTGATGATGGTGGTTGACTTAAAAGAGCAGGATTGATGCAGCCGAGATGGTGATGATGAAGTCGAGGATGAGGATAAGGATAGGTTATCTATGAAATGGAAGTTATGGATATTTCTCATTACCTGAGTATGTAGATTACTTGTATCATACATGTAGTATGCTTCTTATGTTAACTGTTGCTTTCTCTTAGCTTTTCTTCCATAGCTAAACCAACTGGCATATAATGTCGTGTTGGTTGAAGTTCAAATTCAAATTCACGTAATTTATATGGTTGGGGAATGAGAAGATTCCTTTGCTTTGTTAATCATCATGTTACAGCAAATATATTGGAGCACTGAACAGGCATGCCAAACTCTTATTAAAAACATAAAATCAATTGACAAATGATTCGATAACATAAGTACTATGGGCAGTTCGTTGCTTCATTTATCTAATCTGCTGGAAAAACCTATACAAACCCACCAAATCTCATTGGACAAAACAAAATTCAGCAACTTAACATTAAACATAGGATAATGGATATTTGGAGAAAAATCAAGGTGTTTCTCTAGCACATACTATAGGAAAAAAAAAGAAAGGAAGAAAGAAAAAAGAATCAAATTCTTGTATACATGCCATCAAAATTTAAACGCCCACTCCCTATTTTTCTTTTTTTTAAATAGAAAAAAGGGTAAAACTCTTCCCCCTGGAAGTTGCATATTTTAGATCAATTTTGTTTCCTTTGAAAAGGATACCTCTTCTGATTTTTCAGCTAGTGAAACACCACCAAAGTCATTCATTAAAGAACAGAAACATCGGGAGCGGCCAAAATATACATAGAAATGAAGGATTTTTAGACTGAAGACAGACAACATGATTAGAATTAAGCAAGAAACCAATCAGAAAGGAATCTTCAATGAACAGGGTAAGAGGGTTGTTACCTCAAACAGATAGAATTACGTGATAGTAAAACATAATTACGTGACAGTTAAATTACCTCATGCAAGGATGATGATGGTTAAAAATAGAAAAACAAAATTACGCAATAGTAAAATTTGTGATGATGCTTCGTATAAGGACAATGAAAGAAAAGTGGGTGTTGGACGGTAGGGACAACAACAGAGAGTAGCAGTAGGGGTAAGAGGGTGTAAGACCATTGGAGGAAGGAGAGCATGGGAGAAAGCCTGAATATAATGGAATTAAAAAATGTCATATGGAAAAAAATTTTTAACTCATAACAATGATCATAGTGGGGAAGATTTTAAGACCTTTGAAGTAAAGGAATTCAATAATCTGGACAAAAAAAAAGCTCAAGGGCGAAGATATAAACTCTCACCAAGCACAAATTCCATCCATCCCAATTTGGAATCCAAGTAATATGCTGTCATACATGGGTCTGCCCTTGATTGCGGCCATCACACATCTCCGCGGACCAGCCGTGCTCTGTGATTTCTTGCTGCACGACTAAATTCTCAGTTTTATAGAACAAAAATTCCCATGTAGATTAAAACTTAGCTGGCCAATGTGACAGCACGTTCCTTTTGGGCTTAGCTATTTCATGTGGATGTAATGTGGAAGAGCAATTTAAGGTCCACTGGGCCTGGAAGTTTGTTCTTGGAAATGGCTTGGGACATGTCCTGTATCCATTCGTCTCTCTTTGAACCCAAACTCTAAATAATTACAGGTTTTAGTGTTATCTTTGCTATTATAATGCAAATTATAAGATGCAGAACTCATGCATCTCCAACCATAGTTTTTTACAGAATGACCTGTTCTCATTATTATTAAGTCGGCAAGTGTCAAATATTAGAATTTATGATGCAATAGGAAAGGGTTTAGCTAGCTGTGGACCTGAATTTTGTATTACTTTGGCTTAGTCCATTTGGTCAAACTTAACAAAAAATTAAATATATTTTTTTTCAACCAATTATCTGACATTTACAATGGGCAAATAGCCCCAAAACATAATATGGGTAATGCATGGATGACCCGTTCATGAAACCCAAGCCATTCAATAATATTTTAATAATATTTCTATGCTCACTAATGTCTTCGTAATATTATTTTTGACTAAACTTTTAAATCTCGGCAGGATGAAGAGCATTCCGGCTGCCCCATTCTTTTCCTATGAAAAACCTTGATTGTGATAGGGTTGGGGCTTTGAAACCCATCCATACTAGAAGAGAAGAAGTGGTAAGAAAGGAAAGAAAACTTGATTGTGAGTTGGGGTTGAAAAAAAACTTGATTGTGAGTTGGGGCTCCGAAATCTATGTATGCAGGAAGAGAAGTAGATGCAAGAAAGAAAGTAATAAAAGATGAAGAAAAGAAAAATATGAAAAGAAAGAAGAACAAGAAAAAAAAAAGAAAAGAAAGGAAGATAGAAAGGAAGGGAGAAAGGAAAGAAAAGAAGAAGAGAGAGATGGAGAATATTTGTCGGGATACATGAGCGAAACTGCCACCGAGATGGGGTGTGTTTTATGGAGAAACTGGGACATCCCCATCCCACAAAATTTAAAACTTTACTTGAATCCTCCTGATACTATGATGATGTACTAAATTCTCCATTACTGACTTCCGCACAATGGATGTTTTTTAATACAAATGCCCAAAAAGATTTTAAACCTTCTACAGCTTGGTCAAATGAGCATAATTGTACTCCAATGCATGCCAAATTTGATTTAGAAGTGATAAAAAGGCTGACAATGACAGAGCACAATAAAAGTCAATAAAGGACAAATTAGGTAACAAATATCATAATTAGTTCCAGATTTATTCCTTAAGCTAGCTGTAGTTTTCAACGCATTATATAAAATGATTTCTTATTCAAGAACCAGCCAAAAGTTGGGAGACTGTTCACGAATGGCCATAGCATGAGAGAAAGTGTCGGCAAAGATCCCCACCATGTCTAATTAAATATAAGTAATATTTAGCCATTGTTGGCTATCAAATTGAAGTATAAAAAATATTTTGTCAGTGTTGGTTATCAAACTCCAGAGACCTTAATTAGAAGCCCATTACCAATTGTTGGTTGGAGCTATTTAAATCAAGTTTTCAGCAATTAATCTGTGTACATGATAGATCTAATTTTAAGCTAGCAAGCATATGGCAACCAGGTGCACTGTCCAAGCTAGGGACAAACTTTGCAACTCTCTTTTGGTGGTCTCTTGGTGACTGGCTAGCAAACTAGAAACTCACTCCCAAGATCATGTATGGCTCTCTCTAACTGGGCTAAGTGTTTATTAAAAACTATGTGTGTGTTGTACCCAATATATATATATATATATATATATATATATATATATATATATATATGTGCAATATGTAATGCTTCCTTTCATCTCACTATCATAGGTTTTCCTTGAACTTCCCTTTTTCTCTCCCCACTTGTTCTTAGCTTTTCAAAAGAGTAACGCTGTGGGGCGTCTTTTGGTGCATGTAAAAAGCTTTTTTAGCTCCCTTATCACATGAGGGGACTAGTGCAATTGTAGGTGGTCGAATGCAAGTTAAGCAGGGTCAGTATTAATTTTATGGGTCCAAAAGATTTTCGGCAAAGCGGCTAGCAACGGTCCTCTCACACCATATAGAATATTAAATTGAGCATTGGATCAAGTGGTGCACTCAAGACAATAATGGAGAAAGTCTACTTCCACTTTGTCTTGTGATTTGCTTTTGAATTTGGTCCACAATAATCTAAAATTTGGTTGGAATTCGATCTTAGTTTGTGATGCTAAGAGCAAAAGTCAAAAAGGCATGGCTAAATGACAACAAATACCAACATTCGAGCTGGACAGCTAATGAATCCTATTCCGAATATTATATGTGAAACTGAATTTGATAAAAAAAATTTCTCACGTAAGCATTCCCCTAATGAATTTTGTTGATTTTTTTTATCTTCTCATAAAAATAAGTTCCAAATTTTAGGGACACAAAAAGGTATTCTGAGCGTGCAGAAGTTTCATTGGTTAGCGGTGACATTGCAAAGTCCAAATGGAATTAGCTAGTACAATCTGGTTAATCTAAAATTAGCTAATATAGTTGTTCTATGGAATTAAAGAAAAGCCTTCTTGAGAAGAACTCAATAAGGCGCTATTGCGCTTTTGTTGGCTATCTGCGCCATTTGAGGAAATGGAACATATTCAAAACCTTTCAAAATGTTAATCTTGATCCACAATTTCATCAAAGTGCTTGCTGAATTCCTTAACTTCTGATAAAATATCATTCAAATATTAGAAATAAATAAAGCATTTTCACTACACTGGCATGTTCTTGATATGATATTTCTTCTAGTTGTGATAATAGTAGATCTCATTGCTTAACTGTTGCATGAGATGCTAGAAATCAAAACTAGTTGTCAATGCAAAAATAAACATAAGCATTGTCATCGGGTACTCTTTATATAATTAAAGTTCTAAGGTGCGACACGTATGCTAGATTTCTAGAATTTTTTAACAATTAAAAATTATTGTTATTTAGATATTTTTATACAGTAAATGCAAAGAAAAAATGGTTTTTCTTTTTTTTAAAAGAAAATATATATATTTTTGAACCCTCCAAGTTTTAACAAATCACACTTGAACCCTAAAAATTAAACAATTTGCAATCAAGACCATTAAATTATTTTTATGTATTAATATGATCTAAGAGCAGACCTTGGCATAACACTAAAATTACTCTAATATGATCTAGAAATGTCATATGTTTGAAATCAGAAAACAACATTTTCGCACATGGAGATAAGAATGCATATATCCGATCCTCTCAAAACCCCATGACGGTAGGAGCCACGTATCTCGTATGCTTGGATGCCTCTACTTTCGTACAAGTCTTTCTCACAAACACATGCCAAACTATGGTAACCCTTCGCCTCTGCTTATAAGATACTGTCTTCGCATGCATACTGAATCATAATGTCCAGTGAATTCGCACCTTGAACTAGCCATGTTGTTCAAGGCTACTTGGCTAGCACTAGATGATGACCTAATGATCATCATCGATAGTACCTTGTGCTGGCCTAGATCATGGCAAGGATCATAAGATTCGATACCTAATCCTTATGCTGGCCTGGATCCGCCACTTGTCAAGTTGGTATATGTCCAAGGTGGCTAGAAAGGAGATCCCACTTAAAGCAAAATACGTTGTTGGCAAATTTCTTTGAATCTCCCTTAGCTTTAGCTGCTGGCCGCTCCTTTTTGAAAATTTGGTACATGGCATGAGAAAAACCAGGCAAAAGTAAGTCAGAAAAGTGGGTGCACCAAAAGCTATAGTGGCAATGCGTGTATCGCATATCTTATTGTCATTATATGAGGCAAAAGGTTTGCCTCCCTCGGAGGGAGGCAGGTCATGTGAACATAAAAGCTTAAGAAAACTCTTTAGTATCTCTTGTAACCTATTGGATGCCTTCAAGATCCTTTCCAAGCTCCCAACTTTCCATTGATGGGAGACTTGGGAGCTTGGCTGTCCTAGCCACCCCAACTTTAACAGAAGATTAGTAGAAGGTGCCATGGAGTGGCCAAAACATTGGGCGAACAGCCTCCAAAATGTAGGACCAACATGCCATTCACACGTTAGAGTAGTCAGTCTCTTGATGGGGACTGCACTCTTGCTCTCGCCTTTGCTTGCGAGGAAACCATTGCACCCAGCTAATTTACTCGTTTCGTGAATACATTTGCATGTCCACGTACGTGCATGCCAAAACATGGGAGCCAGTGAGCAAGCTAGTGATATTATAGAATTGATTGTGCCAAAAGGGTTCGGTAGCGTTGCTACACTTGGCTAGAAAATAGCCGGGTATTGGTCTGCAGCAGCCAATGACAGGAATTTTTTGATGGAAAATGAGCAGTTAGTAGACAAAATGCCATCCTTAATTGCTTTATATATATAAGAATATAGATGAAGGTTCGATACGAGGGAGCTTGTAAAAAGTTTGATGGCTCATGTCGACGTTAATGGTTTTTTTTTGGGTATACAAGAGAGGTTATGACGTGGTATCCTTAATTGCGTACTTTTTCTCCAATTAACATCTCTTTTAACACAACTGATCTCTTGATCAAACTACCATGCCTCTAGATTTTCTTTTTTTTAGAAAAAAAAGGATACATTATTTTCATTCTACTGTACTCCTACAGCAGGCCTTACAAAATTATGGGTTGAACAAGGTGAAAAGCTCTCTCAAACTTGTTTCCGGAAGAATTTTTTTTTACCAAAATATTTTTTCTAAAAAGCTGATTCCTATAAATATGATATTTGAAAAAAAAGATTTTGGCATATTTAGTCGACCATGAAAAAATGGTACATTTTAGAGTAGCTTATGTTTGGTTGAGCATCTACTTTCATAAAAGTTGTGTAAAATATCTATTATACCCTTAATAAATGGAAATATCTTAATCATGAATTTTGATGGCTTAAGAGTAGTTTTGAAAAAAAAGATCCTAATTCTCAACTGGCGAAAAAGTAACTTTTCTATGTCCCTCGTAGATTTTTTTATTTATAAAATATAGCATCTTATTGTTATAAGAATGCTACTTTTTTTCTCTCTCTCTTTTGAAAATTCCAACAAAACAAGAGATTTTTTTTTGTTTTTCTATTAACTATTCTTTCTTTCTTTGTTTTTCCACGAACTAAATGAGTCCTACACTAGGGCTCCTTCTATATGCAAGCAAGGATCGACGTAATTTGCACAATTTTTTGTCAAACACGACACCAGGTTAATTATGAAGCAGCCAACTACCAGTTGTTGGCCTGATGAACTTTTTCTGTGCGCAAAGTGGGCACCTCAAAGTATTTTCCTTTCACCTATATCATACCTTATGTTCCTTGAATCCTAAAGCTATAGTTATTTGTATGTTCATACCATATCCTGTATGTATGTTTTTGACACACGATTTGCTCTGATTAAATAGTTGGGCATTAACTTTGGCCATTGTCTACTTGTTTGCGAGCAGACTTCCAGCACTTTGCGGAGAGCTTTTTTGAGCTTTTATTTCACTACTTTTTCCCTTGACTTTATCAAAACTCAAAAAGGCAATTAAAGAACATCTTTTTATATTTCTATGCAATATGCCTTTTTTTTCCTTCCCATTCATTTCCTGTTACCTTTTATAATGCATCTAAACGGCTGTTGAGATTTTTCAAAGTCCACCATAGCTATGTCTGCACCACTCAAGTAAGATTTCTTAATCTAAAAGTATTAAAAGGAATCACTTTAGTCGTATTTTAGTGGCAAGGGAAGGTTCTCCAAATCATTATATTAATAGCATGTCTTCGCCTTTATCTTTGTCGTCGTAGTTGTTGTTGTTTTATCATCAAACTTATGGTTTTTATCTCCAAATCATTATGATTACTGTATTTGCTAGAATTATCTCTCAAACAAATAACAAACAATAACATTAAAATTAAGTACGAATTCATCGACCTCCGATTCCAGCAATAATTGTTTGAAACTGTTCTCAAGCCTTCATGTTAAATTGAGAAATTAATAAGGCTAAATGCTTGCGCAAAATGAAGAAGATGTGAGATTTAAGCTCATGGCTTCAATTGGAGAATGAGTACACATTGGTATTAATCCGGGCACCATGTATAGCAAGTAACAATGTTTTTTTTTTACTTCTTCCTTTCTTTCTTTTTCTTTTTTTTTCTTTTTAACTTGCAATTCATACCGACGAGTACAAATGCATCTAATAAAATCAAAAAACAAAATATCTCAAAGTGTCCGAGGCAGCTCCTCATCTCCAGCCCATAAGGTACTATCTGCATGGCTGGCCGCATAAGCGGCCACCTAGTCCACGGCCCCATTAGCTTCTCGGAATACATGCTTAGCCGAAAAGGCTCATCCATCCTTCATCATTGTCCCGATATCTCGGAATAATAGGTGGTCGCAACCAGTACCCCTTGAACCCTCTGGATCTAACTGATAATCGTCGCCGAGTCATCCTTCAGAATAACTGAGCTGGCTCGTAACTCTTGTCGGGCATGACGAAAGCCCGCCTAGACAGCTTTCAACTCCGTACTGGAAACCAAGATGTCGAATAGCTGGCAGCCTCCTGCAACTATGATTCTAGCGTTCGGATCTTTAATAACAAAATCTGCGCTTCCTCTCGAATCTCCGTCCGAGATATGTCAAAGTCGGCTTCGAGAAAGCTCGGAGATGGGAAATAACAATGGCAATAACAATGCCTTGAAATGACAAAGAATCTTACATATGGCAATAACACTAGAAGAGTTTTAAATGACAATTTAGTTTTATCCGAGAGAGAGGGAGAGGGAGAAAAAGAATCTCTGTCGCTCTCTCGGTCCCCGGACTCGGAAAAGAAAGGGGCCCACGGCGGCGCCCCAGGTCTTCCCCCCACTGCATCTCGGGTATGGCCTATGGGACCCACTTGATGCGTTGCAGCTGTAAATTCGTTAGGGACCACTCCTGGTTCCCACGTGCCTTCCATTGCGACGTGGGGCCGACACTCGCTGACTCGGCTTTCGGAACGGCCGGCGGCTGCCGACGTGGTGGCCACCAATAGCTGCTGCAACTTCGTGACACGTGTAAAGTCGTTAGAACCGAAAGACAACGTCCACATGTCAAGGATGGAACACCTACGTAAAGGCTTCATACATGAAAAACCTAATACTATAAAAGTCGTCAAGGGTTCCCGGATTTTTTTTTTTTTTTTTTTTTTTGAGTATTGCCACATCCTCTTGGCACTTGGCAAAATTATTATAACAAGGAAAGGGAATAAAATTTTAACTGATAAATACTAACTTTGGCGAACAGTAGCAAAGAAACACGCTACGTAAGTATTTTGCTCGGGAAAAAAAAATCAAGCTTAAATTTTCTAAATTTTGTATCATAGTCATGTAGAGAGGTTTTTCAGCTTCAACAAATGATCATATAGTACATGAGCTGTATATTTGACAAATATGGCTTGGCTTAAGAATCATTTCTTTTTTTGGTAAAATATTATTTCTTATTTTCACTATATATTATTTAATATCTGCTAGTGTACTACAAATTAATTAATCATTGCTTCTTATTCAAAACTTTCTCTCATGCAATATTAGATATATACTTTACTAATAGTAAAGTATATCTTGATTGTTAAGGCTCATTTTAATATAAAAGCAATGCGGCAAGTAAATCAAAAGGTATGGCTAAATATAAATATATGAAAAGGTTTTCTATTTTTTACTTTTGGAAATATTCTCTTTAAGATTTGTTAATAATATAATATATTTTCATAATTTATCCTTCACATCAAATTAGATGGCATGTTTTTTTTCTTAAAAACAAAAGGAACAAAGATGAAAACAATAAATACCACATATTAAAATGTTCACATGAAACTAAGTTGGGCATCATTGACCAGTACAAATACTATTATTTTTTATTATCCATGGCATATGAATGTTATAAGAACTAATTTTAAGATGTATGGATCCCAAGTAATATAGCATTTTTTGTGCATGGGCGACACATATGTTATGCATATATCACAAGATAATTTCTGGTTAAAATAAAGTTATACTTTATTATGCATATACAAAACCACTTTTATTTTTTGTTAGTGAACTGCATACATAATATGTCTTGGGGACATTAGATAATTATCTAATTACTATCAATTTAGATACATCGAGTGAATTGACAACAACTTGCCAGTTTGCACTCATCCAGCAAATTTTATTGAGAAATGCTAATAATATCTCGAAAAACATGCCAAGATAATTCTTTATGGTCAATTAGGATTTCTTTTAATTATTTCAAGTGAATTTGAAAGTTCAGTTATTTTCCCACAATAATCAAGATTTCTTTTAATAATTCACGATCAGTAATAAAAGATTTTTCATATAAAAATAAAGTTAGCATATAATATACATTACAAAAGCACAAGATGTTGTGAGAAGATATTAATAAACGTAGCTAGAATTCTCTAAAACCCCTCCTATCTAAGTCACCATTCCATCAACATATTATATTTAATCCTTTTTCTAATATAAATAATTAAGGATTATTTTAATTTTGTAACAACAATTTCAAAAAAAAAAAAATGGTAACATTTCAAAAATTAATATTAGAAAACAAAATTAGTACAGTTTTTTTTAATGCTTATTTTGTTTATGGAATCAATGACAACTCTATGTGCAACCCCCTTCCACGCATCACCGATCTCTCGAATCTACATGGTAAGAGACACTTTTCTATGCACCAACAATGAACAGGCAGCCCATACTATCGCTCATTAGAAGGCATTGTAGGGTGATGTGATTACAGGCCAAACTGATAAGGGCGGATTAACGTTCAAACTCCCAATCAAACCTTTGGAAGCAAACGTAGCACGGGAACACAGCAACGTAGATTGATGTGATTCCAGGCCATGGAGCCATGCTAGGTTTCCCATTCCACGTGGCATTGGCATACCGGCTTATCAAGATCCTAGAGAGAGGCTCGACCATAGTGATTAATTGGATGCGGAAGAAGAGAGAAAAAAGGATGCCAGTCTCCTGCGGTGCGACATCAGGCTAATGCTGAGAAATTGCAGCGCCTTCTAAATAGTGCACGTGTACTGAAAGACGAACAAGACTGCCGATTGAATTGCATCTTACGCTGCGCAGCATTCTGAAGAAGTACTTTGGCCACATTGGAGGCTCTTTCCTCGCATCTGAGCTAAGTTTTAGTCTCTAATTTTATTGATAGGTCCTACATTGGAGCAGGATGAGTAACTGTTGTGCTAAAAAATATATATATTAAGGAAAAAAGATTGTGCGAATTCAAAGTTGCCACGTAGGAGAGAGCTAACGGGGGCAAATAGCTGGCGCTCGGCAGCGCTGGATAACCCAGGTTACTTAGGCCAACGTCCAAAACACGTCAAAAGTCGCCCGGGACACGTCAAATCCGCGCTAACTCTAGACGACGCCGTTCCGCTCGCCGTTTGCGACAAAAGAAGCTTGATAGGAGGAACAAACGAACGAAACCAAAAACTAAAAGGCGAGGTCACTGGAAAGGAACTTAAGGACTGCAGGCACCGACCGACTTCCCTGCTTCCCTCCTCTCTCTTTTCGCTTCTCCCCCGTAAGTCCTTTTCCGGCCGCCAGCTCTCACACCTCCCTTTCCGGCTACTTTCTAGAACTCGAATTCCACCAGAGCCGCATCTATATATATGTAGAGCACCCCACGTCCCGCACCACCGACAAGAAAACCTCCGAGAAGAAGAAAAGAAAAACCCGTCGCACTTCTCGCTTTCGCTTTCTTTTCCGATTCCCGGAAGTCGAAATCCGTCGAAAACCGGAAGGGGTGATTGGTTCTTGGGTGGATATTTGTATGTCAGAGCGTGGAGACGGGGGGAGGATTTCCGGAGAAACGGCGATATTTCTCCATAGGAATCGGAGTTCCGGAGGGAGGAGGAGATGGAGCAGAAGCATATACTCATGTCGGCCCTGGGGTTGGGGCTCGGCGTCGGGGTGGGGATTGGGCTGGCCTCCGGCCAAACCGTCGGCAAATGGGCGGCGCCGGCCAGCTCCTCCGCCGGCGTGACGGCGGAGAACGTCGAGAAGGAGCTCATGAGGATGGTCGTGGATGGGAGGGAGAGCAAGGTTACCTTCGATGAGTTCCCTTATTACCTCAGGTAAAATCTTTTCTTTTCTTTTCTTTTCATTTCTTTTTTATCTCTTTAACCGTTCTTGATTTTTTTTCCCCCGAGAAAGAACCGTTCTTGATTCTTTTCCACCTCATGATTCCGTCAATCTAATGGTAAGTTAATTGAAGTTAAAAATAGGAATTGCGTCACGAGGGCCTCGGGAAAGGAAACGTCCTTGATTCCCTGATGCCTTTATCTAATCCAGGATTTTCGATTTTAGCTTTTATTTTGACAAAAAAATTAGATATTCAGTTTGAAAATTCTGATCATGTTCAGTATATTCTGTTTTGAAGATGCTATCATTTTGTAGCATTCTGCTAATTTCGCGTGACCTTTTTTTTCTCTAATGTATCTTGAACCGGAAGCTTTGTCCCTGTGTCTCAAAGTTGTCTCCGGTGGTTGAAATTAATATATTTTCTGATTTAGTGAGTACAGTTCGTCCCCCATGTCTTTTGCAGAAGAGTCGAGTTGGCAATAATTGGAATATTAAATTGTACTCATGCACTCTCAACCCATCTCTGCCTTTTTTTTGCATTTAGTTATTTATTTATTTATTATTTATTTTGACAGAATGAGGCTGGAATTTTGTATATATCTATGCTCGTCATAACCCCTTTACTGTGAGGTGGATCGAGGATTATGCTGTAGATCATGCTGGGGTCTGATGGTAGTAGTATGGTGGGTGATATTAAATTTAATGATAGATAACACAAGGATCTAAAGTCATTAATGGATCATAGTAAAGAAGTAGATGGATTTGATGATAAAGATAATCCTCACTTGCCTTTGAATAGTATGCCTGGGATCCATGTTCTGTTTGTGAGAAATTGCATATTTTTAATATGATTCCAAGCTCTCTGCTTTTTCTTTGTCCAGAAATAAATTTTCTTTATTTTTCCCATATTGAGCTATTTTAAGTGTGACAGTCCTGCTAATTCAATGCAAGCAGTTTTGAAGGAAATTTATTTGAAAATGACTCAATTTACCTAATTTATTGGATTTATATATAGTCTTCAAAGTGGAATTTTTGCATAATGTTACTTCTCTATCAACTTTTCTCTATCAACTTTTCTCGTCTCTGTATTTTGTCTTTTGCTATGCGTTCTTGCTCCCCACTTTGCAACTTTTATTTAGTATAAAGAGAAGCAAATCAGATCAGAATTTCCTTGTTTTACTATAGTTTTGAATTTTTGATATTGTCTAAATTAGTTAACCAATTCAGCTATATCTGTTTTTGGCCTTTTACCCAAAGAAAAGTAACAAGGTGAACTGCAACTCAGCAAATGATATCATTTATTTTGATAACAAAATGAGTAATGTGGACAGACTGAGAGGTAGCTTCCAAATGAATTACTTATATTGAACTCTAAGAACACTTTTTGTGCACTTAGCTTAGTTCAAACTTCAAACAACTTAACTGATACATTAATTACTAGTATCCATTGACCCACAAGCTCCAGGCTTAGTAACTTTTCTGTTGTCAATCCACATATTACAACACAAATTGGT
Source organism: Phoenix dactylifera (assembly GCF_051530095.1). Classification (NCBI taxonomy): domain Eukaryota; kingdom Viridiplantae; phylum Streptophyta; class Magnoliopsida; order Arecales; family Arecaceae; genus Phoenix; species Phoenix dactylifera. The sequence goes on along the minus strand of NC_143190.1, from coordinate 60,424,737 downwards.
TATAGTAAAAGGTTACTTATGAGAGTATTAGTGTTTTTCTACCAAGTTTCTTATCCAAAAAAGGAAAGAAAAAGAAAAGAAAGAAAAGCTGGCTAAAAAGGCATTCTGTTCTGACCATTGTGATTCTCTCTTGGTTAATGCTAATGATGGTGATCCTCTCTTGATATTCTGGCTTGAGAAACCAAGTATTGGTTGCAACATGCCCCATTGCCTGGCATATGAGCTCATATTAGGTACCCAATGATGTCATTATACAACCCCTTCTGCCTTCACCTTAATGCTTGTATGTCACAGGAAGAGTTGCTCGCCATGTCCTATGGTTGGTCTCATTTCTCATAGTATCTATATCAGATCTTACATTTGAACTTTGTTATATGGAATGATAAATGACTGAGGTATCAATTATACAATCATATGCATGATCCATATATTTTAATTGCAACCGCTGATTGCTTAAGAATCATACCCAAAAAAGTAATTGATATAACTGTATTGACAGTCAAGGGAGCAGATATAGGATGACTTGGATAGAAGTTGAAGCTTCATTTGATTGGGAATCAGGATAGGGACAGAATGAATGAGGATTTGAAATATTGGCTCAAAAGACGAGATGTGGCTGAGGTTTAGAAATTGACCCTTAAAGATGAGCTGAAGCTTGCTAATATGGTTACACTCATTTTCTTTTTTTCCCTCTAATATCAATAGTCGACCCTTTTTTTTAATTGAATAGAATCTTCTATATTGCCTCTAACATAGAATAATTTCCAGTTGTGTTTTGATTGTCTCTCTCTCACACTTGCTCACTTGCTCTTTTTTTAAAAGAACCCAATACAGGACACCTGAAGCATTTTTTTTAACCATCTATATGGAAATTGAAACTTGTAATATTTCACAAGTATATTTTAATTTTTTTTTTTAAAGTTCAGATTATGTGCTGTGTCTATCTCTTATTCTTTTTTGCCTTTGATCCCACTTACAACAAATTCAAATCGAATTATTGTGCCCAGAAGTACTTGAATCTACTAGTATTAGGTGACATGTTCGTGATATAGAATTTCACCAATATCTTTTCTGTAAAAAGAATTCAAAACCCAAGAATTACTTGATTTTTTCTGTCCTTTGATATATATCTAATCTCACTTGATTTGCATTCCGAACTTGACTTCTGAGTTACCTGACATAACTGTTGATTACATTTTCAATCTGCAGAGAAATTTTAATGATACAATTTTTTGTATTTTGTAATGCTTCTGTTCTGTTTATTCTGATGACAAAGCCTTCCTGTTGTTGATGACAGTGAACAGACCCGAGCTTTGCTGACAAGTGCAGCCTATGTTCACCTCAAGCAAGTGGACTTGTCCAAGTACACTCGAAACCTTTCTCCTGCAAGTCGAGCCATTTTGCTCTCAGGCCCTGCAGGTAGTTCATGTGCAACAAATGCCATTATTTGGTTAGCCTTGAAGTACTTAAAGTGTATATTCCTATTTATATGCTTGGGCTAATTCTAGAGATCTTTGTTTTCAGAGCTTTACCAACAAATTCTTGCCAAGGCACTAGCCCATTTCTTTGAGGCCAAATTGTTGTTGCTAGATGTTACTGACTTCTCACTCAAGGTCAGTAGATACAAGCATAGTTCTCTTTGTTTCTATGCATTTATGATTTTAAAATTATCATTGGGCATTTGGTTACAGATACAGAGCAAATATGGCAGTTCCAACAAAGATTCAGTAAGAATTCTGAACTTACACAGACAACTTCTAGTCAAGTAGATCTATTTTATGATCTGGAATAAAATTTAGGAATATAAACATATTTATCACTCTACAATTGTTTGTTTTTCTTCCCCCCTCCCCCTCTCCCCCTCTTTAGGAGATAAAAGACATGTACTGATATTGTTCTTATTTGTTTTCTTCTTGTAGCCAATATATTTCCCTAGCCATCAGTACAGTTCTAGAATTATAATGACTTATCACTCTGCTTTAGGATCATTCATTTTACATGTTTTATAATCAAGCTTTTTTGGAGAGTTTATTGAATCCCATTATGATATATCCTCACTTGGTTCATTTATTTTTCGGCAGTTCTTCAGAAGATCTGTATCTGAGGCAACTTTGGAGAGAATGTCTAGTTTTCTTGGATCTCTTTCGATCCTTTTGCAGAGGGAGGAACCTAAAGGTATTAATGTAGGAATACATATTACATACTCCAAGGACCCTATTTACATGAGTTTGTGTTGTTTTCATATGGCTGAGAGAATGCATTTTAATTCTCTTCTTGCTCTTTCATTATATGATATATCTTCTTCAGGCTGTAATTTTCCTGTCATTCTATTTGCTTGAATTAATTCATAATTAGCTTGATCATGTCATAAATATATGATTCAAGAGAACCTTTAGTACTAGCCGTATCTGTACATTAATAGGGTGTCTCAGAGTTCTTAGATGACTGACTAGTTAACAAGGAAATGATATTTGTGCTAAGCGGAAGAAGTAGATTAATGCTTTTTCTTGTCATTTTGATTCTTTATTTGTATAAATGCTTAATATTTTATTTCATTTAAGATCCTTAGGGTTGATAATTAGGTGGGTGTGAATCAACTGTCTGGTGGTTTGCACTTTCAACGTGCTGGTAGACTATAATGTTGTAAAGGATTTGATGATGGATAGGGTGAATTGGCGGCTTGCTTAATAGAAAGCTTATGGATCCATGAACATGTGCTTTGATAAGAATGTAAGTGAAATTGTAGAATTTATTTACTAGTTAAGAGAAAGAAGAAAGGAAAGAGAGAACTTGAATAATAGCATGTTACACTGAATACTAAATCATGTGTCATATCTTACAAAATTAAGACAAGCCAGAGAAATTGATTAAAATAACTACTATCCCATATCACAGTACACTGTAAGCAAGTGCATTAATGTCTTATTATTTTACTAATTGATCCTTCCCCTTTATGAATAAATCGTTATTGCCAACTCTTTCTTCAATGACATAACAATGATTTTTAATGTGTTCGGCCATCTCATGCTGAACCAGTTTATGAGCTACACCAATGGCAGCCTCATTACAACTTTCTTGGACCCCATGCTTGATACCTAGCTTGCAAAGCAAAATCTTTAGCTATAATAACTAGCATGCACCATGAAAAATTTGTCTAGAAAGAGAAACAAATGTTATCGTACAGATAAATATAGGGGTTGGATAAACAGCTCTGTATCAGTTTTGCCCATGAAACATTTGTTTATCAGAGCCTTTTTTGCCCTTTTGCAATTTTTATTTAATTATATTATTATTATTATTATTATTGTTCTTTTATTATTATTTTGGTCTAATGTAAGGATTAAGATCTTTTATGACTTATGCACATTTTATCTAAACAAATGAAAATCTGAAGTATCTCAACATTAAGGTATTTGATGGATTTATCAGCATTTTTACATCTCTATTATCTTTAACCCATAAGTTTTTTTTTTAACATATGTCTTCCTAAGGGATTTATAATATCTGAATTAAGCATTTTCCTAGAGCAGAAGAGATATTCAGGTTTTATGTCTTTCTATCACTTATCACACTAGTTTTCAGTTGAACTAATTTTCTTTAGTTCAGCTGTCATCATTTTAGTTTCTTTACATCATGAAGGGTTTATTGTAATTGCTTTTGCGATATTGTATTCAGTTTTCATTAGTTTTTCTTGTCAAATTATGATTTCCTCTTCATGTTTTGCCTTCTTTTTATTAATTCTAACTTCTAATAGTTATTGCAGGATCATTACGTAGGCAAAGCAGCTGTGTAGAGTTAAGGCCAAGGTATAAAGTTTAATACTTGCTGAGTTTTGGTAACATCCCACATGGGTAACTCACCTGCTTTTATTTCTATATGCTTTTTGCATTTTCAGGGGATCAGATAGCAATAGCTACACGTCTAAAATCCATAAAAATGCATCAGTTTCAGCTGATATTAGTGGCCTCACATCACAATGTGCTCCTATAAATCCAGGTTATTGCACTTTGTATTTGTAGGATGATGAAAATAGAATATCTCTCTGTCTGTTAGGATGAAAGCAAAGCTGATTTACATACTTGAGAGAGTTATGATTTTTGGTTTTATAATCCTATTTAAAAAAACTTTCAAATTGTCAACATTGCTTTCAAATATTTTTGGATGCACTACAGGTGAATCTTGAATCTATTTTTGCATTACTAGTTGCATGATGATCAAGGTTAATTTGTGCTAGCACCTCACCAACATAGGATAATTATATCTGTCCACATATAAAGACAGGCATGATTAACTTTTTTTATTTCTCATTGTTTAATCATCAATTTACTTCATCATATGCCCTACTTTTCTTTGGTAGCTATAGATTGGACGATTTAAACATTTCTTGCAAAAGAACAAAGCTTTCCTTTATAAACAAATGACGCCCACCAACATGTGGTCTTTGAAACCCTATATTCTTCACTGTCTGTAAAGCATCTGCAATGAAATTTTTGAAAAGATAAATAACTCAGCCTATTTAACAGTTAAGGATGTCCATATTTTTTGGAGAAGCAACAACTTCAATCCAAAGCGAACCTGTCAATTTGCAACTTTTGAGAAGCCTTCTCAGCTCGGCTGCTTGAGATTTCCTCAGACCTTTCATTGATAAAATCTTCTTCATAAACAACTTTCTTCATGATTTTGTGAACTTTTGCTTTAAGATACTAAAATTTTTCTGTGTGGTCTCCTAAGAGTTGGATTGACCTGCATGTGACTCTTTTAGTTTGCAAGGAAAATTCAAGAAAATGGATTGTTACTCCTCTTCTCTGCAATGTCATAGTTTCTTCTGTCACCAGGGCTTTCATGTTGCCTTCTTTCTTTGGGCCTTAAACTGCTATTATATAGCCATGTTGTAACTTACACATAATTTTACTTTTGACTCTTTTAAGTGCACCTCCCTAACTTTCATTTGCATCAACAGTCTTTCAGCCTTAGGCATGAAAGGATATGCTTTCCACCTTGCCTTCATGAATGACATCTTAACCATACCACCAATATCATCATAGAGTAGTATGCCAACTTGAATGAATCAATGAAACATGACACTGCTTTGTGATGGGGATGATTGTGTCATTGTCCCATGCAATAAAGTAGGAGTATGAAGTGTTGCTTAAGCTAACTTACCCACCACCACTAATTATGGAAGGTATTCTTCAATAACTATAGGCATAGGTCAGCTTGTTTCACTCATGCATGTTGCCAATATCTCATGCAAGTAATTTAAGGATATTATTGTGCTGCCTGTCCATAGACTTTCCATATAAATTGTTGCTTCACTTGGGATACCGTAAACCCATCTCAACCTTCTTGTATGAAATTGATGTAGGATAGGATAGAGAACAAGATCGTTTTGTTTTGATGGATAATTGGATATGGCAATAAGAATCAATGTCCTGTAAGGGATGCTGAAATTCATAATTTGATTTGCTTTCATGTTTTAGTTGATGCATGGGGATGGTTTGCTAATAGACATTTTAGTGTAGATATGTTGGAGTGCTGCTGGGGATTATGGATCCACAGTTTGAATGAAGTTTTGATGAGGATCATTCATAGATCAAGTGAACTTAGTTTGAAATTGAATTATGGAGGTGGACAAAGGGCAAGATAAATTAGTATATGTAATGCTGATGCTGATGTTAAGAAGTTGGGAGCTACAGTTCGGGTGTTCATTTAGATGGTCTAATATTAAGGAAACAGGGGATTTTGAAGTATCAGATTTATGAGAAGAGGAAAACTTTGCCAGATAACCACCAACAAGCATGTGGGGCAATTCTCATCTAGAATTTGCAAAAAAAATAGTCATTTTCATGAATGAAGTCATCACCATGGAAGAAAGAAGCAAAAACTCTCAAGTTTTATTTAAATTAAGTCAATGGTACATCGGGGAGACAACTATTTTATAGATCTGTACTGGGTTCCTTGTGGATCTAGGACATAGGAAATAAAGAAAAAAAATCTATCAAGGAGATGAGTAACAGATCCTATAAAAACACAAAGGGGGGTTGACTAGTTAGCCCCTAGAATGACTAATTAACACAAGAAATAAAGGCTTGAGCTGCTGTATCCAAATGAAATTCACTAAACAAACTTAGAATTAGCCATAAGCATTGATCTTGTAATTGAATTTGTTTAAATAGAAACAAACCTAAAGTAATCTTAGACATGTGATGCTCATCAATGCAAGATATGATGATCTCTGAAAGGAAAACATTATTAGGAGGGGTAATCTTTTCATATTCATCATCTTCCGCTTTGGTTTTGACCAAGCTTACAATTTTGTTTTAACGAGGAGAGGAGACATAATATGTTACTGTCATCAAATTATTCAACAAGTATTATTTGAAATGAACATCAATTAATGCAACTGTGCTGGCTTTCAGCACTGTAACTGACAAACTACCTGCATAATCTTTTGTCTTTACTATTTTATTGGCCATTTATTTGGAATATGATATTTAGAATTCCTTAGGAAATGGTATCTTTTAATCAGTTTCTCATGGCTTATCTAATTTCTCAGTTCCTCTCAAACGCACCAGCAGCTGGTCTTTCGATGAAAAGATTCTTCTACAATCACTTTACAAGGTACTTCTTTTATCCTATCCCGTTATTTTGTATGGTCTTATCTTTCCTTATCCTGGAGATACTTTGTGCCATGATTATTTTGATCAGCATTCGTTGTACCACCCAAACCTCACGGTTTGAGGCATACTGAACCGTACTGGGTGGGAGTGGACCAGTATGGTTCTTCCCCTCAGTTTGAGAAGTCGGGCGAGGGAGAGAGAGAGAGGAAGGGAGGGAGAGGAAGGAAGGAAGGGGGGGAAAGAGAGGGAGGGAGGGGGAAGAGAGAGAGACCAAGAGAGAGTGGGAGGGCCGGAAGCCCTCATTGAAAGCAGTGAAGTCAACAACAATTGCCAACTTTAGTTCAAGTCGGCAAAATAAAAAGGGGACCGCTATTTCGAAACGAAACTTAGGTCCCTGTTTTCAAGGAGGGCTTCCAGCCGTCTCACCATCTCTCTCATCCTTCCTCCCTCTCCCTCTCCCTCTCCCTCTCTCCTTTCTCTCTTTTTCTCTTTCTCCTTCTCCCTCTCCCCCTCCCTCTTCAGCTCTCCCTTTGTCGGTGCACCTTGGAACAGCATAGCATGGTACGTATTATACCATACTGCCAGGCAACCATTACGGGTTTCGGTACCAGTACAACCAACCTTGATTTTGATTGCTTCATATATTGAAACTTCTACATTTTGTCAAATTTGACATTACCTTGTTCTTGGAAGGGTTCTAATCGTGAGATCACTGTTCAGGTTTTGGTTTCAGTTTCAAAAATTAATCCCATTGTCCTGTATATAAGGGATGTTGAGAACCTTCTATACAGATCGCAAAGGATATATTCTTTATTTCAAAAAATGTTGAAGAAGCTATCAGGACCAGTGTTGATACTTGGTTCAAGATTGTTGGAATCTGATTGCGACTACAGTGATATGGATGGAAGGGTCAGTAGTCTGTTCCCTTACAATATAGAGATTAGGCCTCCAGACGATGAGACTCGTTTGGTTAACTGGAAATCCCAGCTTGAGGAAGACATGAGAATGATACAAATTCAGGATAACAAAAACCACATTGCAGAGGTACTCGCAGAGAATGATCTTGAGTGTGATGATTTGGGCTCCATCTGCCTAGCAGATACAACGGTTCTCAGTAATTACATAGAGGAAATTGTTGTGTCAGCTGTTTCTTACAATTTGATGAATAACAAGGTACCTGAATATAGAAATGGAAAGCTTGTCATTTCTTCAAAGAGGTTGGTATACAGTGGATATCTGGTTATTTTTCTGTTGGCCTCTCCCCTCCACCCTTTTTTTACTTATTGTGTGTTTCATATAACAGTTTGTCCCATGCATTGAGTATATTCCAAGAAGGTAGACATTCCAGCGAGGATACTCTAAAGCTGGAAGCAAATGCTGAATCAGGAAAGGTATGCCTTGTCTTTACAACAAACATGTAAAGTGTGAATAATATAGTGCTGTGCAAAGCTGATAGATGATATTATTACTTAGGAAACTGTAGATGAAGATGGTGCAGCTGTGGCTGCAGCAAAACCTGAAGTGAGTGCTGAAGTCTCACCTCCTGAAAAGAAAAGTGAAGCAGAGAAACCAGCATCAGCAGTGAAAGATGCTGAAAGTTCATCTCTACCACCAAAAACGCCTGTAAATTTTCTTCTTTCTTGCCTTTCTTTGACCATGTTTTCATAGTCTGATGTATACAATAATAAATGTTTTTCTGTTCTGCATGTAATAAATAGTTGTCAAAAAAGTTACGTGTATTTGCTCTTTACCAATTACTTTAGTAACATAAATTTTTGGACTGTCTTGTATATTAGGGAGAATTTTGTTGCAGATATTAGGTTTATTTTCAGTGCTCGTATATAATTTAAATGAGGAGTTTGGATTCAAAGGACAAGAGAAATAATCTAGATTAAGAAATCAGAAGGAAAGATTTAATGTTAGGAATACATCCCATCTGTAACATGATCTCAACCAAAAATGACATTTGAATGCAACGCTTTATTCATTTCTTCTGCATAAATTTATTAGTTGTGGAGTGGTATGTTTGGCTGATTGCAAATCAATGGTATGTATCCATAAGAGTGAACCTTTAGGGCTGTTCTATTTTTGACTGAGGTCTTCTATGGTTTCCCTCCTTTTTTGAGCAAATGATTGCTAGATGGCTTCCTAACAAACTTATTTAACTATTTTTTATCTAACAGGAAGTTGCTCCAGACAATGAATTTGAAAAGCGGATCAGACAAGAGGTCATCCCAGCAAGTGAAATTGGGGTGACATTTAATGACATAGGTGCCCTTGATGAAATCAAAGAGTCTCTTCAGGAGCTAGTCATGCTTCCCCTTCGACGTCCTGACCTCTTTACTGGAGGTCTCCTAAAGCCTTGCAGAGGAATCCTACTGTTTGGGCCACCTGGAACTGGGAAGACAATGCTAGCCAAGGCTATAGCAAATGAAGCTGGAGCAAGTTTCATCAATGTTTCAATGTCCACTATCACATCAAAATGGTTTGGGGAAGATGAAAAGAATGTCAGAGCTTTGTTTACACTTGCTGCTAAGGTCGCCCCTACTATCATTTTTGTGGATGAGGTCGATAGCATGCTTGGGCAGCGAACTAGGGTAGGAGAACATGAGGCAATGCGGAAGATCAAAAATGAGTTCATGACCCACTGGGATGGCCTCTTAACTAAGTCTGGGGAGAGAATCCTTGTTCTAGCAGCGACAAACAGACCGTTTGACCTTGATGAAGCAATTATTAGGAGGTTTGAGCGCAGGTTTGTTTGGTTGTATATTTGCATCATGCCTTGCAGTAAAGTAGATATAGTCACTTATAAAGAACATGCCATTTTTCCAAATCTAATTTCCTGTATTTGAACAGAATAATGGTTGGCTTACCATCGGTGGAGAGCAGGGAGTTAATCTTAAGGAAACTTTTGTCGAAGGAAAAGGTTGAAGAACTTGACTACAAGGAGCTTGCAACTATGACAGAAGGATACAGTGGTAGCGATCTTAAGGTCTGTATGTTTCTTATGGCATTTAGCATCAGTTAGTGATTGATGATTAACTTGTGGCAATTGTTGAGCAGAACCTATGCGTGACCGCAGCGTATCGCCCTGTTCGAGAGCTAATTCAGAGAGAGAGGCTTAAGGAACTGGTAAGCCTTTAAATAGCTTCTATAATAATATTTTCTAGCATCCAGTGGCTCAATTTGAAATTTTGTTGACTAAGCAAATTTGCCAGGTCATTCTATTCGAATAAGAAAATCTTTTAGTTTGTTTTCCTCCTCGTTCTTTGAAAAATTTGTTGCTTACTGTTTGAAGATCTCTAGATAAGCACATTACCTAAGTCTAGTTGCCGACTATTTCTGGAATGCCAATGAAGATGAAATTTGTTTCCACTTTAAATTTAATCCTGTTTTCAAGAATATTAGACGCCCCAGGCTAATCCAATGTATGCTTGTTCTTTTTTTTTTCTCCTCCTCTTGAGAACGAAGAAGAAAAAAAAAATCACTTCTAAGCATAGTTCTGTCCAAAATTGTCATTTATCAAAGTATTTACTAAACTTTATTCTGAATTTTGAAGTTTACCTTTGACGTATCAAGAGGTTTTTTTCTCTTCTTAAATGCCTAGTTCTGTCAAAAATACTAAACTTTATACTGAAGTCCCATAGGCCTCTCTCTCTCTCTCTGTGTGTGTGTGTGTGTGTGTGTGTGTCTGTGCCGCACCCCCCCCCCCCCCCCCCCCCCCCCTTTCCTCTCTTTCTCTCAGTTCCTGTTTATAACATGTTACACCGAGCTGAATTGTGGTGGACTATTGGATTGTGTTTATTTTTCTCAGGAGAAGCGGAAAGCTGAGGAAGGAGACAGTTTGGCAGAGAGTTCAGAAAATAAGGAAGAGGATGGGGAACAAACATTAACCCTCAGACCTTTAAACATGGAAGACTTGAGGCAGGCAAAGAATCAGGTGAGTTTATTTCTCTGGGGTACTCTCTAAAACCTCCATGTGCAAAAGAAGTAGCGTCTGGATATGCATGTATGTGTGTATGTCTGTCTCATTGTGCATGTTCATGTGTGTTCTTGGCGCTTGTTTGTGCATGTGTCCACATGCCCCATGCCCTCATTGGTGTGTGCTTTGACAACCTTCTGGACAAGCTTTTGCTGAGTTATCTTGATTTGGACTTCCATAAGCAGGACTGGTGTCTTTCTGTGCTGATGCTCCCATAAACCTGCATCCTAATGAGGCATGCTAACTGATTGAATCCGGATATACTAAAAAGCATCAATGGACTATTTACTTAAATCTGGGTTATATATGTGATTAATTTGTGCCATACAACCCTTGAGCTCATTTATTATTGGTTTCTTTTTATTGTTTTCGTTTTTTGGGTTAATAGTTATAGATCTTAAATTTATGTAATAATGTTTGATGATAATGGTTGTGTTTTGAGGTTAAACATTAGAACTTTGCATTCTCATCCTTTCCTGACAGATTGAAGATCTGTCCATGAGCATCTTATTGTGCAAGCCTGGTCCATCTATCGCCCACATATCTATTCGTTTCTAACTGTGCTATTGTGCACTTTCTCTTTCTTTTTCCCCTTTTCTGACTTGTTTCTATATATTCGGAATAGACTGTGATAATTCAGAAGGGAGTTAAGTATTATCTTTATGACCTGTAAAGATACTTATGTATTTGCTAAATTTTCTAATGTAGGTTGCTGCCAGTTTTGCTGGTGAGGGTTCTGTGATGAGTGAACTGAAACAATGGAATGATTTATATGGGGAAGGAGGCTCAAGAAAGAAGCAACAGTTATCTTACTTCCTATAAAGCATACATGTATATACAAACCAGTGAAAAATGAGATTTCACCCCTGGTGACCACTCAAATGCTCTTGCGGAGCAATTGATAATAAACGAAAGGAGCATTAAGTTGCTGGCTGGTTTCCAGTATTTGTGCGCATTTTAGTAGTGGCGGAGCTACAGATAGAAAAGGTAGTATAGGTTGCTTGGATCTGTCAGATGTAATTTATACCCATATAGAGTGTATTATTTTTTTCATATGATACATTTTTGAGGTATGTATGTATTCAGTTGTTATATGCTGTATTATTTTGTTGCTTTAATTTAGACAATACAATTCTGAATGATTATTAGGAACTCTATGAATATCATTTCTAGAAAGTCTAGTGGTTGGATCATTGCAAGTTTCTCCCTCTCTTGAACCAACCAACCTCCCCAACCCCTCCACCTGCGGGGTTTTCCTCTCATGTTAGAAGAATGTCAAGGGATGTGTTCTGCTGAACTGTAATGTCATGTCTGAGAAGTTAAGAAGTGATGTGAGTTTTAAAGTTCAAACCCTGCTACTAAAATGCTATATGCATGAGCCACTTACTTGATTAAGCATCTTCCTTATTTTCAGTTTAAGAACTTAATCACATATGTGTTCCAAGAAACTATTAAAGTCATTAGTTGCATCAGTTGGTTTGGTATACTTTGCAAAAGAAAAGTTGAGATTGTAGTGGACTAACATGAGAAATAGAAAAACTAATTAGAAGATAATGACAGGCAATTAACAGAAAGCACCTGGTTTGCCCAACAAGCACTGAGCATTTGATGGTTTATTGTGATCCCATTAATTATAATTTTGTAAAGATTAAGGTAATGTATAATAATTGTTTGGATTGGATTGATGTATTTGTCTTGGTTATGGAAGAAAAGTTAGGTGCATGGTCTCTTCCACATCAGGGCTGAGCACCTTGGATGCACCTGAGAAAATCCATGAGTGGTTGTGATCTGCGTTTCAAATTTTCATTATTTATGCAACTTGATGAGCACTCTCCAACATTTGGCTAGTGTATTTTTATTATCACCCTCTTTATCGAAGAAGACAACCAAGATGGTGGACCAGTTAGATATGGGTGTCTTATAGACATTTGGAGAGAGGAAGGGTGTAATGCCCTCTGCGGCTCTGCCTAGCCAAGAGGTGGTTGTAATAGCAAGTAGAGGAGCAATTTATGAGCAGCGCTAGCAAAATCCGAAAGAGGGATATTTAGGAGATAACTGGCATGTTTACACTTTTCATCCTGATGAGAAAGTTAAAAGCATGATTTATCCCCTTGATCTGCGCAATATTTAGGTTACCTGGCATTTTGAGAAATCAGGACATGTTCCTAAAGGATGGCATCATATGAAAGTTTACTCGCGCACACACATAACCTTAAAAACTCTATTTTGCATATTTAACCATGTCAAAACATAATTTACATACAAACCCCTGCTAACTTTTACTTTTTGCATAAATATCCTACTTTTGCAATCCACCGTGTGGTAGGACTTGTATATTAAAATAATAAAAATAATATTTTATCGAAAAAATTAGTGGACACCCTATCAACTTGATATTATTATTTTTTTAATATATCTCGAGTTTAAAAATTTTCAAAGTAGTTCTTAAAGTTAGTTAGATAGTTTAATGTAATCCCGAGTTCCATTCATCATTCAATGCCATTACGATGCCATTATAGAGGATAATTTTGTTCTCATCGGCTTATTTATCAAAAAAAAAAAAAGAGCCTCTTCTCCTCTTCTCACCCGCCTCATCCAATTACCTCTTCCTCCTTTCTAAGCCTCACTATTGTTCTCATCCCTCCTTTTCACCCCTCCTCTCTATCTAACTTAATCTCATTAGAGCCTTATCCACTCCCACCACCTTCCTTCCTTCCAATGTATCCTCTTCCTCCTCTCGAAATGCCACTATCATCCTTATTCTTCCTCTCTATCTCTCTTCATCTAAGTTGGTCCCAAGCTCACATGAGCCCCACCCACTCCAACCATCTCATCCTCTTCCAGCACCTCCTCTTTCTCCTCTCTAAACCTGGTTGCTATTCTTATCCCTCTTCTCTATCTAACTTGGTCCTGAGTTCCACACGAGCTCCACCCTCTATGAGGATTCGTGCGGGCGTATGTTTAGTCCCACATCGATTATTCACTGAGAAGATCTTAGATACTTACATAGGACTAAAAAATCCAAAAAATACTTTTCGGCTACCCTTTTTGGGTGAAGTCTTCGGTTGTTACAAATAGTATCAAAGCGAACTCGGCCCATAGCCTATGTGGACCAGGAGACACTGCAGCATGGGTTTATAGAGGCTGACCATGGGCCGATCGTGGTGCTTGTGATTAGATTTGAATGGACTTGAATCCTTAGCCTGACGAAGACATCAAGGCTTGAACGGAGAGAATATGTGAGGACTCGTGCGGACGTGTGTTTAGTCTCACATTAGTTATTCGCCGAGGAGATCTTAATTACTTATATAAGATTAAAAAATCGAAAAAATACTTTTCGGCTAGCCTTTTTAGGTGAAGTCCTCGGTTGTTATAAATAGTATCAGAACGAACTCGGCTCATAGCCTATATGAACTAAGGGACACTGCAACATGGGTTCATGAAAACTGATCATGGGCTGATAGTGGTGCTTGTGCTTATATTTGAATGGATTTGAACTCTTAGCTTGACAAGGATGTCAGAGCTTGAACGTGGAGAGTATATGAGGATCTATACAGGCGTGTATTTAATCTTATATCGGTTATTCACCGAGGAGATCTTGGATACTTATACAGAACTAAGAAATCCAAAAAATACTTTACGGATCACCTTTTTGGATAAGATCCTTGGTTGTTACACACTCTCACCACCTTCTCACCTTCCAACACTTCCTCCTCCACTCTAAAACTTGCCGCATCCTCATCCATCCTCTTCGTCTCTCCTCTCTATCTAACCTAATCTCGACCCCACCCACTCCTACTACCTCCTCATCTTCTAAAACTTCCTTTTTTCTTCTCTCTAAATCCTATCAATATCTATCTTTGCTCGCCTCATTATCTCTATTCCCCTCCCTCCTCTCTCGCATGGTCGATCTTCTCTTCTCCACCATCGTCTCTACTACTTTGCTGCCGCTTTCGACCTTGTCTAGCCCTTCCGTTCCTGCCATCCTCTCTATCACTTGCTCTATCCCCATAGTCATGCACCCCAAAGAGATCAAGGACCACAACATTGACTTTGACCCATCATAGCACCATTAGCAAGTGCTGCCAAAATAAGGATATTCTAATCTAAAATTCTCAAGTGACCATCTCATGGTAAAATTTCGTGAGCTCAAATAAATTATATTAAACTATTTAACTAACTTATAAAATTATTTTAAATTTTTTTAAACTCGAGAGACAATTAACTAAACTAGCTTTAAGCGAGGAAATGTCCATGTAGTTTTTCCTATTTTATTTTTACCTAAAATGATGAAGTGCCCTTTTGGCCCTTTTACCCCCACCCTCACCTAGAACCTAATTCTCTCCCCTCCTCTGGTCCTTGCAACCCGCCACCCACCCCCATTTTTTTTTTTGGTACATTGGCTGCTCACGCTGCTTTCGCATGAGTACAGCTAGTTGCATCACTATCAAGAAGACTACATAAACCAGAAGGAACATAGGACTTTGGATCCATAGAAAATATCCAGAGTGATGGGCAACAAATGAGGCAACCCAATTCGTAGCTTGGTTCTCCTCTCGAAAGACGTGTCTGACCTGGGCAGCACGACACTCCCTCAACATGTGTCGTGTGTCCCCTAGGAGTAGGTGCTCACCCTCCCCCTGCCCCACTCCCGTAAGTACTCAATCAGCACGACTAAGTCTCCCTCCAGTATGATATAGCTAGCATCAAGTACATGTTTTGCATATGAGAGCCCCTCCCATGCAGCCCTGAGCTCCGTCCCAAACATCGAATCTTCGAAGGAATGACATCCTCCCACCGCAATCAATCTGGAGCAGTGGTCTCTAATCACAAATGCCACTCCCGCCCCCAGAGGGCAGGCTCCCATCAAAATTCATCTTAAAGTGGCTAGAAGGTGGGGTCTCCAAGAGATGAGAGCAAACCTGGGCGCTGTAGTAGCAAAGAGGGGGTCCCAGATGTCCCTAGCCAACTCAGGTGAATCAGACCCAGTAGACTTGATGATCTCCACAACCTGACGGAGGGCCCGTTCTACCACAGACCTCAGGGGTGCCCTCCTGCCCTCGAAGACTCTAGCATTTATATCCAGCCAAGTGTGATAAGCTAAATAAACAGTAGCAATACCCCACCCAACAGTGCTCGAAGATCAAGCAGCATCCCTAACCAGCCGAAGAAAGTCCTCTATCACAACACCGGGCCTCGGAAGGGGAAACGATGCCCTCATCCACACCTGAGCTACCCTGGGGCACTCAAACAAAGCATGGCTGACTGTCTCTACCGAATCTGGGCAATCCCCATACATTGGAGAAATCCTAACACCCCTCCTAGCTAGCATGTTCCTAGTCGGTAGGCAGTCCCAGACTACGTTTCAGATGAATAGTACCATCCGGGGGTGAACCCACAACCTCCAAATTCATCTACCATCACACTGCCTAGCCATCTCACCCCCCATCACCGCCTGTATGTCAGCTGAGCGCACCCTAGCCGACCCAGTCGTTGCCCACACCAATCTATCCGGTGCACCTTGAGTAGGGCTGGAAGTGGGCTCGGACCGGCCCGAAGCCCATCGGGTCGGGCCGCGCACGGGCCGGGCTATGGGCTAGGCTTAATGCATTTCGGGCCGGGCTCGGGCTGAATGATTAAGCCCATATCTATTTCGGGCCGGGCTCGGATATTTCATTGGCCTGGCCCGGGCCCGTCCAAGCCCGAGCCCGCTGCCAGCCTTGCCAGCCCGAATCGCAGCTAAGCCCGAGCCTGCTGCGGCGCTGCCAGCCCTACCTAAACGTTAAACCCAGTTCAGTTGCCATTGGAGCTAGGGATTTGTAGAGGTGGAGCCGCGGAGCGGACGAGCGGTGGAGGCGACGAGGCGTGGAGCTAGGGTTTCTCCGGTCGTCGTCGTCGTCGTCGTCGACTGTCCAAGCTCGGCGAAGTGGTGAAGAGGAGTCCCGACCATCCTATCGTCGGCCAAGCTAGGTTTTGAGGTACGATTACGATTTACGAATGATCTTCTTCTGTTCTTCGTTTTGGTTGGGATTTGCAGAGGCGCAGAGCGGACGAGCGGCGGAGGGCTTCTTCCGTTCTTCCGTTCTTCCGTTCTTCGTGTTGGTTGGGAATGATCTTCTTCCGTTCTTCCGTTCTCACCCCCATCGCGATCTGAGGGCTTTCACCCCATCGCGATTTGAGGGCTTTCACCCCCCTCTGGTATCTATGTGATCTCTGCTTTGTTGTCCATCAAAAAATCTCTGTTTTGCTTTCTGCTTTGCTTTATGCCGAAATTGTATCTAGAGGAATGATTGTTTGATCTCCAGTCCCTCTAGATACAATTTGTTTAGGTGCATATGGTTCCCTAAGAGAACAATCATCAGCAACATAACATTTGCTTGATATACAGCACCGAAAAAAAAGTAAAAAAGAAAAACAAGGGGACACTCTTTTATGATTCACCAGCTTCGTGAGCCTGGGTCACGAATACTGCCATAATTTCCAAGTATTCCTGGTATTCTCAAGCTGCCCTGTCTCAGGAGGATGATGCTTACTGCACAGAAAGGCATCCTGAGTAACAATGAGAAAGGGGAATATATTTCACAGACAGAAACACACACAAAGAGAGAGAGAAAGAAACTCTAGTAGTTATATACAGGACATGGTGTTCTGTTTGGTTGCCACCACCTCTGTTATATCAACTTGCTTGTTCGGTTTGGTTCAAACTTTTACTGATATCGTGGTTCATGGTGTTTATAAAGAGGTTGATCTGTGATTCTAATGTTATTTTGATGCAGTTTGTTTGCTTGCTGCAATTTTTAAGTTGGCATCATTATGGATTGATGATTAGGAAAATGAATTAAGAAATTGGCAACCACATTCAGAGAACCACCCTCTCAGGAGTCAGGACCAACTGGGCTGGCCCAAACGGGCTGGCCCAAATGGGCTCGGGCCGGGCTTGGGCCAGGCTCGGGCCTCGTTCCTGTAAAATTGTTCGGGCCTCGGCCCGGCCCGAAGCCCGGAAAAAAATATCGGGCCGGGCTTGGGTAGGGGTGTGGCCCGGCCCGGCCCGGCCCACTTCCAACCCTAACCTTGAGGAATCAGGATGGCAAGAATCTTCTCAGCTAGCTACGCCCCAAAGGCTTCTCTGATCAAGGTCTCATCCCACCGACCCCCGCCAGGGACTGTCAGGTCGCTAACTTTAAGCCCGGCCAACCTAGCCGAGTCGACCATCGTCGGCATCCAGCAAAGCGGTAGCTCCGTGTCCCACCTATCCTCTAGGACATTGATGGATTACCCATCACCAATCATCCACCTGATCGCCGGCAACACCAACGGGGCAGAGGAGCAAATCTCCCTCCATATGAATGAACAATGACGCCTGCCTCGGGCCTCCACCCCCAACAAGTGAGCACCGTACTTAGCCCTCAGTAGGGCACTCCACAAACTCTCCAGCTCCAGAAAAAATCTAATGGCGCATCGCACGGCTAGCACCTCCTGCCTCGCCAACAATGACTGAAACCCTAGACCTCCCAGCCTGAGTGGCTGACAGCTAACTCCCACGCCACTAGGTGAATGCCCCTCCTGTTCTCTTGCCTGCCCCGCAGAAAGTCCCTGAATAACTGCTCCAAGGATCTCGGAAGAGACCGCGGCACCGAAGTATGCTAGCAAATACACCGATATCGAGCTCAAAACCGTCCACACTAGGGTGATATGCCCCATCATGGAAAGGGCATCCACCTGCACTCCCTCCGGTCTGCATCTGATGCTCTGTTCCACGTTGGAGCAGTCGCTACGCTGAAGCCATCGACCAGTGATGGGAACCCTAAGATACCTCATCGTACCCTCCTGCTCGCCCACACCCAAAGTCTCTCTAATGGAAGCCTTGATCCGCGGTTGGGTCCTAGGACTAAAGCAAATGGCAGACTTAGCCCTATTCACCAGCTAACCGAAGGTAGAACAGTAGTCCTCCAAAATGTCCTGTATCAATCTCGCCACTCGCCGTGTCGCTCGCACCAATAGAAGGCAATCGTCAACGAGTAGTAGATGCGAGATTTGGCACGACCCTGCCACCGGTCTGTACACCTCCAAGGCCTGATGGTCTGCTGCATGCCGAAAGGCTCCGGATAATGCATCTGAGCAAAGGGGACAGTGGGCAGCCCTGTCGGAGCCCTATCGTGGACTCGACATACTGTGTGGGTGAACCGTGCACTAGAGTGGCGAAGGAGGGCGAAGTCACGCACCCCAAGATCCATCGGATCCACTGCTCATGAAAGCCAAAACTCACTAGTGTACTGTGCAAGAAATCCCACCTCATCCTAGCGTAGGCCCTCTCCATATCTAGCTTGATGCCTATCAAGCTCCTCCACCTTGGGGCTCTTTGAAGATCGAACCAGAACTCTTAAGCAATAAGAATATTATTTGTGATGCTTCACCCTCCCACAAAGGCGCCCTGCTCCGGACTGATGAGCCTAGGTAGAACCCCACGTAATCTGGCCACGAGAACCTTCGCCGTAGCCTTGTACAGGGTAGTGCACAGGCTAATCGGCCGATAGTATTCTAGCTCCATGGCATCAACCCTCTTCGGGATTAGGGTGACAAGGGTCCTCTTCCAATCTACTGGTGGGACTGCCGAGCTAAAGAACAACTAGATCACCTTTACCACATCCTGACTAATAATCGACCAGTACCTCCTGAAGAAAATTGGAGGAAAACTATCCGGTCTTGGGGCCCTGCCTTCCCCAAGGACCACAGAGACTCTCTAACCTCCTTGATGCGTTCGCAAAAACTGCTCTTTCAAGTACAGGAGAATCGCACAAGTAGTAAAACTCAGGAGTCCGAAGTCGATTTCTCAGGAAGCGGTTTATGTATTATTAGCATAATTTCAGATGTGATTTGAGATGGTTTCTCAAAATTGAAAGTAAAGAATAATAAGTAAATAAACAAAGTTCAGTTAAATTGAGATGGGATCCGAAATTTTTCTTGACTATATTGCATCTAAGAAATAAACTCTACGGTTCTTGATTTAAAGATTCAAAAGTAGAATAGATCTAATCATGGAATATATTTTATGAACACATGAACTCAACTTCTAAGAATTCATCGTGCCTATTACGTCTACAACGAATTAAATACTAAAGCAATCCATGTATCAGTAGACATAAACCATTAAAGAACTATCTACAAAATAAATATGCAAGAATCCAGAACATATCAATAGATATAAATCATTTAGAACAAAAGTTTAGAGTTTACTTCAAAAAAGCAATAAATCAAAGGTTCATCCATCACCCTTCCCCAAGAAAATCAGCTCTTCATGAATTTGAGACTCCTCTTCGTGATTTCGTTGTAATGCAACCTTTTTTACCTCAGAACAGCAAGTTCCACAAGTATATATAGGGTTTAAGGACTTAAAACTCTAGAAAACACGGCTTAGCCATGTTTGCATGCATTTTTCCAACTTTACCCTCAAGTACCAACGTCAGCATAAAGTTTGGGAGGCTCCTTAGATTGCATCTGATCTTCAAATTTCACATTCTTAAGGCATTGGAAATCCCTGAAAGTTTAGTTTCCAACAAAATTTGAATCATCTCAATTGGACTTCTGTAGCTTCCGAAATCATCAAAATACTACACAAAGGTCCAATCTGTCAGGGCCCAGGCTGGCAGTTTCGGAAAATCTAATTTTGCAACCTCATTACTTTCTCTCCGGAGCTCCAATTGACCTGATTCCTGATGTATATGAAATCTCAACATGTCTACTTCATCTCCACCAAATTTGATTTCATTTGTACTGCAATGGAGTATTCAATCTCCTTAACTCCATTCGGGATGCCGAAGATGGAAGGTTAACTGTGACCCAAACGGATCGCTGATGTGGCTCCCTTTCATCTGTGGATCCTCTCGGCCTAATGAATCTAGGCCACTGGTTGCTCCCTAACCTGTGTTTCTAAGGAAGAATCCATGGACTCTCCCTTGGATTGTTGATTTGTCCCTTGCTATGTACTGCTGGCCGTTGACTTGTCTCCCCATTGGCTGTGGCTTGGATGCGGGCTGATAGTTGTTCTATGCGGCCGAACTTAGTCCTGCTAATGCACATTTTAGCTTTGATTTAGGATCACTTGCACCCAAAAAAAATATAATATTAATTCAGCGATATTATCGTTATCTTGTTAGTAATAATACTAATTTAAGTGGTATGTAGATCGCACTTTTGTGCTCACATCACTCCTCAGTAGAGACTGCCCTGATCAGAACTGCATTCTCCCCCTCAAAGACTTTGGCAGAAGGCGGCGGCAATGCAGGCTGGCCCTTCCTGTCTGGCTGGTCTGTTCACCTAGACCTGAAAAACTGCTCTAACACCTGCTTAATAGCCATCGGATCCTCTATCATCTGGCCATCTGAATATCTAATGCTCCTGATTCTGTTCCTCTTCCTCCTAATGATAGTGGACTGATGAAAAAGCTTGGTGTTTCTATCCCCTTCCCTGATCCACTGGACTCGGAACTTCTATCTCCATAATGTTTTTTGTTGGTGAAAGAGAGAGCCATGGGTAGATAGATAAGATCTCAGCTCCTCCAACTCTACTGAAGACAACCCACCTCCCTGCACCTCCTGAGATTGCAGCCTGGAGATAGCCTTCTCTGTCTCCTCCACCCTCCTGAAGATGTTGCCCACCTCTTTCCTGTTCCACCGCCGCTTGGTTGTCTCTAGTTTGCAAGAAACTCTGTACATGGCATTTCTCCGAACCAGTACCCGCCAAGCCTCATGAACAACCTCCCAAGAGCAGGGGTAAGACAACCAAATCTTTTCGAATCTAAATGGAGATCGAAAAGGAGTAGTGAACGAGGTACTAACTAATATCGGGCAATGATCCGAGGCGATCCGAGGTAGATGACTCATCTGGTAGTTTGGATAGCACTGCACCCAACCTCCAATGGCGAAGACTCTGTCAATCCACTCCCAGAACCTAGCCCGCCCCTGCCGGTATATGCACCAAGTGAACCGGAGGCCATCGAACCCAAGATCCACCAAACCATTGGTTGAGATGAAGTCTTGGAACTCTCTGACCTCCCATTTGTTGGAGAAGGTCTCCCCTCCATCTTCTCTTGCGGGCCATCGATGCAGTTGAAGTCCCCTGCTACCAGTAATGGATGACCCAACTGACTGATTCTAACAATCTCCTCCCACAGACACCTCCTCTCCCTATACTCCGTACTGGCGTATACAACAGCAAGAACCCATGGCTTGGCCGTGCCATCCGAGTTCACTATCACGATCTGTTGGTCACAAACATTGAAAATGTCCAACTCCCCACACCCAAGTCTTCAAGCTGCAATGATACCTTTCGACAGGCTGCGGGACTCCACTGCATAGAAACCCCACGACCTAGGAAGGGCTCATTCCTCTTGGTGAGTTGCCTGTGCCTTCCTTAGATGGAGTGTGCCAACCCCCTGGTTGTGGCCCCAGCCTGCCCCTGGTCACCACCCCAGGCACCTGTGTCCTCCCAGTCGGCGTAGAGACCCCCTTCCCCATAGAACTGCAGGCTTCCTTATCTTGGAGAGCAGCCGTACCACCCACCCCTTAAAGCCCCCGACAAACACCCTGCTGCTACGACGACCAAGTTTA
Source organism: Phoenix dactylifera (assembly GCF_051530095.1). Taxonomy (NCBI): domain Eukaryota; kingdom Viridiplantae; phylum Streptophyta; class Magnoliopsida; order Arecales; family Arecaceae; genus Phoenix; species Phoenix dactylifera. Next base: position 60,402,529 of record NC_143190.1, on the reverse strand, counting down.
ACTATATCGCGCTACCGCTAGGGCCTGTCTCCGCACGCCAGTCGACGTATAGTGCCAACCATGGGGGTGCACAAATATGGACCGCACCTCACCTCCTCCACTAGGACGGAACTCCAGCCACTGCGATCCACCAAAGGGACACCAAGGGAGATGAACCCCACATCCAGTCGTGGATATGCTCTGAAATTTTGTAGGAGAAAAGTTGCGGATGTGCTCGATGCCACCCTCTGCCAAGAGACCCTCACCCATCTCTCCTCCTACCACCTCGACCACCTCCTCCTCGATCCGCATCCTCCTCATCTGCCCCATTAATGGCCGCACCGGTTGCCCTTCCCCTCTTCCTCGACGACCCCAGCTACCAGTTCCACAAGATTGTTCTACCAACGAGTCGCCGTCTTGTTTGCTCGACACCCTGGTCCATGCATATATGTTAGTTACACCCAAACCTCGATCCAATGGCCCGAAGCTCATCATCGCGATGTTTTAGATCCTTGTTAATCGAGAGTTCCGCCCATCTCCTCACGACTTGCAATTTTCTCCCTTCATCACTTGCTGGGGCCAATGATTGCAAGAATAGATGAGGAGGCAGGTGGATTGGACGATGAAGAAGAGAAGGAGTCAGGGAGGGGGAGGTTAGTCCTGGTGATGACGATGGTGAGGTTGCCGGCGCTCACAAAGCGGCCGGACAAGTAGTGGGCAATGTTGAGGAGGGGGATGAGGGTGTTTTTGGGTGAAAAATGGCAAGTACTCTGGTGCCCAAACAACCAGTTCGAATGCCCCAAAAAGGTTGATGGTACGGTCCCTACTCCCTATGCACAAAGTAGAACTTTGTGAGAATGTATGTAAACGACATTTTCCAAGGATGATATGCAAATTTAAGTTTGACAGAGCTGTACATACAAGAAACCTTTAAAGCTATTATATCCGAACCGGTCCGGCAGGCTACATGCCGAGGCTAACTCGAGCTTACCAGGGATAAAGATGGAAGTATATGTACTATTTTTACAAAATATGGGGATTTATGTTCAAGAATGCATTATATTCTTTTTTTTTTTTTCTTTTTTGATGAATAATGCATTATATTCTTTACAAACTAGTTTAAGATTAAGAATGCAAGTGTCGAGGCTCGCTCAAATTTATCACCATCATATATAATTTTTACAGTGATAGTGCTTCTTGTATACGTAATAATACGTAAGCTGATCCCGGCCTCCCGGTTCGCCTACTAGTTCAACTTTATCATCCACTAACATGAAAAGCTAATTTACAAATATCACAAAAATTGAGGGGTCTAGATGTATTCGTGCGCGTATGAAAGTCTCGGAACTCGAGCGCCGAGAGTAGCTCAAATTCGCAACGGATGCTAAAAAGTAGGGGCGCAAATGGGTCGGATCGGATCGGATTCTAGGTGACCCCGATCCGATCTGGTTTTTTGTTCGGATCCTAATTTTAGACCCAGATCCGATCTGGTTGAAGATCGGGTCGGGTCCGAGTCGAGTCCGGATCCGAGTCGGATCGGGTTCGGATCCGAATCGAATCCAATTTTTTTGTATTTTTGGAAAAGAATTTGGATAAATCTAATTTGGTCATATCATAATTATGAGGTGCTGGGTGACCCATGACTTGAAAGACTTGCAATTGATCTCCAGCTAGAACAGATGACCCCGACTTACTAACTAAGTCGGTCCACAAGCCAAATTTCATATCACACTATTTTTTGTCCATATGACTGATTGGACGGAACTTGGTGTCTCCCAGCTTCCCTCTCACGAGGGCAAAAAAAAATCCCAGACCTTCTTCAAAATCCAATTCCTTTGCAGAAAACTGGCACATGACCCATATTCAGTTCGACGCTCCCTCACTTCCTTCCTGTAAAAGTTAAAAAAAAACAGAAACCAAAAAATCGAAGAAAAAAAAAAAAAAGAAAAGAAAAGCCAGCTACGGAGACACCAGAGGTACCAACAGTGTAATAGACCGAGAGAGAGGATCCTGACGGACCAATAGTGCCACGACCCACATAAAAAAAAAAGAAAAAAAACTCTCTTTTGCTTTTTTTCCTTCTCTCTTTCTCTCTTCGGGTCCATTCGGATCGGATCTGGTCCGTTCGATAAACCCAGATCCGTTCCAGAAAATGATTTGGGTCCAATTTTAGAATCCGACCCGGATCTGCGGGTCGGGTCGGGTCTACGCGGGTCGGGCCGGATCGGGTCTCGGATCAACCTGACCCATTTGCAGCCTTACCAAAAAGGAACCTAACATAAAAGTCTCACAACGTTTAGGGACTTACCTGTAATAATGTACGAATACGAGAAGTTTCGTCAGTGCCGAGAGCTGTACAAAATGTATGAGAAGCCGTTTTACATATAACCCCTTTTCAATATCGATATTAGAAAACTGTTGATCGTGGCGCTGGAAGGCAGTGTTCGATCCCGTCTCTTTATGTCGCCTTTCAGGACGAGTCGGTGGGAAGAGAGGAGAGAGAGGAGATGGGGAGAGCCACGACATCGGAGCGATACGAGGAGCTAGGGTTAGCGGAGGCCCTCTCGCGGCCCTACGACTACCCCACGGCGTGCCGCGAGCTCGGCCTCATCCTTCGACTCGCCTACGCGAAGCTCCCAAAGGGCCTCCAGTCCCTCGTCTTTCGCGACACCCTCTCCGCCTTCCGCCGCCTCCCGCAGTGAGCCCCCCCCCTCCGTCTTCTCTTCTTAATTTTGCTTCAATTTCTGATTCGTAATCGTCGTTTCTTGTCTCCGAATCCCTTATTCGCCTTGGCCCTCTTTTGGAGCCAGATATCCTTGTTATTGTGATTCATCTTTTAATATTATTACCGGCCTCTCTAATCAAATTATTAGTCGGTCTCTTTTTATTTCGATAGATCTGCAGCGCTTTGGTTCTCTCTTTTTAGAGTATCTTCTTCGGATGTTTCTGTCTGTGCAATTTATGGGTTCCCCAAGGAATTTTATGCACGCTTCTGCTTGGGGGTTTCTTTTGGAATTGCTAAGTTGCGATCTGTTCTTATGACCAATTTGAAAGAAGATTTTTTCTACTTTTTGATGTTTTCCCTTTTCTACCAATATCATATGTTGACTGTGTCCTTTACTGTTACTATGGCTTGTTATTGATTTATGTTGACGGGGTTAGTATGTGAATTATTGAATGGGTCTTTAAAAAGTTACGCATAATTTGATCTATGATTCTGTACCTTTTTGGGGAACAAAAATGTACCGAAACGTGAAGATAAAAGGTGAATGTTGGAGCACATGAAACGAGGTGCTCTGCAGACCTATATCATAGTTCTTAGACATTTCGACCTTACAAGGATTTACTATTGTAGGTAATTACTTGCTTGGACTGTAAAGTTTAAACTAAAAGCGTTTCTCCATTCTATTGGACAATCTTTAGCAAAAGGAAATAAAGGAGATAAAAGCTTGGATCGTATATAATGAACATTTCATTGCTTCACTTGGTATTATCTCAAAAATAAAATGTACAATTTCAGTATTGTATTACCATTATTCCTAATGATATAACCGTGACATCCATCCTTTTATTCTTGATCCAGTGTCGTACTTACATTTAAATCAACATTTAATATATATTCCTTTTTTTCTTTCAAAAACTAATTTGTTGGAAACTGTTGCATCTTCTTATAACAAGGCCCTATATGCTAAACAGTTATAATTGAACTTGATATATTTGAATTAAGAATATCTCATGGATGGAGTTAATTTTCTTTTTTTGTTGGCTTAATGTTTCTTTAATATTTCTTCACGCGGTAGCCTGACCAAAGAATAATCTGGAATGCATTAGAGTCTTGTTACAGGTCAGACTTTCAAAAAATTTTATGTGATGCTCCATCAGTTGGTTTTACATCTACTCTCTTATAGTTGATTTATGTTCTCGAGTACTAGGTCCATATTATTAATGCGCCAAGCTGTTTTTTATTATCAATTATTATATATCTGTGATAAGGATTTGCGATGGATTGGATCCTTACAGAGCAAATGGCTTCCTAATACTGCAGAGTGCAAACAGGTTATGGAATTTCATCAGCAAACATCCTTCTTCAGGCAGCAGAAGTCGTGTTGCCCAAGCAGAAAAAGGCACTAGCTGTTTCAGAGTTCAAGCATGCTGCGGTTGCACACAAGAGGCACTCCAGAGCTCATGAAGATGGAGGTACTAACTAGACAATGCATGTGCAAAAAAAATCTCATGCCTTGCAGACTCTTTAATTTATTTCAATTTATCAGTTTTTGAATACTCAAAATGCCTGTAACACCTAGACTCAAGGCAGCTTCATGCTGAACTGCCTGTCTGAGTATACATTTATTCCACTGACCCAGTAAAAGGTGCCTTCTGTGGTTCAGGGCAAGCAGTCATCATATAGTCAGAAATAATAATAACATCTTACCATTACATAGCAATTACATTTATGTTTAAGTACAAATCATCTGGCTATGATAGCCTTGGCAACTGCCTTATGCTTCTTGATCCCCCAAAAAACAGAGAAAAAGAAAAAGAATCTCTAGGATTTAAGTAGTCTAGTTACCATTGAGCACACATCACATTAGTGTCAAGTCAAGGTTTGCTTATTTCTTCCCCATATTTGTTTTATTACTCCAGAGTTTTGGTTTCACAGAAAAAATATTAAGCATGATTTTGATTAACCAAGCCATCATGGAAATTTCTCACAAAGTTACAATGGCATAAGCTTTATAGTTAGATGTAGAAAGGAGTTGGGATAAAGTCGGGTCTGGCTATATATGGAAATGGCAATGGATAAAGTACCTGTAAAATTTGACCTATTTGTACCCAAACCCGTTTAAAATTCTACTATCTGAACCTATTCCAAATCCGATTAAAAACTTGCCCAAAAATTCCAAACCTGTCCCATTGAAAAAGAGCAAATGATTGGGTACCCGAACTTGACTGATTAATCTTTATTCGGATCGAGTTATTTGGGCCGGGTCGGGTACCCAATCTAGAATTACCCAAAAAAAAATAGAGGGGGGGGGGATACTATCAAGTAAAAATGGGTATAAATAATTTGGCAAACGGTCTAAAGATAAATGAGTTTTGTAGCTTAGTAGTAAAGGCACAAGTTAGATGTCCTTGAGGTTTGGGGTTTTGGGTTCCCTCACAATACATATATTTTATAAAATTTAATAAAAAATAATATTATATATAATCGGTTTTGGGTAGCGGGTACCCAAGGGAAACCTAACGGGTTTGAATTTTAAATCCCAAGCCCATCCCAAACCCTATAGGGTTTCACTTCTAAACCCTATAGGGTTAACTAGGGTTCAGGACTGATCGGATGCCCGAAAAAACCTGCCTAGCTGCCATCCCTAGCTATATATTGTTAGACCTAAACCGCATATGTAGGGCACAGGTCCAAACTCAATCAACAAGCCTTCATCCATATCTGGTAGTTAATCTGATAATAATTGGGTATCAGGTAATTAATGAATATTTGTTGCACAAAACAAAATACCTCGAGCTTAGCTCAGATATGCTTGTCTTGTTGCTCCTTTTTTTTTCCTAATTTTAGTTTGAATTCTCATGTAAGTTTTAGGCATGCTTTTGATCAGATTAGCTATAGGAAATTCAAGATTTTAGTGGTGTCAGCCTACTGGCTACAGTGGCAAATAGTCAGAGTTAGGCTTATATTTATGTAGTTAAGAAAAAAGAAAAGTTCTGTCGGTAGTGAATTTTCAATTTTGTTATCTGACATTTGGATGGAAACTTTCCTCTTCAGGTTCAATGCAATTACCACATGATGTGCTTGTCCACATCTTCAGTTTTCTGGACATGCGATCTTTAGTAACAGCCAGTTCAGTATGCTGGTAGTCTATTTTTTACCTGTATCTATTAGCAGATTGGTTTTTCACTTCAAGTTGATAACATGTTTCATCTTCTATTAGAAGGGCATGGAATTCTGCTGCAAGTGATGATACATTATGGCAGTTGCAGTATTCCCTTCTGTTTGGAGAGTATGACATCAGCCACCTGCGGACTGGCAAACTAGTTCAAGTCAAGGATATGGTTTTCCATCAAGGCATAGAACGTGTGGATGCAATGACCAATCTCAACTGGAAGGAAGCTTATAGAAGAAAATATATAGGTATGCGTCTTTTGGCTTATAAGATTTTAAGTAAGAGTGCTTGTAGCAGCTTTTTTTTTTTTGCTAAAACGGGCAATTCATACTACTCGGGTACGAACACACCCAACAGAATCTGCATACAAAAGGTCCCGGAATGCTCCGGGCACGTCATCCCCACCAACCCAAAGGGTGCCTCCTGAGTGGCTCGCAACATACGCCGCCACCCAGTCTGCCGCCCCATTCGCCTCATGATATACATGCATAACCTGAAGGGAAAACCCCTCACTCACCATCAACCATATATCACGGAGTAAAGGGTGAACTCCTCCATCACTATGAGGGCCCTCCCGGATCCAACTAATCACGGTGGCTGAGTCACCCTCCAGGAGGATAGAGCTCGCCTGAAGTACCTGTCGCGCATACTGTAATCCCATCCAAGCCGCCCGCAGCTCTGCCCCTGGGACCGAGGTATCGAAGATCTGACAACCCCCTGCTACCACCATGTTGGAGCCTGGGCCCCTAATAACAAAACCTGCTCCTCCTCTCCTGCCTCCATCCAAGACTGAGCCGTCAAAATTGACCTTGAGGAAGCTTGGGGGTGGGGGCTCCCAGGTGAAAAACACCGTGTGAGTGGCTGCCGAAGCAGAATGGGGGTCCCAGATGTCCCTAGCTGTCAAAGGTCTATGATGCAGATCTACAGAAAGAAACTCTACTGCCTGAGCCCGAGCCCGCTCCATCACAAATCGTGGGGACAGGCTAGGCCTACCAAAAACACGGGCGTTCCTGGCCATCCATACCTGGTAAGCTGTGCAGGACGCCCTAATAGCCACAGACCTCATCTGGGTGGAGATGGAACAACGCCGGATCTCCTCCAAAAAACTATCCCTCCGTCTCCAGACCGCCTCCGGAATCCCTGATAACCTTCAAGTCCCCCTCGCCCAGATACACTGGAATAGTACATGATCCACTGACTCATCTGCCTCACAATACTGGCACAAAGGAGGAATGCTAACTCCCCGACGGCTCAACTCCAAGCTCGTCGGCAGACGATCCCATGCTACGTTCCAGAGGAATAGTGCCACCCTCTGGTGTAGCCCGAACCTCCATATCCAGCCACAGTCCCTACCCAGGTCTGACTTCTGCTGAAGAACCCGAGCGACCTCACCAACCCTGACTCTGGCCCTACAAGTGGTGCTCCAAACCCTAACATCTGGACCTCCCGATCCCGGGATGGGGAGGGCTCGAATCCGCTCTGCTAAGTGCTCTCCGAAGAACTGGCCCAACCTGTCGACATCCCACTCTGCCTCCCCAGGCATAAGGAGGTCATGCACTTGGAGCCCCACAGGCCCCTCATCACTGATCATCGTCGGCCACAGCCTCAGCGGAAGTGCATCCACCCAAGGGTCCTCCATCACATCAATGCTCCGTCCATCGCCAATCAGCCACCTAGTATGTGCCAGTGCAATAGGTATATATCTCCCAACCTCACGCCATATGAAAGATGCCCTCCGGCCACCCACCACCTGCCCAGCTGAGCCTGGCCGACCATATCTCGCTCTCATGACCTGACACCAGAAACCATGTGGCTCCAAAACAGTCTGCACTGCACGTCGCGCCAGGAGCGCCTCCCGCCTCGCCAATAGAGACTGCACCCCCAAACCACCCTCCCTCAGAGGAAGGCATACTCTCTCCCAGGCCACCAAGTGTACCCCATGGCCCCCCCAGAGGAGCCCCACAGGAAACTACGCATAAGCCGCTCTATACCCACCAGCACCGTCTTCGGCACACTAGTATGGGCCATAGTATAGACAGGCATGGAACAGAGAACTGACCTAACGAGCGTCAACCTGCCCATCATAGAAAGTGACGAGGCTCTCCAACCCTCGAGCCTGCTCTGCACCCTCTGTATCAAAGTAGAGCACTCCGCCATCCTCAGCCTCCTCCCTGTGATGGGGACACCAAGGTAGTCCAGTGCCCCCTCCTGCTCCCGCATCTCCAATATCGCCCTGATCTCCCGTCTGACCCTCCGCTCCGTGCTCGGACTGAAGTGTATGGATGATTTTTGGTGATTGATTCTCTGCCCAGACGCCGTACAATACTCCGTCAACACCCTCTGGATGGCTCGCGCATCCCTCACCCTCGCCCTAGCCAGAAGCAGGCAATCATCTGCAAAAAATAAGTGAGAAATAGGGCGGGCACCCGGGGCTGGACTGTAAGCAGCCAACACCCGGTCCTCGCAGGCTACATGTAAAGCACGGGACAGTACATCAGCGCAGATGATGAATAGGTATGGGGACAAAGGACAGCCCTGACGAAGCCCCATAGTAGCTCGAAAGAAGGGCGAAGGCGTACCATTGACCAAGATGGAGAATCTAGGCCCCTGCACACAGCCAAGAACCCAGTCAATCCAGATCTGATGGAAGCCAAAACTCTCCAGTGCCCGTCTGAGAAACTCCCATCGGATCCGGTCATAAGCACGCTCCATGTCCAGCTTTACTGCCATCAAACATCGCCTCCTCGAAGCTCGCTGTAAGTCTCCCATCATCTCCTGAGCTAGCAAAATATTGTCTGATATACTCCTCCCAACCACAAACGCACCCTGCTCCTGACTAATAATAGTAGGCAACAGAGCCTTCATCCTCCCAACCATAAGCCTCGCCACAATTTTATACACTGTGGTACACAAACTAATAGGCCTGTAATGACCGGGCTCCGACGCATCCCGTCGCTTCGGAACCAAGGTAATGTAAGTAGCCTGCCAGTCATCTGTCATCACTGCCCTACTGAAGTATAGCTGCACAGCCTCCACCACTGATCTCTGAATAATACTCCAATATCTCTGAAAGAAAAAGGGTGGAAAACCATCCGGTCCTGGGGCCTTGTCCCCTGCTAATGCCCAAACTGCCTCCTGCACTTCTGTATCTAAAACCGGCTGAATCAATGCTTCATTATCAGCCTCCTCAATTCTGACTGCCGGCCTGGGGAGCTGACCCCGCACATAAGTCCCCTCTACCTCCGTCCATCTGGATCTGAAAAAGTCGACCATCACCTGTCGCACTGCCGAGTCCTCCTCCACTTGCTGGCTCGTCCCAACTCTCAATGATCGTATCATGTTCCTTTGCCTCCTGATGATCGTCGATCGATGAAAGAAACTAGTGTTTCGGTCCCCCTCCTTAACCCACTGCGCCCTCGACTTCTGCCTCCAAAAAATCTCATGCTGATGCAGTAACGAGTGATGAGAGGCCAAGTGACGACGCAGCTCTGCCATCTCCTCCTCCTCAAGCTCTCCATCTCGATCCTCCCTCCCCTGGAGCTCCGCAATCAACCCCTCTACCTCCTCTAGTCTCCTGAATATATTGCCCACTACCTCCCGGTTCCATCTGCGCAGGCGTCGCTTAGTAAGCTCCAATCTACGCGATACCCTCTGCATAGCATCTCCCTGCACTGGCATGCCCCATGCCCTCCTAACTACTTCCCAGGATTGGGGGTATGACAACCACAGCTTCTCAAATCGGAATGGGCTATGGTGGCTAGAGCTCACTGCTGTAGAAATCAAAAGAGGACAATGATCTGAGGCGATCCGAGCAAGGTGACTGACCTGGTATGATGGGAATCGCTGAATCCAGTCTGGAGATGCCAACGCCCTATCCAGCCGCTCCCATACTCTCGCTCGTCCAAGCTGGTTGTTACACCAAGTAAATCGCGGCCCAGAAAAGCCAAGGTCCACGAGGCCGGTATCATCCAGGAACTCCGGAACTCCTCTATCTCCAGAGTCGGAGTAGGCCCTACCACCACGTTTCTCATTGGAGCTAAGAATGCAGTTGAAATCACCCACCACCATAGTCGGGATCCCCTGAGTCAACAAACGGGCCAGCTCGCCCCAAAGGACTCTCCTCGTCCGGTAATCAGTGCTGGCATAGACCCCACACAGGACCCACGGAGCTTTATTTGGTTCCGAGATGACCATCACAACCTGCTGAGTGCAATTGCGAAAGACATCTACAGAGGCCACTCCCCGCTTCCACAACAACAAAATACCTCCAGACAAGCCCTGGGATTCTACTACAAAGGAATCCCAATCAAAAGCTAAGCGCCGCTGCACCCGACGCATTCCTTCTCCAGATACCCGTGTTTCACAAAGAAAACAAATATCGGGGCAATGAAGCTGCACAAATCTCCTGAAGGACGACAAAAATGAAGGCTTGGCCGCCCCCCTACAATTCCAAGCTAAAATCTTCATATAACACAGTGGGATAAGTGTTTGCCCTGTCTGCGTGGGCTTCTCTTTCCCTGTTCATGAGGCTTAACCTCCTCACCCAACTCCCCACCTTCCTGGATCGCCGCCCGCAGCAAATCAGCCACCTTGCCATGATCCTGGATGGGAGAAGAGGACCCCTGCCCCGTGCCCCCTAGAGTGCTTCTCATCACCACCACCGTAGAAGAGGATGGGGAGAGCCTTACCGGAGCTGCCAGAGGTCTGAGAGTCCCATCCCCGTCCTCCATCTTCAGCTTCCCCTTGTTTTTCTGACACGGCGTGGGCACCACCTCCCTTTGTGAAGCTTTAGCCGAACTCAGCTCCTTCCGGTGGTGCAGGCCCTCCAGCACTTCCTTGGCCGGAACCTTGCTGCCCTCTCCGGCCACACCCTCGCGCCGAGCTGGGGTCTCACCTGCCACTGCCGTTCCGCTCGCCGTGGGCGCTCCGTCCTCCGCTCGCATAGTCCCAGCCGTTCCGGCAGCAGGTGGAGCACCGCCCAACGTCGGTCGACTAGGGGGTCTCACCGGCGGCAGGGAGGCACTCCGGAAGTGCCTCCGACCATCCTCCCTCCGGCGTAGGCACGGGTCATCGAAAGAGGACGTTGAGACCGATCGAGGCAAATGAGTCGACTCAGCCCTACCAACTCCCACAGCCCCCTTCCGCTTGGCTGGGCTTCTGGCCCTTTTCAATGGGCTTGGGCCCTGCCCATGGGCCAGCCCAGTAGCAACATCTAGGCCCTTTATCCCGTGGCCCGACCCATCAGTGAGAGGCAGGCCTGGGCTTGGCTTGGCCCGTCCCGAGTCGGATCCACCCTGCTGGCCAAGAGAAGTGGTCGAACCCAACCCCTTGATGATTTCCGGTTCAGACCCCAGAACCCCACCAGTTTGGGTCATCTCCGCGTCCGACACCCGTGCTTCCGTCTCCTTCGTCTCCGGCGACCTCCTCCTGGCCAGCTTAGAAGGCTTTTGCCAGCCTTCCGTGTCCGTGGGCGACAGAGGGAGATTCGGCGCAGCGATAGGAGACCTCGGCCCCAGATCAGAGGGAGGATCCTGCACCGGAGTTGTTTGAGCGACCTTCGCCACCGAGGCCTTCTTCATCGGCTTGTTCGCCTTCGGCCGCCATATCTTAGTTGTTGTCAGCCACGGGCCGAAGGGACGCCGACTCCCCAACTCATCACCCTCCTTCACCTCAGATGACAGCCCCTGGGGGGGCTCCTCCATCCCAGTCCGTTGGGAGCTCTGTTCTCCCTGTTCTCCAGCCGTCGCCGGGGCCGTGGGAGGAAAGGGGCAATCCCCCTCCCCGTGCCCCAACCGAGCACAATTGTAGCAAAAACCAGGCAGGTTTTCATAACGGAAAACCTGCCAGTGTAGGTCGGATCCTACCTGGATGAACGTCCCCGGCCTGAACGGCATCCCCGCATCCACCTCGATCTTGACACGGGCAAACCCGAGTTTCCGGCCCTGGTCGGTGACCTTGTCCAGCGCCAAAGGTCGTCCAGCCTTCGCCGCGATACCCCAGATCAGCTCCCTCGTCCAATACTCCATCGGTAAGCTTGGTAGCCGAAGCCAAACTACCGTACGGCACAGCTTGTTGGTCCCCGGAACAAAGTTCGGCCGCCATCGCTCCATGGTCAGGAGCTGACCTGCCACCAACCAGGGACCGCCTTCCATGGCCGCCTCCCGATCCTTCTCACTCCGGAATCGAAACGCAAAGGTCTCGTCCGCCAGCATGAACTCCTCGACATCGTAGTCGAGTTTCCCCGCAGCTCGCAGCTCCCGACTGATCCATTCCACGGGTACGCGACGACCCAAGCTCCCCATGATCACCGCAGTATCACGCCACGCTGCCCGGGCCACCTCCATCTTCTCCGGCGAGATCTCCACCACATCCGTGTACCGTCGCTTCAAAACTTCGAGCTCCGCCGTCGTGATTTGGTGATTGGTCCAGGTCGATGCCCTCGACGAGCCCTTTACCACATTCGCCCACGTCCGGCCCATCTCCGGCGCCTTCGGGTGGGTTTCCTCCCCTTTGTTACCCGAGCTTGTCTCCTTCTTCTCCAGCTCCACAGGGCCCTTCGTTGCCATCTTCTACAGTGCCCTAACCGGACGCCGTGAACCCCCTTCACTTCTCGCGCACCAACCGTTTGGGAACAGTCCCCACCCACCGCACGAGAATTGACGCACCTAGGCACACATCCCGAGTCACTCTCTCTCTCTCCTCACTCTCCTCTCTCTCCTCTTTTTTTCTTTCGCTGACCTTTTGGTTGTTTCACCCTCCTTGTAGCAGCTTTTGACATGAAACTTTTAATGTATGCAGACACAACCATCTATATGGTATCCTTATGATATTGAAGGCACCATTGCTTACATGGCTATGAATGCTGTAATGATAAAAAAAAAAAATCAACATCAACTTTTAGGTGCAAACATACAACATGGAAAGCATGCAAAGATTGCATTAAATCATAGAAATTTTATATGGGAACAACAGACAAGGAGAAATGTTGATTGTTTGAGTTTGTTGATTGCTTTTACCACATTTGTTAAACATGCATTTTGTAAAACCATCTATTTTGGAGGCGATTTTTTTTTTTTTTTTTGCTAATTGCCTTGTATTTATGTACTTTAGCATCAGAATCTTTAAATTGCAGGCCATGCAGGATTCCTTTCCCATGCTCATCTATGTATGGTCTGAATAAATTTTTAGTCGTATCACATTCCGATCTTTACTTTTTTTGCAATAACTTTTAATATAATTTAGCATTTAGACTTCAGATTTTGTAACAGAATGTGATCCCTTGGAAATATCCTGGTGATTCTGTGCTCCACTCTAATTTTCGATATGATCACTATATTTTTCTTTACTCCTACATGAAGCTTTGCCCCTGCATTTCTTCCAGTTATGTCATTAATGGATTTATTAATGTCACATGTCAAATTAGTTTTCTTGAAAGTCATTTGAAATTCCCATGATGATGATTAAGAACTAGATATTGACCTTCTGATAAATGCACTTGTCTAAAATGAAAAGCAAATGAGTATTGCGTCAAAACATATTTCATACTGTAATGAAGGACTGGGACAAATGGTCAACATGTTTGCCTGCTAACTGTCTTCTCATCTTGTATATGGCATGTACTTTTGTAGAAAGTTCTTTCTTGAAGTTAATTGTTATGTCTGCATTCTAGTGGCAGAATTTTTAGTTAGCAGAATTTCACATCGGCAGCTCCGTATCTTTTGTCCTACAGTTTACTTACTGTTGGTCGGTATTACAATTGGATTTTGGATTCTGTTTGATGATGTCATAATATATATATATATATATATATATATATATATATATATATATATATATATATATATATATATATATATATATATATATGTTTATACTTGGGTTTTTGTTTCCTGAAAATGCAGTCCAGTTATGTTGCTGTAGGTCACTGTAAAAGCCCTCAACTCCCAATTAATATTTTGCCTCAAAGTTCAGAAAAAGTTTATAAATTTTCCTTTTTTTAGTTGTGCTTTTGTATGTCCTTCAAATTCTTGAACTTAAGCATTTGGATTTCGCTGCATTTTGTAAAGTATTAACTTTAAAGTATTATTTTAGTTCATTGACTATAATTGTTTTTTTTTATTTTATTTTAACCTGCATTTCCCCTGTGCTTCTCTGTTGCTTTACCCTGTTATCATGAATTACATTGAAAGATTGAAATATGGAAAGAAACACCATGTCTCAATTATATATTTCTTTACTGCACATATCTTTTAGCTCTCTTTGCTGAAAAATGGTGGCGTTTCATGCAAGTCTTTTTCTCTCTCAGCTATCCTCAACTTCCTCCACCAATCTTCTTCTATGTCAAGGTTCTCATTTTAGATAAATCAAGACTGGTAATTTTATTGCAGGTAATTCATCATTGAGATTCACCTCAAATAGAGCATTATGCGTACATTGCGATTCAATTATTTGGCTCAGCCACATGACTTGCGCCAGGCCACACCATTGTCATAAGCTTGAGAATCAGAGAGTAAAAATAAGACTCCTATCACCTAATAAGGTAATGTCTTTTAATTTTTAACTCCTTGCATTTAATACAGACATCTTATAGAAACAGTTTGTTTTCCCAAGAAATTTTGCCAAGGATGATTGAACTTTTTTCACATTAAGAGTCCTTCAGGATTGTCTTTGCCATGCAAGCAGAGCTGCTGACAACTCTAAATAAGTGTGATGTATAGCTTTCTTTAGGAAAAATTATTATCAAGTGATATAATTAAATCAAAAGTAGATACAAAGATAACTGACCAGTGTTTTTTTCTTTAAAAAAAATATCCCCCTGTATCTTTTTCTAGGATGAAAACATGAAGTAGCTCAATTTGTAGTTTAGAAAACTGTACACTTAGTCACTTGACTGCACCGCATGTTGTTTTAAATTTGATAACTTGTTAGTTATCTGCATGTTTTGAGGTCAACGAATCTCATTCAGTTTCAGATTATCAGTTTGAATTGTTATCTGCATTTTTCATCAGGTTGTGAATTATCTAGTGGGAGAGACTGAATTAACATTGTCATCGTCTGACGAAAGTGATAGTAGTGATACTGATGAATTGTCGAACCATGGACAGCGGCTTCTGAAGTTATGGGCCTATCCGAAGCTTACAAGCACCAGCTAAAACGTGCCTTGTAGAATGTTTAATTTTGGAGGCCTCCCCGCCTCTGCAGTGTGGGCAGCCTGAAAATGTTCATCGTGTCACTTCTAAGAGTGCAGGCCAGTTATGGAAGATCGGTATATGACATGATTTGGAATCCATGAACAGTGGGAAATGTGAAGGTACTTAAGCGTTATTAAACCATCATCTTCCATGATCATATTATCGAATTGGAAGTGATTCGCGATTGTACTTCAAATATGGTTGTATTTATTCAACACTTATATTTTGCTTGCCATATCTATGTACATAGTCATACAGTTTGAAAGTCTGAACCTCAATCCGGTTTTAGCAGTAAACCAAGGTCTTTCAGACAGTAGAGTAATCTGTAGGAAACATCAGCTTCTGTTATCAGAGATCTATGCCCTTCAACTTTAGCTGTTGCCTGAGACGGCCAGCCAAATGGTGGCTGATGGAGAGCAGTTCAAGTTGCAAAATGAAATATATCATGCTCGAATTGTGAATGGGACAACATGGTCCAAAGTCATTGTGCTCTGATCTTTTTTGCCTTTAAATTGTGTATTCGTGTAATTATTTTGAAGAATTTGGTTGTACAGATCAGAGGAACACCACACACATTTAGATACAGGAGCTGCATTCAAAGCCCATATCCTGGTCAATGAGGATACAAACTGTGATTGGGTTAAATCCTGATTGGTAACAGCAAGTGTATCTCTCTCTATGCAAGCTCCTCATTCACAATTCATATTACTTCGGTTGCTGTTCGTTTGCATGGTTCAGAAAATGAAACAATCAGTACTCGTTTGCATGCTTCAGAAAATAAAACGATTTCTGCAATCATAAACTTGAAGGCGCAGACACATGCTTGCTACTTTCATGAAAGTCTCAAATTGCTCATGGTTCCAACATGAAGAAGAAATCACTTAAGTTTATGTTAACGTTTGGTTGTCTCTGCATTTGGCAAGCTGGTAATTTTGTAACATATGATCAATATATTTAATTTACTAAAAAAATTAGAAGGCAAGCTGTCCCCACAGACCGGTCTTTCTTTCTAAAAAATTTCTTCTGTGGCTATCAACGGGAAAATTTCAATCTTTTCCAGCATTGTGCAGTTTCAAATGGTGGGGGTGCCGTGGTTTTAAGACCCTGTGGATGATTTCGATGGAAAATGCACCCGTAGAATCACGACACGATTACGGCAAGACCTGCTGCTGGAAGGTTGGGTCAATTTCAAGAATATTCCTGTGCCTTAAAGCAACATGATCAATCGCCAGAGGAAGGTGAATGGCAGGGCGGTCGGCAAACTCTTCTAGTGATTACCATGAATTTACTATACTGAAAGCAATTTCAAAATTGAGGTCGGGTCTGATCAAGCTTAGCTTGAAATTTAATTTCAAGCATGAAATGCTTGCCAGAGCTTGGTTTGTTTACTATTATTTCAAGCTCAATTCGTGCCTAATTTCAAACCAAGCTGAACATAAGCTTAAGTGAGCCTAGTAAATCCTTTATCAAGCTAGAAATTAATAACTCAAGTCCAGCTTGAACCAAGCTCCGTACATGCATGAATTAAAACTTGATTTCAAGCATAGTTAATCTAAATTAACAACTAATAGACTCAAATATTAAAATATTTGAAGATTTTTTTAAAAAAGAAAACTAAAAATACTATGCTGTTTTACAAAGAAAAATCAAGCCTTACAAAAGCAGAACTAAATTTCAATCAGGCTAGCCGAGCCCAAGCCAAGGCCGACCCAAATAACCTTGGGCCTAATTCACCCAGAGCTAGTCCGGATCCATCTGCAAACCTATATTTCATTTTCGGAGTTAATACAGCGGTTCAGCGCCGCGTTTAGACTAAAGACACTAATCTATTCTCCAAGCAACTAGAAAATATTCTGGATAATTTGCAAACTTAAGCAATATAATTTCAATAAATTTAAAAAAAAATAAAAATCGGCATCTCGAAAAATTCTGGAGGGTAAAAGAGATGCGTGGGGGAGAGAGAAATAGATTGCAATGTAGCCGTGGGTTCAGACGCCATGAAAAACCTAAAAATCGTTCATGCGCCTACGAAACGGCCAAGTTTCCTCTGCGAAGGGAATGATATGATCGTTAGAGATCGTTAGAGAGATCTCAACTATGGAGATTCACCCCCTCTGCTGGGGCCTTCGCTTTCCCTAATCTACTCCATACTTTTACTCAATACTTTATTTCCTATTTCTTGCTGTGTGAAATCAAAATCTGAGAACAGATGGATCGAAGGACTGAAACTCTGAAAAGTACTTCAAATCCGGCGATCCGACATCACTTCGTTTCCTGTCCGAAGGCAAACTTGGATGAGATCGCACTGTTCCAAAGCGATCCCTCCATAGGTCCTTCGTTTTAGAGATTGAAATCGGACAAAAAAAAAAAACCAAAAAGGAATAAGAAAGACAAGGTAGATTGGATGCTCGGGGAATACGAACCAGATAAAATTATAGGATATCATATCGCCGAAACGATCACGAGATTAATTCCTCTTCATCGCATCCCATAAGAAACTTTAGGGGAAGGGGATTTCGGGTGTCGGGAACGAAACCTAAGCCGATGGCCGCCGCCGTTGTGATCATCGGCTGGGTTAGGGCACCCAGGGCCTTTTATAGATGAGTCGACGGAGATGAATGGAACTTTTTCTTGATGGACGGCTATGATCTACTGATTGATTAAGATCCGGACATCAACGGGCATTCGAAATCGGATCAGCCAAATGAGGGCCTGCTTCTGGGATTGGCCTAAAAGTAAAAATAAAATAAATTTTTGAACAATTGATAATAAAAATAATCTGAAAATGGTTTCAGTTAAGAAAAATATATAATGATGCCTCCTCTATCTTTTTCGATTCTAAAAAAATTTCAAACAGTTCTTTCTAATTTTTTAAATTATTTTAAACTGATCCTACTGTTCATCTGCATTGTTTTTATCATAGTGTCGCATAAAATTGTATTGTAACTAAAATACCTCGATCGTATTATCATAGTGTAGCATAAAATTATATTGTAACCAGAATAATTCCTTCGTATTTTTATATTGTAGCATAAAATTGTATCGTAACTAAAATATCCCCATGACATTAGTTATTTGTTAGATGAAGTCGTGATAGAGATCCTAAAAAACTCTTGGTATATGACCTACAGTTAAGGATTATCAACTACATATCTCAAAGCACTCTGAACATATTTATTCATATGCTTGCAGAGATTCTAAAACATCCGTAGTATATAGGCATAGTTAATGATCATCCAGTACATAGATCTTAAAGCACTCCTTGCAACTTTATTTATCCATATGCATGGATCTTAAAGACCTATAATATATGGCACATAGTTAAGAATCACCCATCGTGCAAATCTCAAAGTACTTTGAACCCCTCCATTCATCTACATGCACGGTTCTCAAAGCATCCTTACTATATGACATATGGTCAAGGATTACCCACCATGCAAAATTCAAAGCATACGAACCCCTTCATTCATCTACCTACATAGATATCAAAACACCTTTAGTATATGATTCATATGCAAGGATCACTCGTCGCTCATATGTCGAAGCACTCGAACTGCTTGATTCATCCGCTTGCATAGATCTTAAAGTACTATTAGTATATGGCCTATAGTTAAAGATTACTTATCGTACATATCTCAAAGCACTCTAAAACCCTTCATTTATCTGCACTTTGGAAGGGGTGAGGATACTTTGGTCATATGCAACAATAGACTTGCTTTTTGCTGGTTGGGAAGTTGAATAATTAGTCTGGAACAGTTTGGAAACTAGAAAGATTCGTTTGAAACTTCCAAAGTTGAGAGGGTATCTCTAGGACAAGTTCTAAGTTAAGGGAGTGTTCCTATAATTTTCTCCAAAAAAAAAAATGCCAAACCATTTTAACAAAGTCCACTCTTGCTCAATCCTCTCAAAGATCTTAATATTTCTAATAACATAATTGGATCTTTTAATCAGTAGATTGATTTGTTTTTCTCTCTCTTCAACAAAAAGAAAAAATATCGAATCATTTCTTCTAGGGGTGTCCAGTGCAGAGAGTCGCTCAACATGTCGGAAGATCATTCACAGAAGAAAAGTCATAAATTTTATGAACAAAGTTCAGCATAAAGGCGTATAAAAATACAAAGTTCAGCATGATATTATTTCATTTTTCAAGTTGTGTCGTCTCCCTAAACGAGACGTGTGGTCACCTCGCCACGTTTTCCTTTTTCCGGATGGATGTTGACCAAGCCACGTTTAATTCAGAGGGAAGCAAAAAAAAAAAAAAAGGTTTTATTTTTTTGGGATTTGCTCCGATGCATTCTAAAATTATATATGAAATAAAATTTTAAATTTTGTTTTCCATCCACTGAATGATGAATGGTACCATCGAGGTGGTAGCACAACTGAAAGAGAGCTTTGTTTCCACAGGAGTGATCCAGATTCGAAATGCGTAGACGTTAATTAAATGCGGTCCTGTGGTGCTGGGGTAATGTACTCATATGCGGGTTCGCCTATGCTGGTAGGGAGGGTATGAGAAACTTTTTATCTGTATTGAACATTTTCTGGTGGAAGGAGGCGTAGTGGGGGCTGCTACCGGGGTGGAGTTAATTCCCCTCCCCACTTTTGCCAAAAAAAAAGATAAAATAAAAAATAATGAATGGTGATTTTCTCCCAATACAACCTATTATAACGAGTAGCAAAATATCTAAGAACATGTGCAGATAATTTGATAATTTGGGTAGTTTTTGTTAACAATATATCACCTAACTAAGCAAATAAATCTAATAATTATAATTAATAAAATTCTTTAAAAAATAATATATATATATTATTCGGTATCAAAATAAATCTATTTTATCACAAAAGAAATCTATTCTAGCACAAAATAAATCTATTCATTTAATAAATTCAAATCGTAAAATTGCAAATCCTACGGATCCACTAATATTATTTAAAATAAAAATAAGAGAAAATAGCCTAATTGAAGGCAGGTCGAAGCGCGTAGACGCTGTCCCAAAGAAGTGTTTGCCTCCACATACGGGTCTTCCGGTAATCCTTCTCAGAGATACGACGACCCTAAACTTCCTCTTCGGTACGTCTCGAAAGAAGCCAAATCGAACCCGATCGGACTTACAGATTCAGCGAAGAACAAAATAAAAAGAATAAAATAAACTGAATATAATTGCAAAAATAAAAATCAGAAGTGGCTAAGAGGAAGGACTTTTCTTCAGTTTTTTTGATATTTTTCTCTAATTTTTCGTGTCTAGAATAAGATAAAATATGGGGTATTTATAGAGGTATTTGAGCAAGGACATTTTGGTCTTCTTGCGAAGGCGCGAACGCACCCATGATGATTTCGCAAACGCCCCAGCGGGCGTTTCTCTAAATTCAAACGCGCACGCGGCCGAGTCTCGGGCCACGTGCGCACTTAAATTTTTCCAATAATTCTTCACAAAAATTTAAATAACTTTTAAATCAAAATAAAATATTGGATATCTTATATTATGTAATAGGTGTAGGTACTTTTCGGTTTGAACCTTCACTTAGTGACAATTGATTACATCTGTGGAGCCAAGGTGGTCTTAACCTTGAACCTCAGTCCATCGCTCAGATTAAATCAATAGCACACATAATATAGTCCGATCTGGGTTTTAAGCGGGTTGCGCTAATATGGTCATACGCAGGTATCTTTTATGTGCTTTTTAGGAAATCACCCATTTTCCATAACCGCGGCTTCACGACTGCACATATAGGAGAGTCCTAATAAAGGAAGTTAGCAAGGAAGCTCCTACCTCTTGGGTCTCGAATTCATTAAGAGTTTTACAAACCAACTCATCCTACCGCTTGCTTTTATGAGCACTAGCACCATAGGAATGAGGAAAACATAAAACAGTGCTCCTCTTAGTTACACTCCGGTTTGTTTCTACCCATTAAACCTTTTGAGGTTGGATTCCCATCATGGTTATCTATCTTTATGGGCTAAGCCCCATCCCCTCGATGACTCTAGAACTACTGTTCTAGACAAACCTTTTGTAAGCTGATCAGCCAAATTATTTTTTGATTTTACAAAATTCAAAGCAATAATGTTATTTTTCAATTTATATCTTAATGATTTATGATGCACTTTTAAGTATCTATTTATTTTTACATTGGCATTTTCTTGCCCTGGGATTATAAATCCCTCTGATTGGTCCATATAAATTTCTTTATTTAAATCTCTATTTAGAAAAGTTGTTTTCACATCTATCTGATGAATCACTAATCTATGGATGGAGGCTAATGCTATCAGGACCCTAATAGTAGTAATCCTAGCTACAGGTGCATAGACATCAAAAAAATCTACCTCGGGTCTCTGAGTAAAACTCATGGCAACTAATCTAGCCTTAAATTTATCTATAGACCCATCAGGCCTAAGTTTCTTCTTAAAGATCTATTTACACCATATAGTTTTATAGCCAGAAGGAAGATCAGTCAGTTTCCAAGTATGATTTTGGATATTTGATTGCATCTCATTGTCCACAGCTTCTTTCCAAAAGGGTGAATTCAAGGATTTCATTGCGTCCTCAAAAATAGTTAGAGAGTCTTTTATAAGAAAAGTATAGAAGTCATCTCCAAATGTTTTCTTTACTCTAGATCTCTTACTCCTCCTAGGTTTTGCTTCTACTTCAATTTCTCTTGTCCTTATTCTACTAAAGCTACTAGCTATACCACTATCTACTCTAGTCCTAAGTGGAAATGTATCTTCAAAATATGTTGCATCTCTGGCTTTTATGATAGTGTTATTACTAATATTACTTTCTTCTGAATTAATCACCAGAAATCTATTGGCATTACTATTGGCTGCATATCCTATGAATATGGCATCCACTATTTTGGGCCCTATTTTCTTTCTCTTAAAATCAGGTATTTTTATTTTTGCCTAGTACCCCCACACTTTTAAATAGCTAAGATTAGATTTTCTATGTTTTCAAACTTTATATGAGGTTAGATCATTATTTTTGGAGGGAATCCTATTGAGGATATAACAGGATGAAACTAGAGCTTCTCCTCACAAATTGTTTGGTACTTTTGAGCTTACAAGCATTGAGTTAACCATATCCATTAAAGTCCTATTCTTCCTTTCTGCTACTCCATTTGATTGGGGAGAATAGGGAGCAGTCACTTCATGAATGATTTCATGATCTTCACAAAATTGAGTTATCTCATTAGATGTATATTCACTTCCCCGATCTGATCTAAGGATTTTAATTTTTTTTTCCTGTTGGTTCTCAGCTTCGATCTTAAAAATCTTAAATTTGTTGAGCACCTCATCCTTGGTTTTAATTAGGTAGATGTAACAAAACTTGGATAGATCATCTATAAAATGTCACAAAGTATCTATTACCTTCTCTAAAAGTTCTACCAAAGTCACAAACATCACTATGAATCAACTCTAATAGATCTGAATCCCTATTAACAGATTTAAAAGGCTTTTTAGGAAGTTTGACTTCTACACAGATTTCACATTTCTCATGGTTCTTAAGATTACTTTTTGGTATTAAATTTAGGTTCATTAGTTGCTTAATTGTATTATAATTTACATGACCTAATTTACCATGCCAAATAGAAGAAGGTTCTATATTCATGATCAAAGAATTTTTATTTATTGAAGGAACTATTACATTCAACTTAAACAATTCTTCACTTAGGAATTCTTTTATAATAAATATTGCACTATGAGAAATTACAACTTTATTGAACTCAAACACAAGACGACAGCCTTGCTGGAAAAGCGAGGAACCACTAATTAGGTTTCTCCTAATGATAGAAACATGTTGGACGCCGTGCAGGGACAGGACTTTTTTAGAAGTAAGCTTTAAGTCCACACGTCCCACTCTTAGCACACGCGCCTCCGAGCTGTTTGCCATAATCACAGCTCCTCCACTAGAGACCTGGTAGGAAGAAAACCAGGAGCAATTCGAACAAATATGAATACCAGCTCCGGTATCAATCCACCAATCAAGTGCTTGTAAAGTCATGTTAACTTTAGGAGTGAAAGAAACAGACCTGAAAGCAGTCGCAGAGAAGCCAACACTAGAAGTCACCATGTTGACTTGAGCACTGGTTGTGTGTGGACCTTTCTTCTTAGATTGAAGAGGTGTAGTCTTCTTATAGAAGCATTGGAGCCAAATGGTTGGTTCAACCACATACATAACAGAAACGAACACCATCTTCCACTTTCTTCTTCTTCTGCTCCTAGGATTGGATAGGTTTTCCATTGTGGTGGTTAGGGTTTCTAGGGTTGTAAGGCTTCTTTTTGAAGGGTCGGTTCTGATTTTTCGTAGGTGGGGCCTCTACATTATAAGTATTGTTTTTGTGTCTAGTAGAGGTTTTACTCCTGAGCCTATGTTGCTCTTCAATTCTAATCGAGTTCAAAACTTGGATTAGGATGAGATCTCCTTGGGTATGTGATGGGGACATCAGAGCCCTTCATCCAAATGATCCCGAGCCCCCGGATTGAGTCAGACTCGGATTGGGTCCATTTGAGTCCAAGTCATTTTCTTTTATTGCATTATTTACTTTTGTCTTAAGCAAATTATATAATTTGGTCAGTTGTTTTGTTATTAGACTAGTCAATTGGGTTTATGTAATTGGGTTAATTTAGTTGACCAATTTTGGTAAGGTATTAGGTGATGTAAGGGTCCAAATTTAATCGGTGTCAATTGATTGATTTGATCAATTGATTACTTGATTTAATCAAGATGTAAGGTCTATATAAAGATCATCCCTCTCATGTATGAGACAATTGATGATTGAATGAAAAAATCCTAGCCTCCTTTTTGTTCTTCTTCTTCCTCCTCCTCTTCTCTTCTTCCTATGTCTCTATAAACTCTTCATCCTTCTCCCTCCCTTGTTCTTCCTTTTTCTCCTCTTTCTCTGCTATTGTACTACATCAACTTGGTATCAGAGCCTCGGTTTTGCTTCTGTGCCAAAGCCCCAAGTCCTTAAACAACGTCTTTCTCCCTTGCTGTCTTTCTCCCACCACCACTGCCGGCCTCTGCCTTTCCCTGCTTCTTCTTCCATGCTGAAGTCTCCAAATAGAGTCTCTCCTGATCTCTTCTTCCCTCATCCGGCCTACACCACACACCTCCTCCATCAAGCCTTCCGGAGAAAAAAAAGAAAGAAATCCTTTCTTCCTTCTCTCAGTTCTCACCTAAGGAACAGGGAAAAACCCCTTCGCCAGGTCCACCCCACCCGTCGTCACACCCACGCCCACCGTCAAATGTCCTCGCCGCCGCCGCCAGCAATTGCCGCCAGCAGAGTCGAGCCACCATCAGACATCCTCGCCGCCGCCGCCGCCCAGTGAAGGCCTGAGCCCACCGTCGGAGGAGCCATATCCCTACGAAAACGTCGCCGCCCGGTTCCCATGCCTATCGATGCCGCTCGTGGCTGCTGTGGTCAGCCGCCTCCTGTTGCCGCAAGCTCCGCCGCCATCGCCGCAAGCTCCGCCCCGCCCCGCAACCACCGCCACAAGAACCAGCTCGGCCAACCTTGTCCATTGGGAGGTTGAAGCCAGCCAACCTTAACGGGTAAAGTTCCTAACCAATCAACCCGTTACCGCTAGCCCGGATCTGTTCCCTCAAAAAAAAAAAAAAATCATGTGACTTACACGTGAGTGCCCGCAGAGGGTTATCGGAGCAGGTCGAGCCCGATAACCCGAATCCAATCGGATCCGCAAAAAAAAGGAAAAAAAAGAAAAAAAAGGAGGAAAAAAAAGAAAAATAATAAAAAAAAACAAAGAGAGAGAGAAGTACCTGTTCACCTTCTCCTGTCGTCCGCTCCACGCTGTTGTCACCCCCACCGTCGCCACTCTGCCGTCCATCGTCCGTCCGCCACCGCTCCCATCTCCACCAGCACTATCTCCACCGCCGCTCCGGCCGACAGCAGCGCTTCCCCGACTGCGGCCACCGCCCTTGGCCTTCACCGTCAACATTGCCGAAGCTTCCGCCCTCGTGCTCCGCCCTCCCTTCGCCGCCACTACACCGCCCGCCGTTGTCGCCGCTGCAACGACCTCCTCCATCTTCCTCACCGCCTATCGCCCCTCCCCAAATCCCCATTCACCCCATCAGAACCTCCCTTCCCCCTCTTTCTGATCCATAGATAAAGGCCCTCGGGACCATCAGGCCGCAGGCCCCTTCGGGCCCAACCCCCAGTCCCCTCTACCCACGGTACGCAACAGGCCCATCCATCACTTCAGAGCCCTTCCAGAGGCCCAAGGTCAACCAGTCCCTACATCAAACCCCAGCAAGCCCTTTATCAACCTGTGCGCCAGCAGCATCTCCTCTCCATAGCTTCAACCTCCAGCCGGTCATCTCTCCTCGTTGTCCATTTCAATCGTGCAACATTTCGGGTTCAGCAATCAACACCACTGAGTTTCTGCGCTGCATCCGACAACATCTCCACTGCTTGAGAAGCCACAAGCGAACGACTCTGGCCGTCTGCTTCACGACAGGTGATAGGTTTCTACTTTCTTGGGCTTGTTCATTTAATTATGTTCTAGTTCTCTTGCATGATAGCCATATTCTTAAAACTTACTTTTGCTGTCAAAATTCAGAATATAGAACCCCTACTTTCAAACTTATCCTATTCACCTTTTAAAATTTAGATATTAAATTAGCATACCCTAGTAACTGGACATTTCTCAACATTCTTCGATCAAATTGATTTAGGATTAGAACAACTGTACTACTTGATTACAATCTAATTTCTTAAATTGAATAATCTTAATCCTTAATTCTGAATAACCGAAGTAAAAATCAGCAACATTTAAACTTTACATTATTTTTGTGAAAACTTGTTGATCTCTGAAATCATAATAGACTGCATTAGTAGGTTGTCCTGCATTTCACATCATATTTATTAGGGTCTCAGTAGTGACACTGCATGTCACATCTTCACCTAGTGTCGTCATTGTATGCCAACTCGTGGTGATAGAGAGTACTATTTTAATCAACCTAAAATCTCTGTAGCTACCATGAATTCCGACATTTATAAATCTCTAATAAAACAGCTCGATGCCATGCGGGCTGGACACGAGCAATTTAACAAGAGATCCGTGAGCTCATGTGAAATTCTAGGACCCCTATACCGCCAACCCCTATTGCAGCCAAATCTAAAATCGGTTTGGTCGCACCACCTGTAATCCTTCACCATTTTTCTAGGCACCAAACACAATACTCTAAGTGTCAACAATTCGGCCACATAGCATCCCAATGTTCTATTAAGACCTATTTGATTATTGAACTAGAAGTTAGGAGCCAAGAGGTCGAATAAGTCTATGAACCAATTATAGAAGACTATGAAGAAGACTTTGAAGATGAACCTACAGAATTAGACTTTATCCAAAATAATTTCCAAAAGAAAACTATTGATCTAAGTACAACCAAGCCATTTCACATCACTACTGTGAAAGAGGTAGTGAAAGATATTGAGAGCCAGTCATCTGAGTTGGCACTTATAGCTAAAGATACCCATGCGGAGTCCAACCTTGAACATTCCCCTATAGTAGTTTTTCTTCTAGAAGAGTTTCATGATGTAGTCCCTGATGATCTTCCGGATGCACTTTCTTCAATGCGTGATATCCAACACACAATTGATTTAGTTTCCGAAGCATCGCTACCCAACCTTCCACATCATAGGCTCAGACCGAATGCATATGCTAGAATCTGAAATTTAATGTTACCGACAGTTGAGTTGCATATAATAGTTCGGTTAATAAGTCCATAGACATGAGTCCATTCAAAGTGGTGCATGATTACAAACCTAGGCAACCCATAGACCTGTTTTTCATGTCTCATTAGTATAGAGTCTTTGAGTCTGCACAATCATTTGCATCACATCCACATTCATTGCATCAAAAAATCAACAATTGTAGTCACTTTAATAACTTAAAATATAAATTTTTTGCTGATTTATACAGACGTTATAAAGAGTTAAGTGAAAGAGGTTACATCATGATAATAATTAGGCTTGAACGACTTTTTTCGGAAATGTTCAAGAAATTGCAAACTTGTAGTGCGGAACTGTTCAAAGTCTTAAAGAAAATCAGTTCGAATACATATATTGTGGATCTTCCTGATGACTATGGGATTAGTGCGACATTTAATATTGAAGATTTAGTCCCATACAAAAAGACAACATTCATGCCTTCGACCCCTTTATTGATATACATGCCCATGTTGAACATCCTGAACTATTACCTGCTGTTGAGCCACCACCTCCCAAATTTCATGCACGTAGAGAACAAATAGAACATATATTGGATGAGTAGGTTATTTCAACCAAAAACAGTGGTTATCAACGTTACCTTATTCAGTGAAAAGGTCAACCAAAGTCTGACGTAACGTGGATTTCCAGAGCCTAGTTGCAGCGCCTTGACTCCGATCTTCTAGAACAGTACGACAACCGATAGATCTGTACTCGACAAGGTCGAGTTTTTTTCATCCGGAAGAAGTTGATGGGGACATCAGAGCCCTTCATCCAGATGATCCTGAGCCTCCATATTGAGTTAGACTCGGATTGGATCCAATTGAGTCCGAGTCATTTTCTTTTATTGTATTATTTGCTTTTATCTTAGTCAAGTCAATTTGGTCAGTTATTTTTTTAGTAGACTAGTCAATTGGGTTAATTTGTGGACCAATTTTGGTAAGAGATTAGGTGATGTAAGGGTCCAAATTTAATCGGTGTCGATTGATTGATTTGATCAATTGATTACTTGATTTGGTCAAGATGTAAGGTCTATATAACAACCACCCCTCTCATGTATGAGGCGATTGATGATTGAATGAAAAAACCCTAGCCTCCTTCTTATTCTTCTT